>NW_016107414.1:270216-310128 GCF_001604975.1 Cebus imitator
TTTTAGTCACTTTCTGCTTTTTATTTTTCCTTTTGCACTTTTTTTTTTTCTAATTTCAGTTCTGCTTTTATCTCCCGCCATATACTTTGTGATGGCAAGTTATCATTTAGAGTCAGACTAACTAGGTCAAAATCACGGGCTATTCTGTAACAAATTAGTTGTCGATGTGAAGCTCTGTCTTTAAACCAAGAATAAAGGCTGAGAAGAAAATCAACTTAAATACACTCATCTAAAAATCTTATGTGAATAGAGACCTGTAATCGTATTTGTTACTTAAAATGAAAAAATGATCAAGAGAAACTTCCTCTCACTGCTTTGCAACGTGCTCTTCAAAGACGATGATCGTGACCGCTGTGTCACTTATCTGACGGAGACTGTAATCTCGAAATTCAAAATAACCAGCTTAAGGCAAATATAGCAGCTTCCTTGATTTCAAAACCATCTGGAGGGCAAACCAGTTAGAAGCTACATGTGAAGAAATATTTTTGCAATGTATTGGAAGTTAACTATGGTAATGAAAGCTTAAAGCCAGAATGAGCCCCTGATAAAACTTCCAAGATACATGGTTCACTGCCAAAACCAGCCTGGAAAATGAAGATCAATAGCCCAATGCAAAGGGAAGGAGAAACCATGAAAATCGACTTGAACTGGAGGGCAGCTAAGCTGAGTTTGGGGACTCTTCAGACGGAAGTGAATTCTGAAGCTGTCACAGAGGGTGGTTTTAGAATTAGACAGACCTGGGTCCCACCCTGGCTTGGTTACCTGCCTGTTCTGTTACCTGAACCCAGGCAGCCTCCCTGGGCATGTGGCCCAGTCAGTGAGTGCCAGAAGTGTTCAATAAGATGGTACATGGCCAGAACTTAGCACTGAGAACCTGGTGAACCCCCTGTGCCATCCCTACAGGAGTCAGACACTGCTCTACAGTCCCCAAACCTGGGGAAGAAAGAACCAGGGCGCCTGCTCTCAGGAAGCTGCCGTTTCAGCTTGAGCTTGCACGTCTCACTTAGTCACCATCTCCTTTGGCAGGTGCTGTATTTTCTTCCCCATGAAATACCTTGACTATTATAATGATACCCACAGCAGCAACAAAATTAATAGTTGTTGAGATTTAACCCCTACACCACACAGGGCCAGGCACCACGCTTCTTGCTGCTGTCTGCCACCATTCTGCCCGGGCCCTGTAGCCAGTGCTGCCATCATCCGTTTCCTTAGCTGCAGAATGGGGCTGAGGACAGTGCTCACTGCTGGAGTAGGATGGGCTTGGTAAAAGGAAGAATTGGGCCGGGCGTGGTGGTTCATGCCTGTAATCCCAGCATTTTGGGAGGCCGAGGCGGGCAGATCACCTGAGGTGGAGAGATCGAGACCAGCCTGACCAACGTGGTGAAACCCCATCTCTACTAAAAATACAAAATTAGCTGGGTGTGGTGGCTCTCACTATAATCCCAGCTACTAGGGAAGCTGAAGCAGGAGAAATCGCTTGAACCCAGGAGGCGGAGGTTGCAGTGAGCTGAGATTTGTGCCACTGCCCTCCAGCCTGGGCAACAGAGCAAGACTCCATCTCCAAAAAAAAAAAAAAAAAAAGGAAGAATTGTCTGGCAGAAGGCACCGACAGAGTCTCGATTCAGTGGATGTGTATTGGATGCCCTCCCATGTATGTGCCACTCACTGGTGTGAGGTGTAGAAGACAGAAGGACCAATCAGACAGCTCCCCACCTTCCTGGAAAATAGGGCGACTAAATCCTAAAAGAGCAACTAATTACAAGACTGATGAGCACTTTACCAAGCAGTTTTAGGGGTGTCTAGCCCAGGCTGGGAGGTTCAAGAAGGCATCCCTAGAAAGGTGATATGTAACCTGGAACTTGAAACATAGGGAAGGGCTAACTGGATGAGGAGGGGGCGGAACAGACAGAAGTCCTGGCAGAAGGACTGGTATGCACAAAGCTTGCATGCAACAGAAAACAGTGATGTCAAGGAGAGAGTGAGGGACCAAGGGGTGGACAGTGGACGAGGTCAGAGGTTAGCAAGGGCTGGTTCCTGGAGGGTTGTGGGGCCTCGGAAAAGTGCTGGACTTTATATCAAGAGCAATGGAGTGCCCTGAAGGGTTTAAGGCAGGGTAAGAATGAGATGCCTCTAGAAGTGGTGAATCCCACATCACTGGAGGGAGGCATCCAAGAACTGCCTGGATAATGTGAGTAACTCTGGCTAGGAGTTGGCCTGGATTTGCTTCCAGCCCTGAAGCCTCTAACTGTAAGACAGCACATGTGCCATCAGTGGCTGTTTTGGTCCTTCCCTTCTCCCTGCCCCCATTCAATGCCTGGTAATAATGACAGTGACAGTGATGGGCTATGCTTACTGATCCTTCTCTGTGACCACCAGGGCCCAGGCTCAGCTCCTGACTTATAGCAGCATTTGAGGTGGATTCTGTCACCCCCATCTTAAAACACTCCTGGAAGTTAGAAGTTTCCACTCCCATTTGACAGACGAAGAAACTGAGGCCCAGAGAAGTGGGTGACTTGCCCAAGAAGAGCCTGGCAGGGGTGTGGCTGAGACTCACCTGCAAACCAGAAACATGGAGAGGCAAAGCTACAGGCACCATCCATGCTCACTGATTCCATAGTGTTGGCCTCAGTGTCATCATCAGAGAAACGAGAAGAATTTTAGTACGCACTGAGTAAAATCTGAAGGCCCTGATATGGCCCACAGCACCCTGCCCCGATCCTGCCTGCATGCTCTCTCAGTGTCAGATACTCGGGCAGCTCCTTGCCTGGCCTCCACATGGGCAGCACCACTCCCTCGGGGTCTTTACACTGTCTTTTCCCTCTGCCCGGAACACGCTTCTGGCTCCTTCTTCCACTCAGGTATCTACTCAGATGTTACTTCCTCTAAGAGGCCTTCCCAGAAGGCCAAAACGGACTCATCGACTCCCCTCACACACACACACACACACACACACACACACACACACACTTACATGCACACACACACGGATGCACATGCACACACACACGTACGTGCACACACAGACACAGGCACACACATGCACATGCACACACATGTATGTGCACACACAGACACATGCACACACTCATGCATGTGCACAGTCTTTCTCAAACCCTGCTCCGCCTGCCTGCACAGCACCCCTCACTCTCCATATACACCGCCTATCGTTACCTGCTTCCCTGTTTACCATCTGTTCCTTACTACAAAGTAGGCTGCACTGGAAGGCCTGGCCTGTTTTATTGGCAGTTCTTTCCCACTCCCTAGAACAGTGCCTGGCATATAGTAGGCACTCAGTAATCACTCATGTATCCAACATAGTGCAAGCAGCGGCAGACAGTCAACGCAGGCACAGCTGCTGTGAAGGGCCCTGCCCCCGAGGCCCTCCTCAGCTCCCCCAGGGCTTCCCCAACCACCTCCCCTCCGCCCATCCTCTGCTCCATTGTCCTCATCTCTTTCCCCCCACCACCAATGCCAGCATCTACTTGAGGCTGTCAACCACTTCATGGGGCATTTTGAAATGTAAAACGCTTGCATGCTGACAAGATGTAAAGTCCATCAGCTGGAGTCTCTCCTGATTCATGAACAGAGTCCCAGCCATGTTCACCCTTTCTGCTCTCTCCCCACCCCGTGCTCCTCAATCCCCACGTGACACTTGTCTCCACATGCTGCACAGATAAACTCTCTTTCTTCTTAGAGAGGATGGTGGCTGCTGGGCTGGAAGCACTGCCATGAAGCAGACACTCAGAGTCCACCAGTCTGTCCATCAGCCACAACCTCTGTATGCATGAATATGCTGTTCCTTCTGCCTAGAACTGTTCCCTGCTGCCAGCATCCCCCTTGCCTACAGATTTAATGAAAATGCCTGACAGTGGAATTGCCATGGCAAAATGTGTGTGCTAAATTCTCCCACCAGCCTTTTTTCCAAGTGAGTTGTACCAGCACTGCCCCCATGCGTGGCCTAGGAGAGGACTTGTTTCTTATATTTTCACAACCCTTGCTAATATTACTTCTTAAAAATCCTGCCAATGGCAATGCTTGGTGGTTTTGATTTGGAGTCCTATAATTATGAGCAATGAGAAGCATGTGTTTTATACACCTCTTGTATTGCTTTTCCACTGAACTGCCTGGTCACATCTTTCTCCTGTCATTATATTGGACTTTCAACACTGTTGTTCTTATTGATTTATAAGTGCTCTTTATATACAGAAAAGTAGTTGTCTCTTGTATACGTTGCAATTTTTTTTTCAGCTTGCTGTTTGTCCACACAAGCTTTCTGAAAGAGAAGTTGCTGTGTATTCCCCAGAGGAGAGAACGTATGGTCAGATATTCCTACCATAAATGACCTGTGTGTGTGTGTGTATGTGTGTGTGTGTGTGTGTGTGTGTGTGTGGCAGGGGGAGAGGGAAAGGGAGAAGGAGAGGAAGGGAAAGACTCAGGGAGAGGGAGAGGGACCACCTTTCCTCAAAGAAAAAAGGCAGCTCGGGCACTGTGCTAGCACATTACTTCATTTGATCCTCACAACCTCTGTATGCCATGGACTGTATTAGCCCATTTTTACACTGCTGATAAAGACATACCCAAGATGGGGAAATTTACAAAAGAAAGAGGTTTAACAGACTTACAGTTCCACATGGCTGGGGAGGCCGCACAATCATGGCAGGAAGCAAGGAGGAGCAAGTCATGTCTTACATGGAAGGCAGCAGGCAAACAGCAAGAACTTGTGCAGGGAAACTCCTGTTTTTAAAACCATCAGATCTCATGAGACTTATTCACTGTCACAAGAACAGCACAGGAAAGACTTGCCCCCATGGTTCAGTTACCTCCCACTGGGTTCCATAATACCTGGGAATTGTAGGAGTTGCAATTCAAGATGAGATTTGAGTAGGGACACAGTCAAATCATATCAGGCACCAGCCACTCAAGTCATCCAGCCAACAAGCCCAGTGGCCCAGATGTGTGAGCCACCAAGCTTCATGCCTCAACTGCCACCCTCCAGTGAAAGTTTAGCTCCAAGTTCATGTAAATACCTCCCTGCCCTGATATCTTTGAAAGAACCATGATTTAAAGCAAAATCTGGGCATCAGGAGACACACACACTCTGAGGCATCTGGGCTGACTGTTTATATAACATGGCTTAATGGGGAAGATTGCAGTAGGAAGAACACAGACATGCTAACAAGAACAGTTTTTTTAAATCCCCAATTAAATATTAATCTGAGAGTTATTGAAGAGAGAAGGATCCTAACTGTCCATCTGCAAAGACTGCAGAATGAGCTGGGCTCCAGAATTCATGTCCAGATTCATATTCCAGCTGCTCTATTGACTTGCTAGCCACTTAATACCTCCAAGCCTCAGTTTCCTCCTTTGCAAAATGATGTTTATCTCATGGGGCTGCTTGAGTAGATAAGACTGTCCACGTGGGAAGCTCACTGCAGAGCAGACACAGAGCAAGTGCTCAGTAGATGCCATGCATACTATTTATGAAGGTGACAGGACACTGCCCTACAGATTCCAACCTTGGGACCTGCTACATGCTTATTCTGGGTGGCTACAAGGCCATCTTCTCCTTCTGGAATATCAAGGGCTTGGCTGGGGAGGAAGAGACAGAAATGGTATCCAGATGGGTCAGAGGAAGATGGGGGTATAGAGAAAGGTAAGGAGGTGAGAAGCCCAAATTTCTGCTTCCAGAGGCACAAGGGGACTCAGGCTGCTTTTTGCCTGTGGATGTATCCAAACAGCCCACTCTGGTGGCTGGGATGGTACTAGATGTTTTTGGGAAGTGGGGAGTTGGGGAGTTTGTGTTTGTTTTCTTTGGCTGTCACAACAAAGTACCATAAACTGGAGGGCTTAGAACCACAGAACTTTATGGTCTTAGAGTTCTGGGGGCCAGATGTCCAAAATCAAGGTATCAGTGGAGCCATGCTCCCTCTGAAGCCTGTGGGAAGGAATCTTCTTTGCCTCTTCCAGCTTCTGGTGTTTGCTGGCAGTCCTTGGCATTCCCTGGCTTTGAACGCATCCCTCCAGTTCCTACCTCTATTGCCATATGGACCTCTTCTCCCTGTGTGTCCTTGTCACGCTGTTTCCTCTCCTTTTCTAATAAGCACACCAGTCATCTTGGATTTAGGGCTCACTCTGCCCCAGTATGACCTACGTTTAATTAGTCACACCTGCAATAACCTTATTTCCAAATAAGGTCACAATCTGAGGTACTGGAGTTAGGACTTCAGCATATATTTTGCAGGGCTGCAAATCCGCCCATTATGCCTAGTGTTGTATCCAAAGGGCCCACTCTGGTGGATGGGATGGCACCAGGTGTTTCTGGAAAATGGGAATTTGAGAAGTAATGTGATCATCCAACAGTTGAAAGGTCAGTGGCCCAGGGCCAAACCATATCCAGGGATCCAGAGTGGGAAGGGAGGCCAGAAGGTCAAAATTTAAATACCCAACAATATAGGCAATGACTTAAATACATCTTGAGGGAATTATGCATATATAAGAAATTATATATCCAAAAATAATTTGACTGACGTGGGAGGATAGTTATGACATAGTGTTAGAACAAGAAACACAATGAGCCAGGCACAGTGGCCCATGCCTACAATCCCAGCACTTTGGGAGGCTGTAGTGGGAGGATGGCTTGAGCTCAGGAGTTCAAGACCAGCCTGGGCAACATAAGGAAACCCTGTCTCTACAAAAACTAATAATAATTTTTTAAATTGTAAAAAGAAACACAGCATAGTATATTTTAATCTAATTATGTTTTAACAGAGGGGACATCCTTTTTTAAAAAAATATGAAATGAGCAGTTATCTCTGGGAGGTGGAATTATGGGCAGATTCTTTCTTTGTCTTTATGTTTTTCTCTGTATTTTCTATAGGATCAGTTCCATCTGAGGCTGGGAGTTCCAAGGAAAGGAGCTGGGTTTGCAGTTTCACAGTTTTGTAACCTCCTGAATTTGCTAGGACTTCAGCAAGAGAGTCTGGTTAGAGATGTAACAGAGGTTGGGGTTGGAAAAATGAAACCTGACCTGGCTGCAGGGCTCAGTCCTGGTGTCAGAAGTGGGATCGCCCACAGAACTCGAGGTCCTGAGTAGTCGGGATGCTCTTAGGCAGACTGACGATCCTGGGGATGAATTTGGGGAACATCAGGGCCCCAAACACCCAGATGTTTAGATAAGACCCTGTGCCCTCCCTGCTGTGAGGTTAGGTGCTTGCCAAAGGTGCCTTCAGTCTTGTGGATGGGGCTTCAGAATGGGGAACTGGAACCCTAGAAGGGTGACTGAGGCTACACTGTAACTATGGGTGGATCAATGTCAGCAATATCTAATGTCCATTGGGCACTTGCCCTTATGAAACACTATAGGAGCATTATATTATTTCTTCACAACTGTCTTGTGGTATGGGTACTGCTATTTATCACTCGACACCTGAAGAAATGGATGCCTCTGGGCTAGGGTGCTTCTGAAGAAGCAGAAGCCTGGGAAGACTGCCACTTGGTAGGCTCCTGGCTGGTCAGGAACCATCCAGAGTACGGGAGAGGCCAGACCCAGTAAGCCCAGAACTCACTGCTCCCTGGGGGCCCTGAGGTGCTAACAGGCTGTTCACATGGTTGTCTCCGAGGCAAGAAGACCTCTTGCTCATCACAGAGAAGAGCCAGGGAAGGTGGGATCCTTTACCAAAGCCAGGAAGATGCACTGGACTACTTGTTGGTACCATTAGCCATGGAGCCTTTGCCCTGAGCAACCTGCTGTCACTCCTCTCCCCCATCTCAAGTCCTTCTCTGCTAGAAACAAAACTGCAGTGGACAGGTAGCAGTTTTGCCTACCTGGGCTCCATTCCTCCTTCTTTTGCTACAGCAGGATTTCATTGACTCCAGTCCTAGAGGACTTGTCAGTCAAGGTGCTTTATCTCCACCTGAGCTGTCAGTCTCCAGATAGGCCCATGGGATGCTTGCTTCAGGACTTTGAACCTTAAGTGCAGTGACCAGACGCAAAGCACATTCTGCCCACGGGAGTGTCCTGGAGAAACTGCAGAGTGGTTCCCACCAACTGCATTCCCGGAGCATCCCTTGGCTCCATGCCCTTCCAAGAAACCCCTTTTTAGCTTACATGAGTCAGATGTGGCTTCTGTTGCTTACAACCAAAGCAGCTAACCCATATGCCTACAAAGTTTATTTTGAGACGACACTCTCTGAACAGTTAGCTAAATAGTATATGTGCTGTATGCCCCTGTTGTTGTTCTCTACCCCTAGAGCTCAATGTGCATTAAAAAAAAGCCTGGGCTGCCTTCCCCAAGCCTCCATATTAAATCATATAGAAAGAGGGAGGAAAAGCAGTAGTGTATTCGAAAAGTATGTGTAGATGCAGGAGAGCATGACATGGCTGCTTTTAGCCTGGAGTTACCAGTGACCACAGCCAAACGAAATTACTTGTTCTTTGAAATGTACTATTGGAGTTGCTTTAACATGTGTTTTTGGTGGTTGAGTGTAGTTTCCAGATAGTTTGAAATTTAAGTCTACTGTTTGGCCCATCAGCTTTAACCAAATTCTGATGGGCTCCAGTCTCCTTAACAGCAACCCACAGACTGAAAGTAAGACCAACTTGCCAGTGAGTGGAAGTGCCTGGGCTTTTAGATGATCAGCATTTAGGTTTGTTGTTCCTCTCACAGTCTTGTAATACTTTTGCATTTCCGTCTGCCTCTCTCAGGGAGTCACTTCCAGGTAACCATCAAAATCTCTGAGAAGGTCATAACCTACAGGATTGAGTGGCTAGCTGCATTTTGTTAGGAAACCCCACCAAGCTTTCAGGGACTGTAAATGCTGGCTTAGGGAAATTCAGATATGTGTGCGTTTCTGCCTCTGATGGTAGTTAGGGGCAGCCTGACTTCTGAAAAAGTCGGAATTCTGGTCCCATGTAAAGAGTCATGTCCACTGCTACCCAGGACATTCATTATTGCTGCTGACAGGGACCTAGGGAAGACAGGTTGGGCCCCTGAGTCTCTAGAGTCCTATAAGAGCTTCAACAAGAACATGGGGGTGAATTTGGGAATAACTTGGAATTTGCATGTTTATTGCAGAAGAGCTTCTAAGAGTATTTGAGACCAGAGCTGCTGAACTTCATTATTAAGTGGGTGAAACATATTCCCTGTTTACATAGATAATTTGCTTAGAAAGTTCTTTTTTTTTTTTTTTACCCTGCTTAAGTACAAAGACAAACTTCTTTCACTACTTCAAATTCTAATTTAGGAGAGCTTAAGTGAATGAGCATGTTTTTACTATATTTCTAGATAATGTCCTATAACTTCAACTCAGTGGTGAGAATATCTCTTCATTCAAGTATTCAGCTCTTCAACAAGCATTCAGTGGGTGCCTACTACATGCCTGACACTGTTCTACACCTCAGGGACTTAACAGGAAACAAAATGAGCCTGGTGTAGACCTAGTGGGACTTGCAATCTATTTGGTGGGGTAGGGCAGAGGTAGGACATACAGATTAGAAAACAAACACACTAGAGGCCAGTCGCAGTGGCTCACGCCTATAATCCCAGCACTTTGGGAAGCCAAGGCGGGTGGATCACCTGAGGTCAGGAGTTTGAGACCAGCCTGGCCAACATGGTGAAACCCTGTCCCTACTAAATATACAAAAATTAGCCTGGCATGGTGGTGTGCGCCTGTAATCCTAGCTACTTGGAAGGCTGAGGCAGGAGAATCACTTGAACCTGGGAGGCGGAGGTTGCAGTGAGTCAAGATTGTACCACTGCACTACAGCCTGGGTGACAGAGTGAGACTCTGTCACAAAACAAAACAAAACAAAAACAAAAACCACAAGAAAATGGCAGGAGGTGATAAGCACTGTGAGAAGAGAAGAGAAAGGGAGTGGGGAGAGTGATGAGGGAGGGGTGCATCTGGAAGGTTCTCCAGGAAGACGCCATGAAGCCCAGTCCTAAGAGATGAAAAGGAGCCAGCGCTAGGAGGCCTGGGATGAGAGGGACCAACTGAAGGAAAGTCTGGATGGCTGCTAGAGAGTGGTGGGACAAGGGGACGGGATGGGCAGGCCACGAAGGAGGTTGCAGGCAAGTTTAAGGGCTTTGGAAAGCCCGACGCAAGTTTTCAGGTTCAAAAAGTCTCTCTGGTTGCGGAGTGGAGATGCGTCCGTGGGAGGTGGTGACGGCGGGTTGGTTACATCCGTAGGGTTGGAGAGAGGTGGGACCCTTCCCCTGTGCATGTGGAGGTGGAACTGTCAGGACTTGGAGATGATCTGGATGGAGGACCTCTATTTGCTTTCTGTGGCTGCCATGACAAAGAACTGGCTGCTTCACACACACTGGAAATTCTTTCTCACCCAGCTCTGGAGGCTGGAAGTCAGAGATCAAGGTGTCCGCAGGGTTGGCTTCTGCCAAGCCCGCCCTCCCTGGCTTGTCAGTGGCTGTCTTCTCGCTGCGTCCTCTACAGCCATTCCTCTGTGGACACACATCAGTGGTGTCTCCCTGTGTGTCCAAATTTCCTCTTCTTACAGGGACACCAGTCAGACTGTCTTAGGGCCCATTCTAATGGCCTCATTTTGACTTAATCACCTCCTTAAAAGCCCTGTCTCTAAATATAGCCATGCTCTGAGGCACAGGGGTTGGGACTTCAACATAGGAATTTGGGGAGGATACAGTCCAGCCACCAACAGGGGCTGTTACAAACAAAGAAATATGTTTAGACACTGTAGACTGTCTAGTCCATCATAATCATTCAAGGGAATGAATTGTTGAAATGTGGGACCGAAGTTACCCTGGGGGCGGGACAGGAGGTTTCCATAAGGCTGGGAATGTTCCAGATCTTAGCCTCAAGGGTGGGTTCCCAGGGGTTCATCTTCAAAGTGGGTGTGTCACATATCACACCGTGGGGTACCTGGCAGAGTGCTAACCCTCAGGGAAGCCAGGTAGCAGTGGCCAGGATTGAGGGCTTCACCAAAGCTGGGATGCATCTGGAGGAGTGGGAGGGCTGGGGGAAGCAGACAGCTTGGAGACCCCACGAGAGGCAGAGCTCCCTGAACCCGGCAGCTGGGGGTGGGGGGGCAGTGAAGGGTTTGCCTGGTTTGCCTGGTGGACAGTGGCTTCCTCAGCCAGGATGAAGGTCCAGGGGCAGTCAAAGGTGTGGCCTGGAGGAAGGAGGGGATGTCCTCAGGGTGGGGGTGGCCATGGTGAGGGTGTGAGCCGAAAGGAAAGCCACTGGGCAGACAGGGAGAGACAAGAGGCCTTGGTTTCCCCTCCTGTGATGCGAGGGCATGACACTTCCCTAGCTCAGAACGCTGCCAAAATGATTGAAAGAGAGAATATAGCAAGTAGCTCATGAAGTTTCATTCTCAAGCATTTCTGAGGACCTGCTATGCGCCCAGTGCAGTACTGGGGCTAGGGATGGAGAGGTGAATACAAACGGAGCCATCAGCATGCCCTTGGCCCAGAGCAGGCCAGATGCGACCTCTGGGGTCCCACTGGTGAGGTTCGTGCTGGGGGTAGGCGGGTAGCAAACTACCCTTCATTAGATGCTGGCAGAATCCCTTGTGATGGGTCCACAGATGGCAACATCTTACAGCCAGGAAAAGAACATAGTAGAAAGATCACTTTGTGTCCATGGGAAACTGTCTCTACAAATTAAGTGAAAAATCAAAACAAAGTGCTTTAAATTCACATTTGCAATTTCCCCCTGAAACAGTGCTGAAGCATCTGATAATGATTCTCGCTTTGGGAGGGAGGGAGCGGGTAGAAAGAGATGGAAGCTTCACCTTATGCCATTCAGTGTAGAGAGCTTTGGAATTTGTTTTTGTTTTTCCGGTTCCAGCATTATTTAAAAGCTAAAATATTCATGTGTATTTAAAAAATAAAATGTTGGTGTGAGATGGAAGTGCCTGGTCTGTAGCAGGCGCACACACAGAATATCTGTTGAGAAAGTAAATGAACACATGGAGGCCAGGGAGGGTGAGAGGCAGCAGAGCGGGTTTGCATATTTATGAGAGAAAAAAGAGGTTGAAGACTCAAGGGAGACAGTGAGGGAGATGCGGCTAGGGAGGAAAGCTGGAGAAAGGGGAGACAGGGACGGGGTGAGGAGTTCGGGGTGCCCTCCCACCGACGTGCAGTTCCATTGTCCTGGGGGCAGGAGCAGGGTGCAAGGGGGCATTGCCCACAGAGCAGGAGAAGGTAGGGGCTGGAGCCCCTTCCCATGAGCGTGCTTGGGAAGAGCACTGAGGTGGATGGAGGGAGGAAGGAGCCACAGCTTCTCAGGGCAGTTCTGGTGCCCAATCCAAGAGCTCCTGAGGGCAAGGAAGTGGGATGGCTGACTGATCTTTTTGAGACCAAATTGCGGAGGTAAGGCCGGCATGAGAAGAGACTAAGAAGCTGGAGGCTGAGGGTTACTGCAGGAGAAAATTCCTCCTAGGCAGGTGTCACTGCAGGTGTGGTCAGCTGAGGGAAGGCGTGGAGATGCTGCAGGCTGCCCCAGGTTCCATTCCCCTCCTGTCACTGCAGTGGACGCCCTGTCTTTAGCTGGGCATGTGGCCGTACAGAGGTGGTAGGTTTCCCTGCCTCCCTTGCAGCTAGGTGTGGCCAGCAGTGTGGCCACCGGAAGGACACACACACAGCCCCTTCCTTCCTTCCCCTGGCAGAAATACAGACCCGCTGTGAGCTCAGCTGGACCGTGCAGATGAAGATCACACCTAGGGATGGGGCAAAGCCACACATTAGAAGGAGTCTGGGCAGAGCCATCGCACTGGCCCCAACTCCCCTTCCCATAGAAGAAAATTCAACTTCCACCTAATTGCCATGACTGTTGCCGTGGGTCTCCATCAGAGCAGCCAAAATGGTTCCCTCATTATTGGAATGAAATGAAACGTTAAAGGGCTCTGTAGCCAAGGTGGCGACTGGCCACCCACAGACGTGTGACAGAGATGAGACTCCAAGAAGGGAAGAAGAGATGTGAGGCAGGTGCCCCTGGCTTCAGGGGGCCAAGAGATGTTGCCCACTAGGAGGGCAAGTGTGGGGGAGCACCTCCAACAACAGAGGGGCTTTTGCACAGAGGAGGAGGAGGCATGTTCTAGAGGCGGCGCCAGCTCAGCACCTGCAACCAGAGAGGCTGCCTGCAGCTGGAGACCAAGGTTATCAGGCCAGCGGTGTGGCTTCCGCTGGTCTCTAGGTCCAAACAGAACCCAGGTGGCCAGGCCAGGCGGACTCTCCCAGTCCCCCTCCCTCTGCCCTCCCCGGGCCCTCCACACACTCTTCCCAGCCACGTCGCCCCTGTCTGCTTCCTGCCAGGCCAGCAGCCCCTGGCCTTTCTTCTTGTACCAGGGCCAGTTCAGGAAAACCAAGGATATTAATGGAATCCTTTTTTTCTTTCTTTCTTCAAGAAATTATATCCTTGTTAATCAGAAATGCAATATCTGAAACTGCATTTAAGCTCCTTTAATAGGTTCTCAATTACCGAAGGGGATCATTTTGGAGGCTGAAGTTTCAGCATCGACACAGCCAGCCTACCCCCCGGCTCGGATTAGAATGCTGCCCCTCTGAACAAATTTCACTCTTGAGCAAGACGCTTTTGAAGCTAGTTTACATTGTCTGTGCTTGGCTGACCTTGTATTGCTATTGAATTAGAAAATGTGGTTTGTATTGTAAGGTCTCTTAATAATGTATTTTTTTGAAACAAGGGACTTTTCCATTGCAAATGAGACAGAGAGCACCATAGTTAGCACAAAGAACGCCTCAGTCTGTTTTGAAACATAATTTTCATTAGCCAGGTTTTTCACCATAACAGAGATTTAAATCTTATTTTAAAAACAGCCTGCCACTGCCCCCCTCCTCAGCACATGTATTTATGCAGATGCCTCCGTAGAAAAAGATCTGGAGAGACACGTAAACCCGTAATAGTGGTTGCGGCCGAGGAGGGAGAGAAATGATTGAGGTGTGTGTACAGGGAATTCTGCTTCTCGGCATGGGACTGTTTTAATATGAGAATCTATTAGTAGAGGCTGCACAGGGTCCCTCCTCCCACCAGCATGTGGTCTTGAGTAAGCGCTGCCGGCTGAATTGCACCCCGCACCCAAATCCATATGTTGAAGTCCTGACCCCCAGAGCCTCCGCGTGTGTGACCTCTTCTGGAGACAGGGTCTTTGCAGAGGTCATCAAGTTAAAATGAAGCCATTCAGGTGGGCCCTCGTCCAGTGTGACTGGTGCCCTCATAGAAAAGGGACATTTGGACACAGACCTGCATGGAAGGAAGATGCTGTGAAGAGGCGCAGAGAGAAGGCGGCCGTCTGCAAGCCACAAGAAAGGCCTGGAACAATCCTGGCCCAGCCTCAGAAAGAACCAACCCAGCCTACACGCGGAGCCCAGACTCAGGGGCTCCAGCAGGATGAGAACGTCAGTTCCTCTCGTTTTAGCGCCCCATCTGTGGACATCTGTTCCCTGGGCCTCCTCATGGACCCCCTCCCCACAGTGGGGAGACTACCCCAGGGAGAACCCGCTTTCCAGGGCAGCTCTGGCCAGGCCTCAGGCTTCAGTCCCACTCCAGCCTCCTTTCCTGAAACCTGAATCTGCCCCTCAGCCTCCACCTGCTGCCTGCACCCTCACCCCCAGGGGGTCTCATTCACCAACCCCCCGTGGGTCCCCAATCTCCCTCCTCATCCCCCATCCTGTGACCTCTGGTGTCCAGGCTGCTGACCCCTGCATGGGCTCACTCCTCAGAGGGCCCTTGTCACTGGCTGGTGTCAGTAAGTTCAGACACTTTAATATACATATGCAAATTTGCATCGTGACTTTTCTTTTTTATGAAGTTTGAGTTACTTGTTCTTTATTTCACAGAACGCTGGCCAGAGTCTAACTGACCACTCTTCCTCAGTGCCGCCCATAGGGGGTCCATTTTCTCCACGCCAGGCTCAGGCCTCACCCACCCTGGCCTGCGCCCCTCAGGGCATCCCCCAGGGTCTCCCTGGCCCTCCTCCACTCTCCCATGATCAGCTCCGCTCTTCCTCTCGGCGTCTGCCTGTAACACCCCAAGGGCTTCTGGTGTCTCGGGGTAAAGTCCAAACTGCCCGCTCACCTGAGCCTCAGGGCCTGCTCTGGCCCCTGCACCCTCCCCGCCCCGTCTGCCCTACACTGCGCCCCCAATGTTAGTTCTGTGTCTTCCTCAGCCACGTGGAGCCCAGTCACCTCCAGGCCCTTGCGCCTGCCATTGCTCAGGCCCGCAGGGCCCACCCGGGCAGCCCCAGCTTTCTCTCCCTGCCGCTTCCCAAGTGTGCTTTCCGAGCTCCCAGGCTCAGGTAGCCCCCGTGCTGGGCTTCCTGGAAGGCACTGAGTCAGTATTTGTCATTCTGTTTTCATCTGGGAGATGGTTTGAACGCTGTCTGTCTCCCTGCCTGGCCCTGGGCCACAGCCCTGGCCCCAGCCTGACACCTGCCTGTGAGGGGCTGCCCCAGGTGCCCCCTGGCACCCACAGGATCATTTGCCCAGGGCCTGGCTCCCCTCCCACGGTGAGCCCCTCTGACCCCACTGTCACAGCCCCTCGCCAGCCTCTTCCACCCCCACAGCTGACCCGGGCTGGGCACAGGTTACAGCTGAATAAAGCAGTCGCTGTGTGCACAAAAAAGCCCTTTTCAGGATTCAGAAAAACAAGCTGAGCTCATTAACCTCAGGAAAAGTGGACTGAAGAGAAACGCCCCTGCTCTCGTCTGCTCATAGAAATTATCCTAAAGAGGATGTGTCACTGGCCCTTGATAAGGTAGGGTCTCATGAGCAGCTGCCGCCCCCTCTGTCACTCGGGCCAGGGATGGGGGATGTGGGTACAGGGGCCCAGCCTGGAGAGGGGGGTCCGGGGCCCTCAAGGCTGAAGGATGGGGAGGCCGGGTCCCCCTCCGCTGAGGGCCCTGCCAACGGCTGGGGAGACAAGGGCATGTGGGGACACCCCCCTCCCGCCAGGTGCTGGGCCATGGCACAGTGTGGCAGGCATAGGTTTCTGTTCTGTGTCACTATAGGAGGTGGTGTTGGCATGGGTCACACCTTCCTATGGGTGGGACCCCAGGTGAGGCTCTCAACCCACCTTGCCCCTTTACCCCCACCATGTCTCTGACCCTGCCATAGATGAGGGCACTGAGGTTTCTTACCCAAACCCACCTCATTCGGAAGAGGCAGGGCCTGGGTTTCAGCCTAGATGGTTGGGTTCAGCCTGGGCTCCAACCACTGGAGGCTGTAGCCGGGGTCCCTGCCCTCAGGGCACAGGGGTAGTTGAAGAGCGAGTGTGTGCTGGGGATCAAGGAGGCAGCTCAACCTAGAAGGTCTAGAAGGTCAGACCCATTCGGAGTAAGCCCCCGCCATGGTGGCCCCCAGCCCTGTAGCATTTGATAAGGCTTCAATCTGGCCCCAAGGGCCAGCTTCCTGAGCACACCACCTGGGCAGTCAGGCACATGGCCCCACACTCAGAAGGGCCTCACACTGGCCTTAATGCTCTGCCGTCATCATCTTGAAATTCTTAAAACTTTTTGAACAAGGGGCCGTACCTTTTCAATTTGCACTGGGCCCTCAAACGATGCCACTGGTCCTGGTGGTCCAATTTGTTGTGTGACTCTGGCAGATGCAGCGCTGGGCTTGGCAGAGGACAAGTCAAGGGAGACAGAGGTGTCCTCAGCCCTCCCGAGCTCCCAGTCAGCTGAAGGAAGCACGTGAGCAATGAGCGTCCGATCTGCACCAACTGGGGCCGGAGTCCAGCAGGCGGTGGCCAGAAAGGACCCACTGTTGTCTATGGAGGAGTGCAGGGGACACCAGAGGGCCCACCTTGAGGCAGGGGCATGGAGGTGTTCTCACTCAAGACGAGACACTTGAGTTGAAGGAGGAGAAGGGGGCAGAAGGCCCAAAGAAAGCATTCCTGGCAGACCACCCACAAGTGCACGGGCCCCAGGGTGAGTATAAGAGGGGCGTGGCCAAGGAACTGCCGGGAGCTCAGTGGGTGCAGAGTGCCAGGAAAAGATGGGGAGACAGGAATCACAGGCAAAGTACGGGTCTCATAGGACTTTGGAATGGAAGGGGCTTTCAACAGGAGTGACTTGATCAAATGTGCATTGTTATTAGATATTTGAGACTACAAAGCATATGCATACTTTGAAACACAGTGGACAGCCAGGTGCAGTGGCTCACACCTATAATCCCAACACCGGGAGGCCACCGCAGGAGAATCACTGAGCTCAGGAGTTTGAGACCAGATTGGGCAACACAGCCAGAGCCCACCTCTACTGAAAAACAATTTAAACATTAGCCGAGCGTGGCAGTGGTGCACACCTGTAGTCCCAGCTACTCAGGAGGCTGAGGCCAGAGGATTGCTTGAGCCCGGGAGTTCGAGGCTCCAGTGAGCTGATCACCATTGCACTCCAGCCTATGCAACAGAATGAAACCCTGACTCAAAAAAAAAGAAAAGGAAAGGAAAGAAAAAGGGAGGGATAGAAAAGAAAGGAAGAAAGAAAAAGAACAGAAGAAAAAAGAAACACAGTTGACCCTTAAACCACATGAGCTTCACCTGCCCAGGTTCACTTATCCCCAGATTTTCTTCTGCCTCTGCTGCCCCTGAGACAGCAAGACGAGCCCCTCCTCTTCCTCCTCCTCCTCAGCCTACTCGACGTGAAGGTGATGACGATGAAGACCTTTATGATGACCCACTTCCACCTAATGAATACTGAATATGTTTTATCTTCCTTATGATTTTGTCAATAACATTTTCTTTTCTCTAGCTCACTTTATGGTAAGAATACAGTATATAATACATATCCTATATAAAATAGGTGTGATCCAACTACGTTATCAGTCAGGCTTCCAGTTAACAGTAGGCTATTAGTAGTTAGATCTTGGGGGAGTCGAAAATTATTGGTGGATTTTCAACCGAGTGGGGCATTGTGCCTCTAACTCTGGTGTTGTGTTGTTCAAAGGTCAACTGTGAGCATAACGTGGACACCCGTGAGCCCAGCTCTCATTCTGAGAACCACAACATTGCCCATGGCTTTGTCCATCTCCTGTTCTCCATTTCTGAACTTGGTTGTTTATCCTCTCCTTGTTTTTTTTTTCAGGGTACAGGTGCCCCCTACACAGGGTATTTTTTTAGCTGGGCTTGTTCCTGAGGTTGATGAAAGTCATAGCTCACTGTATGTATTCTTCTGTGTTTGCCTTTGTCACTCGATATTATGTTTCTAAGGTGTGAGCACACTATTAGGTGTGGCTGTAGTTCCTCCATTTTCACTTCTGGATAATATTCCAATGTGTGAGGAGGCTGCAAGTTATTTTTCTCTTTTTCTATCTGCAATCATCTCTTTTGTCTCTGGCTTTTGGCTTTTAAAAATAAGGGTCTTAGGAACCTTCCTGGACTTGTTGCTGGGTACACATGTGCCAGAGTTACCAAAATCGTAGTCATGATCTTCTTAATGGCTCATGACTCACATTAGCGGGACCCAACCAGTTGCTTTGTTAGTGAAAAGAGAATAATTGAGAGCGGATGTCTCATAGTAAAAGCCAATATTGTTTCCCGAAACTTCTGTTTCCATTATATGCATGTTTATGTGCCTGTGTGCATGCTTGCATTGTGTTGTGTATGTTGTGTGTGTGCGTGCTTGCATTGTGTGTGAGTGCATTGTGTGTGTGCATGCTTGTATTGTGTGTGAGTGCATGTGTATGCATGTGTGCATGCTGGCATTGTGTGTGAGTGTATGTGTATGCATGTGTGCATGCTGGCATTGTGTGTGTGCATGCACTGTGAGTGCATATGTGCATGTGTGCATGCTTGCATTGTGTGTGCATGCTTGCATTGTGTGTTTGTGCATGTATGTATGTTTGCATTGTGTGTGAGTGCATGTGTATGCACGTGTGCATGTTTGCAGTGAGTGCATGTATATGCATGTGTACATGCTTGCATTGTGTGTGTGCATTGTGCGTGCGTGCATATCTTGCATTGTAAGTGCATTGTGTGTGAGTGCATTGTGTGTGTGTGCATGCTTGTATTGTGAGTGCATGTGTATGCATGTGTGCATGCTGGGATTTTGTGTGTGCATGCACTGTGAGTGCATATGTGCATGTGTGCATGATTGCATTGTGTATGCATGCTTGTATTGTGTGTGAGTGCATGTGTATGCATGTTTGCATGCTTGCACTGTGTGTGAGTGCATGTGTATGTATGTGTGCATGCTTGCATTGTGTGTGAATGCATGTGTATGCATGTTTGCATGCCTGCATTGTGTGTGTGCATTGTGCATGTGTACATGCTTGCATTGTGTGAGTGCATGTGACTACATGTGTGCATGCTTGCATTTGTGTGAATGCATGTGTATGTGTTTACATTCTTGCACTGTGTGTATGCATTGTGCATGTGTACATGCTTTCATTGTGTGTGAGTGCATGTGTATGTGTATATGCATGCCTGCATTGTGTGTGTGTCAGCACATGTGTGTGCCCAGGTTTATATATCAGATGGTGATGTAAGATGTATTTCTGATTGTGATTCACAGAAAATGTTTGTAAACCACTGATCTCGTGCTGTAAATGCCTATAAAATTAACCTACAAAAGTTATTTTATGAAGTACTTATCCCAATTTATGCTCCCACAGGCAGGGTCCTCACTGATCCTCACCTACATTTGCTATTTTTGGAATTTATAATTTTTGTTAATCCAGTGTGTACAGAATTTACCTCATTGGGTCTTAATTTGCACGACCCTGACTATTAATGTATTTGACAGTCTCTACGTATCTTTATTTACCATTCATGTTTCCTCCCCTGTGAAATACCAGTTTGTGTCTTAACATCTACTTTTCTCTTGTATGGTTTATCTTCTCCTTAAGATTTGGAGGTCTTCTTTACACATTCTGTATCTTAATCCTTTGCTGGTCGTGCATGTTGTGGATACCTTCTCCCAGTGTGTGACTTTTTATTCTCTTTATGGTATCTTTGAATAACAGAAGTTCCTAATTGTAATAGGATCATATCTACCAGCTTGCTTTTCTGTGCTTTTTGCACTTGTGCATTTTGTTTAAGAAATCCTTTGCTATCTCGAGGTCATAAAGATATTCTTCTACATTTTCTTCTAAAAGATTTAGCATTTTACCTTGTTGTACATTTAAGGTTTTTTTTTTTTCCATTGGAAATCAATTTGGGGGTATGAACTGACAACTTTTTCCTTTCCACGGGGATAACTAATTGTCCCAGTCTATTTCTTGACCAGCCCTCTCTTCTTCACTTGTCAGCAACCCTGTCACCTAGCAAGCCTCTGTAAATTTCAGGAGTCACCATCTGAACTTTGTGTTCTATTGTTTTGGTCAATTTCCTTATCTTTTCACAGAATATACAATGCTACAGTTATTCTAGTTTTCAATAAATCTTATAAGAGCTCTGATACAACACGCCCCTAGATCTTACTGTTCTTCAATTCCCAACACTTTTGCTCTTTCATATAAATTTATAGCCATCTTCTCAAGACCCTAAAAAAATAAGATAACCTGTTGGGATTTTGACTGGAATCTATTATACCTATGAACCAGTTTGTAGAAGGTAAACATCTGTTCATATCGTCTATCCATGAATATATCTCACTTCATTTATTTATATCTTTAATGTCTTTCAAGAAATTTTAATAATTTTCTCCAAATGCATTTTGCACATTTTTATAAAATTTGTTTCTACTTGTCTCCTATTTTTCCTACTGTTGTAAATGATATATCCCCTCCTCACAACTATGTGTTGCTACAAAATGTAATTGATTCTTGTATTTCAATTTCTTTTATCCAGACATCTTTCTAAACATTCTCATTATTTCTAAAAATTGTCTATAGATTTTGAGTTTTTACATAGACAATCATATCCTCTACAAATAGTGATCATTTTCTTTCTTTTATAATCCTTATACCTTTTATTTCTTTTTCTTGTTTTACTGCAAGAAGCATTAGTAAAGCATTGAAAGTAATTGGCATTCATTGTGGTGAAGGCATCCTTGTCTTATTTATTTCTGATCTCAGAAGTTCAGTATTTCATCACTAAGAAATATCATTTAGAGTAGGCTTTTTTGGTACATAATGCCCTTAGCAGCATAGACATATATCAAACTATTTCTTATTTTTAAATTATGAATGGGTTTGGAATTTTACTAAATGCATTTTCTGCATCTTGGAAAAGATCTTTTAATCTGTGGATGCAGCAAGAATATTTACAGGTTTTTCTAATGATAGTGAGTTGCATTATTAGGATAGACACAACATGGGCATAATGCATCATCTTTACATTCCATTTATTCATATTTTATTTACAACTTTGCAACCACGTCCATACATGTGACTGGCTGTAACTTTCCTCTCTCATGGTGTCCTTAATTTTTTCCTTCTCACACTGCCCTCAAAAGGATTCAGGGTCTCTGTCTTTCAAGAGTCCTTTGCAAAACCCAGAGGGGTGTAGAGGGCATGTGTGTGTACACTACTCCCCCCTTATCCTCAGGGGAGGCATTCCAAGACCCCCAGTGGGTGCCTCGGACTGTGGACAATACCGAATCCTATGTATACTATGTTTTTTCTATTATCACATTGTACAGGGCAGGTAGTATACACAGATACACTAGACAAAAGTGGGGTTCACAGCCCAGGTGGGATGGAGCAGGACGGTGCAAGATTTTATCACACTACTCAGAACAGCACTCAATTTAAAATGCATGAATTGTTTATTTCTGGAATTTTCCATTTATTATTTCCAGATCATGGTTGACCGCAGGACTGAAACCACGAAAGCAAAATCGCACATGGGGGATCACTGTATACACTATGCTTACACAACACACATACATACACACACACACACACACACACACACACACATGAACACACAGATACACATATATATGAAAGGAATTAAACTTGTTCATTGTGTTTTTAAGGCTTTTGCATCATTACTTATTTTTGTCTACTTGGTCTATGAATAATCAGAAGAGTTGTGCAGAAATATGCCATTACAATGATGGATTTCTCAACATTTCCCTGTAGCTATAGCAATGTTTGTTTTGTATGTTCTGATATGGCCAACTCTTCCTGGCAGGTGGGACCTTTTGCGGAATGACCACGTTTATCCTTAATAGTGCTTTTTATTTCATATCCTATTCTACCTGATTTTGATGCAGCCACCCAGGTCCTTTTACTTAGTATTTGGCAAGCTTTGTGAATTATTTTACTTTCTTCCTTTCTGTGTCCCTATACTTCAAGTATGTCTGTTGTAAATACCACATAGCTACGCATTTCAAAATTTCTGTTAATTGGTAATTAAATCCATTTACATTTTTTATATTTTAATCATCTTTTATTTTCCACAAATTAAACTTTTTATGCTCTTTTTCTCCTTTCTTGTCTTTTTTTAATATTTAAGGAATTAATTTATTTGTACTTATTCCTATTACTTTTTCTTTCTTCTGGTTTGGAAGTTAAACAATGCTTCTATTATTTCAGCAGCTAACTCTTGAAATTATAGTATCTTAACTCTTTTCCTGATTAATGCAAAAAATTTATGACACTAACCTAATCATTCATATTCCAAATTACATGCTTCTGTTTTTCAGTATTTTTGTTCTGTCCTTTTCCTCTTTTTTTTGACCCCACAAAATTAGATGGTATGTTTTTTTTTTTTTTAAAGAATTACATTTTCCAATTATCTGCTTGTTATTTCTTCTTAAAAATAAGACCTTCCCAGCCTGGCCAACATGGTGAAACCTTGTCTCTACTAAAAATACAAAAATTAACTGGGCGTGGTGGTATGCACCTAAAATCCCAGCTACTTGGGAGGCTGAGGCAGGAGAACTGCTTCAACTTAGGAGGTGGAGGTTGTAGTGAGCCAAGGCTGTGCCACTGCACTCCAGAGCCTGGGTGACAGAGCAAGACTCCATCTCAAAAAACAAACCAAAAAAACCCTTCCTTCCAGTAAATTTTCCTTCTTCATAAATTCCTTTGATTAGAAGGTCATTTAATTAACACTCTCAGTATTGTTTATTTGAGAATGTCTTTGTTTTGCCCTTGTTCTTGAAAGAGTATTTTTATGGGTACAAATCTAGGTTGATGGCTTACTTTCTGTTTGGTCCTTTGCAGAATCAAATGTTGATTTCTTTGGATTCTTCTTAGTCCCACTTGGTACTCACTGTTCTTCCAGTAGTTTGGTGTCTTTTATCACTCTGGAAAACTGTTAGACATTTTTTTTCTTCACCGATTGCTTCTCCTCTACTCTTTCTTTCTTTCTTTCTCTCTTTCTTTCTTTTTTCTTTCTTTTCTTTATGGAAGACATTAGCTAGACTTTCTCACGATCACTCCTATGTCTCTTAACCTCTTTTTCTTAGTTTGCATCCCCTCTCTTTTGTTCCTAAATTTTGGGTAATTTCTTTACATCTATTTTCCAATTCACTAATCTCCTTCTCAACAGTGTCTAATCTGCTCCCTGAACCAGCCACTAAGTTCTTATTTCAACAATGTTATTTTTATTTCTTAAAGTTATATTTGCTCATTTTTCAGATCTTCTTGGTCATTTTACAGGCTAATGCTGTTTGTTCATTTTTAAAATTCCATGTTTTATTTCATTAAACATTTCATGTATATTATTCTATATTCTGATAGATAATTCCAATATCTGATGTTCTTGGGATGTTCATTTTTTGCTCTGCCAACTGTTAAACCATAGTGGATTGTTTACTTGTGTGTTGAGGGGGTCTCTAATCAAAAACTCATATTTGTTTGATCTTAATCTGAGAGAAATCTTAGAATTAAAAATAATAATGCTTTCTTCTAGAGATTATTTATATTTGCTTCTCCCAGGAGCCAGGGGCATCAGCAGCTTTGGACCACTCTAGCCCCTGGTCTGCCCAACCTCATGCCACAGGCAAAGAATACATTGACATCTGTCCTTAGGAGGGGCTCCACAGGCCCCCCTTAAGCTCACTTTGGGAGCCAAGGAACTCAGAGGTTTCCATACTTTATGAAAAAGTATAATTTATACCAAATCTAGTTAGGCACAGTGGGGAAGTCCCTCAGAATATTCAGATAGCTATATTGCAGAAGCAGAAAGCTGATTTGTATTTTTTAAAGATCATGCTTGCTGCTCCATGGAGAATGAATTACAGGGGCCAGAGTGAGTGCCAGGGAAACAGTGAGAAGCCCCGTCAGCCTTTTATCTGGAAAAATGATGGTGACTTGAGCCAGATCGATAGCAGTGAAAATAAACAGAAGGGTATGAATCCAAGTTAATGGAGTATCTGCTGATTAACTTGTGCCCCCTGTTTATTTGTAGGCATGAAAATGTGTGATTAACCACAAACCTTCATTAGCTTGTCATGTCTCTTCCAATGTTCCTGTGTTAGACTTGTAAAAATGAAAACTTTGCTTTCTATATTTGATAATATCCAGTGTGGCCCAAAATCTAAGGCCACAGGCACTCTTGTATATCACTGGTGGAGGATACATTGAAACAGCATTTTTGGAAGAAAATTTGGCCAACTCTATTGATATATTAATGTACATTCAATCTTTCTGTTAAGAATTTCTCCATCGGAGACCCACAGAATTTATACCAAGATACTTTAAAAGGATGTCCAATGTATTATTGTTTTGATAATTGTGTGTATGTGTGTGTCTGTGTGTGTGTGTGTGTGTGTGTGCGTGTTTACCACAACCTAAATGACCATTAACAGAGGATTGCTTAGCTACATCAAGATTCATCTAAATAATGGAATACTATTTTGTCTTTTCCATAAAAAGATAAGTCTGAGATGGAAAACTATCTCTGATAATTTAAGTGTAAAAAGCAAAATGCAGAACGATGTGTATAGAAAAATTGCATTCTAAAAAAAAACCTTAATAGCAGAGATTGGCATGAAACCATTTTCTGGAAGGATGCACAAGGAGCTGCTAAAACGATTCTGTTTGAAGGAAAGCAACCAGAGCTTCAGGGTAGGAAGAGAGTTGCATTTTTCATTTTACACCTTCTTTTATACATTTTGAAAATTCCACTGCAAGCCATGTATTGCTTTTGTTTGAAGAGTTTAGTCTGTTCTTATTGGGCTCTTCCAGATTCGGGCACCGGTCTCCCTGAGTTATTACATCTCCTGCTTCTGCCCCTGTATCAGCTCTGATTCCTCCCCTGCAGACTGTGAATATGTGTTAGTCCCTACAGTCTTAAAAAAAATAAATAAACCTTCCACAAAGATTGCTAAACCTATTATTAAGTTAAAACAATAGATTTCAAATAATAGGTATAGGATGGCCCCATTTTTATAAAAATTATAATTGGATAAATGCAGGTATGTATGTGTGTATGTATAAGAAGGGGAAAAGCCTAGAAAGATTTATTTCTTCATTCAACAAAAATGTATTGCCCGCCTACCATGGGCCAGGCGTTGTTGTAGAGACGGAAGTTCAGAGGGGACCACAGTCCCTGTGCTGTGCCTGTCGGTATACGCAGACTCTAGAAGCTAGAGGGTAATGTATACCAGCAGGTTAATGGCAATTCACTCTGGGTGAGTTGACTGTGGATGTGCTTTTAAATCATCTTTGTGCTTTTCTGTATTTTCTGATTTTTTTTTTTTGCCCTGAGTATGGCATAAAATAACTTACATAGAAATAATAATTAAACCATAAAGCACAATCTATTTCACACATCTCCCTGGTTTTGACTCTCTTCTCTGTCCATAGCCAAATTGCTACACTCATCTATGTACTATTCGGAGCACACTGAGGCTAACATGTTTTTTGCTGTGTATCTGGAAGTCAGATTTAACTGGGCATCTTGCATTTTATCTGCAACCCTGCCTAACAAACAACTTGCTCGCCATTCTGATTGCCCCTCTCCCCTGGCCTCTGCCTCAGCCTTCTTCCTAGAGCCACTTCCCTGGGGACTCTGCATCCTCAGAGGACAGCTTCTCCATCCCACCATTGTCCCTGGGTGCTATATGGACAGGTGACTGGGCCCAGCTGGGTGCCCTCTCTGGATGCCCAAAATTTACCCCCTAAACATGGCACTCCTCCCCAGTTCTCTATTTCAGACACTGCACCCCATCCTTCCCATGACCAAGGAACTGCACCCCAGTTCACCTCACAAGGTGGCCTCCCCATCTTTGGCCCCAGCCTCACCTCCTCACTCAGGAATTGAATTGGTACCCACAGGCCCTCTCAAGCCCCTCCCTCCCCGGCCCTCAGATATGCACAGCAACATCCTTAACACAAGCCAGTGGGGGTCTTAGGGCCTGGGCCTCCAACCACCTGTCACCAGGTGCCATTCCGGCCATTTGGCCACATCTGATTGTTACCATTCTGTAATTGAGTCAACATTTCTCTCCATATCAACTAGCTCATTCTCACTTAACAAGAATCGCTTGAACCCAGGAGGCAGAGGTTGCAGTGAGCTGAGATTGCGCCACTGCACTCCAGCCTGGTGAAAGAGCAAGACCCCGTCTCAAAAACAAAAAATCTATCCCTCTGTGCCTTAGCCTCATCCAAACAGCAACCCAGGCTTGACATGTCAGTTATTGAATTGAGTCAAAATGGACATAAAATTAATCCAATGTAAAATGTCCACCATAGACCGCTGGAATGGTGGGCAGTGCCACCCAGGAGGTACAGTCAGTGTGGAAGGCACTGCTTTTCAAAGCACACACCTGATCTCACCCCCGACCCCCCTCCACGCCTCCTGGAGAACACTCCAGCCCCACGAAGAAGTGGGCGAGGCCTCCCTTCCACACCTGCAGCTGTGTGCTTCTTCAGCTCTCCCCATGAGAGCGCTCCCCACAGCGCCACCATCACACGGACTAATTACATCCTCCTCCATCTCTCTCTGCTGATTCACACCTCCCTGCTACCTTCACAGCTCCTGCCTGGAGTGCCAATTACAGCTCGCTCCATCCGTCAAGGAGCTTCTCATCTTATAAGACCTCAAGGTAGGCCGGGCGCGGTGGCTCAAGCCTGTAATCCCAGCACTGTGGGAGGCCGAGGCGGGTGGATCACGAGGTCAAGAGATCGAGACCATCCTGGTCAACATGGTGAAACCCCGTCTCTACTAAAAATACAAAAAACATTAGCTGGGCATGGTGGCGCATGCCTGTAATCCCAGCTACTCAGGAGGCGGAGGCAGGAGAATTGCCTGAACCCAGGAGGCGGAGGTTGCGGTGAGCCGAGATCGTGCCATTGCACTCCAGCCTGGGTAACAAGAGGGAAACTCTGTCTCAAAAAAAAAAAAAAAAAAAAAAGACCTCAAGGTGCATGTAGGCAGTGGGGTCCCTCCAGAAGCCCCTCTTCTCTTTGAGCTTCCTTCGGCAAACTGGACCAGTATTGGGCAGAATAATTGGCTTGAAATATCAGACCCTGAGCTCTGGTAGATGCTTCTCTGCAACGCTGTGTCCCAGCACACAGTAGGTGCTCAATAAATGTTGAGCCAAGACCAGGGGCTGTAAGTGCAGGTGGAAAGATGCTAGGGGTTTACAGTTACTGGACCTGGTTTTGAATGTGGACCTCTCCCCCTGAGGGTTGCGTGACAGAAGCAAGATATTGTCAGCTTTTCTCTTCTGAGCCTCTGTTTTAGGGTCTGTAAGATGGGGGGCAGTCACCACCCCCATCTGGAAGGTTTGTGACGAGGGTCAAGCAGATCCATGAATGTGGGCTTCAAAGATTCCAGAGCTTTACCAGAAATGTGCGTCTTGTTATTGTGATGGTAACCACGATACTCTGATGGCTCACCGCTGTGGTCATCCAATTAGCACTGCTTTGTCCCCTTCTTGAGCTACGAGTGCTCTTCCGAGGGTAAGAGCACAGCTGGGCCAGGGTCATGAGGGAAGGTGAGAATTATAAGCCTGTTTCTTTAACATTTAGGAAGCCAACACATTTTCCCGTACCTTGTCTGCAACACTTAAGCCAATATTTGCGTCTTTGGGATTCTATTTGTATGGTAATTTAAAAATAGGGTCCAGACTTACAGCCGGCCTTTCTCCTGAAACTCGGAAAACACATTAATTTTCTAGACGGTAAAATAATGCAATAATTAAATATTACCATTTATCTTAAAATCTGGTAACTCCTAACAAAATGGGTTTTTCGAAACATGATGTAGTTTTCCCACAAAATTGCACTCTAGGGGAATTTCTTATTTTGAATGTATGAAAGAGACCACGAACTTAATCTCAACACAACGTAAGAAAAATTGATTTGTTAAATTACAATAATTTTCTTGCATTTAAAATCTCAGTGGTCCCGGTCGCAGCTGACCCAAAGGCCCCCCATATGTGTCTTTGGGGAGAGGCCCAAGGAGCCGAGATGTGTCTTGCTTCGTTGTTTATGAAGCTTCCTACATGCCCTTTTTTGTGGTTCCAACCAGATCTTTTGTTCTGTTATGGCAAACTTCTCCCAAAGAGGCAAGGCTAGGTGACCCTTCACTCCTGCCATCAGGCTCTAAGAACGTTCTCTGTGCGAACGGAAAGGAAGATCTCCCAGGCGGAGGAGAGCCTGGGCTCCAAAGCTGGCCTTTGGTGGGCTCCTTCTTCCCCAAGCATTGAGTGGAATGAGGGAGGCTGGGTGGCCCTGGGCTGGAGGCCGAGGCTGGGGCCTGCGGTGTCAGGGTTCGCCACAGGCTCCCAATCGCCCCAACCAAAGCTCAAGAGGGCCCCCTTGTGGAAGCTCCCAAGAACAGGTTGGTGAGTGGTGCATTTCCCCCCACACTGGGGTTCCTCCCAGTCACCCCCGACATCTTTGGATGGGTCTCAGATCCAAGGATACTCAATAGAAACCACCATCCTCCATCCCTCTCTCCTCAAAACCTAAATATTTCTGCCATCCGGCAAGGTTCTTGGCCCCACTGGGGAAGATCTGGTGGAGAACCAGCTCCCAAGGCCCCAGGAAGAGTTCAGCTCCTCAAGCTGGCATCCCAAGAGTCCTTCTCAGGCACCCTTTATGGATTCTGAAGGGTCTTCGCCATGATGTATACGAACGTCTTCTTTCTTATTGAATGTGTCAAAACCCTGTGATCATCTTGCCAAAGTCCTGTTCTATTGAACAATGAAAGCTTCAGCCTTCTGCCAAGAGAGCTAATAAGAGTTCAGTCCAACAGGAGACTTCCAGATACACATTCTGTTTGGCAAACCCTGACTCCTAACTACTCTGCCTTAAGGCAAGCACTAGGACATTCAGTGAGACCTGGGCAAATTCGGAACCTACTATACAGTGATGCTACCAGCTATCGCCATCCCCTCGCCAGCTCCTCCAAGCACCAGGTGGAATGTTGGCCTCAGTGGACAGCACTGGCCAAATTTGCGATAAATTATGAATCTCTATAGACCGACTTGCAAGCTGGGAGCACAGGTGCTAACGTTGGGCTAACGAGTCCTTGTCTCCAAGACGCTGGAACATCTGGATGAAAAGGGAAACACTTCCATCAATCACCCTGCTGCCTTGGCTCTTTAAAAACAGCTGGCCTGTGGATGGAATGTTCCAGTTTCCAACTGGATGGGAGCCCCAGCCAGAACGAGAGTAATTAGCATTATCATGGGGCTGAGGGAGTTTTCATGTGCACAGATTTCGTTCTGGAACATTCCTAAACAAACAGAAAAACCTAGCTTATGAGCCAGGTTTGGTGGGCCAGAACTCATCTCCCGAGGCCCCTATTCCTTTCTCATTCTGTGAACTGTGTGCTTCCTTTCCCTCAGTAGGAGATGCTAAGCAGAGGCCTCAGGGAGGTATCCTCAGTGGCCAGCCACTTCCTCATCCACAGCGTTTCCCATTGTGGCTTAAGCACATTGCACACAAATATAAAGCAGTGACCTTCTCCAGGCAAGGTCCACCTTTGTCCTCTATCCTGTGGTCCAGCCTGACCTGAGGCTTTTCATGGAGAACTGGGGGCCCAGTAGTGAACCAAACTCTGTCCCTTTGATTGCCTTTCGACCTGTGGCTTGTTAATCCAAAGGCCCTTCTTCTTCTCACATCCTCAGGCCTGCTCTGTCAGTACCCCATTCCTCTTGACTTTCTCAGGGCAACCTTCAACTCTCTGAGTGCACTGAGCAGAGGAGGGCACATTCCAAAGGCCTGTGATGCTGAAGGCTGTGGTGAATGGAGCGTGCTTTTCTCAGAGCATACCGTTTCTGTGTTTCCCAAGACAGCAAAGTCCAACCCACTCCCCGACTTGCCTCCCAGCCCTGAACACAGACTCTTAGATTAGGTGGATGAGGAGATTCAATTATGGCCAAATGAGAGACATGTGAGGGACCTGAGGACCAGCCATTCACTCCAGAGGTTGGGGTGGGCTCCTTAGAATGCAGCATCCAATCATAGCATCAATCTGCAGCCTTCTCAGGGGCATTCCAATGGAAACCCTGCATGCCTTTTGTGCCGTGACTTCATTGGAAAGCACATCCTTGGCTGCAGCAATGCCATGAGGGCTTCATTTCCACAGCTGGCCTCTGAAGCTTACTGGCCATGCAGCCAGGACCACCATCACAGCAAGCATATCTCCATTTGTAAAAGGCTGCCTCTTCTAAAGAAGAGAGGTTATTTTTTGGGTGGGGAGCCATTGCTGAAATTTTTATTTAAAATATGTGTAAGCTTCCAAGTCCAAACATTCTAGGTGAATTACCCTAAGCCAAGGGTTTTGAAATAAACTAGAGGGTTTCAGACTTTTTTTAAAAAAAGAAACCACTTTAAAAAAAAAAAAAAAGCAAATCTTAATCCGAACCTCAGTATATAAAGCAGAGCAACAGGTAGGGACTGTTTGGGGTAAAGTTGGGTAGAAGACTATATCCTACTCACTGGGTTGCCCTGTCTGTTTCAAACATAACCCCAGGGATTTTCAGAAGCCAACTTGAAAACCTCAGACACAGCAAAATGTGGCATACATGCTCCATTCTTGGGCTAGAGCTCTGCTGTCTAATCCGGCAGCTGCCAGCCACAGATGGCCATGGGGAACCTGAAATGTGGCCTGTCTGAATTGAGCTGCACTGTACGTGTAAAATATACACCAAGTTTTGAAGACTTGGTATGGGGAAAAAAAGCACATAAAGTATCTCATTAATCATCGTATTTGTTATATGTTGAAATATAATGCTTGAATACTTAAATGAAATATATCATTCAAATTGATTTTACCTGTCTCTTTTTAGCTTTTTTAACATGGCTACTAGAAAACCCACACCAGTAAAATCACGTGCAGGGCTGACATGGATGGCTTGCATTATGTACCTGTGGAGCTAGTGAAGCCTTCCTGGGGGTTACAGGATCATATCAGGATCCTGGTTTAGCTAGGGCAGGTTCCAAGGGTGAAAAGAGGCTTTAAAGCAAAGCACCTGGCCTTTGGGTCCTAGGTTAGATCCAGCCCATCTAAGCCTGTGACATGATCTGATGCTCACACACCAATCTCCCTTCACCTACTTCTCTTTCCTCTTTTGGATCAGCCTGGGAACTCCCTGATTGCCCTTTCACCCTCAGCCAGATTCTTAGCAATCCCAACAGCTGTAAAACTTCTCTTTCTTCCCCGCTCTCCCTGCTCCCGGTGCTTCAAGCCTGACCCTAATGGCCACATCCTGAGGGTGGGAGAAAGGTCAACAAGGAACTCACACATGTGCTGCTTTGGAGCACAAGGCATTATTTCATTCAATGAAAAGTGGTCATTATAACTAACATTTATTAAGCACTTAGTATATGAAGGCATTGTCCTAAACACTTTCCATGACTTAACACAACAAATATATATTGGGTATCATCTATCAGGCACTATGCCAGGTGCTGGAGAATCAGCAGTGAGCAAAAGAGATGAGGACACAGCCCTCATGGCGCTGGCAGAGTTGTGGAGGCACAGTAAGAGGAAGGAAGGAAGGAAGGAAGGAAGGAAGGAAGGAAGGAAGGAAGGAAGGAAGGAAGGAAAGAAGGAAGGAAGGAAGAGGGGGGAGGGAGGGAGGGAGGGAGGGAGGAAGGAAGGAAGGAAGGAAGGAAGGAAGGAAGGAAGGAAGGAAGGAAGGAAGAAAAGAAAAAGTTAAAATGCCTAAAGTGACTGCCCACTAGCATTGAGCACACCTGGCACCCAGATCTTGGTTTCTAAACACCATTTCCAATAAAAGAAATCAGAGCTCCTTGGAGAAATGATCAATTTCAGGAGTGAGACTGAAAAAATATAAAATGAGCCTAGAAGATCCTCTGGCACCAGGAAATGAGGAAGTACTCCCCTGAAAATTACAAAGATATATAGAAAGGACACAGGAGATTAACTGGAGGAGCTCCCAATGGCCATGTCAGGGACAATTTGAGCAACAAAATAAATAATGAGAGTAATATGTTATAACCAATAAAATAAAATAAATATTCATGAGTTCATAGTAATATAAATAATTGAATAAAACGATAAACGAGAGAGAAGGGACAGTACATCCTTACAGCACAATTCCAGTTAATAAGCTCAGAAACAGCCAGGCATAGTGGCTCATGCCTGGAATTCCAGCATTTGGGAGGCTGAGACAGGCAGATCTCTTGGGCTCAGGAGCTGGAGAACAGCCTGGGCAACATAGTGAGGCCATGTCTCTAAAAATAAAAATAAAGATAAACTCAGAAAGAGTCATGGAACTAGAGAATAACCATTTGGAAAACAACACCAATAATAATTGTAGGGCCGGGCGCGGTGGCTCAAGCCTGTAATCCCAGCACTTTGGGAGGCCGAGGCGGGTGGATCACGAGGTCAAGAGATCGAGACCATCCTGGTCAACATGGTGAAACCCCGTCTCTACTAAAAATACAAAACATTAGCTGGGCATGGTGGTGCGTGCCTGTAATCCCAGCTACTCAGGAGGCTGAGGCAGGAGAATTGCCTGAACCCAGGAGGCAGAGGTTGCGGTGAGCCGAGATCGCTGTCATTGCACTCCAGCCTGGGTAACATGAGTGAAACTCCGTCTCAAAAAAAAAAAAAAATAAATAATTGTAGGCAAGAATCATTGACAATTATCAATAGATGCTAAAATTAGTGGGGGGATGTATAATGAAGTACAAGATGTTTTCATTATCTCTGAGTATATCAGCATAAGGTAATTATTAATGACAGAGAGAAAAGTAGTAATTTAATGCTGGAGAAACGTGGTAGATGCCTCCTTAAGTAAGTGATCACAGTCAAGATCACCAGGAATGGGAGGATTGCCATCGTGTGCCTCCTGAGATGATGCACTGGGAAGGATACACCATCACTTCCACATATTCTTACCAGAAATGCGTGAACAGAATTTATTCATGAGGAAACATCAGACCATCCCACACTAAGGACACTACAAAATAATGGCCACTACTCTTCAAAAGTGTTAAAGTCATAGCAGACGAAAAGAAAAGAAATGTCTCAGATTGAAGGAGACATGACAGCTCAGTACAATGTTGGATTCTGCATTGGACACTAGACCAGCAAGGGGACGTTAATGGGACAATGGGTGAAACTTGAGTAAGTCTGTAGACTCATTAAGAACGCTGTATCAGTGTTAATGTCCTGGTTCTGATCATTGCAAAATATCTGCATAAGATCTTAACCTATGTTATCTGCTGTGGTTGAATGCAACCCCCACGAAAAGATACGTTTGAGTCCTAACCCCCAGTACCTGGGAATAGGGTCTTATTTGGATCTCGGGCCTTTGCAGATGTAACCAAGTTAGGATGAGGTCATACTGGATTAGGATTAGGGTGGCCCCTAATCCAGGAATTGATGTCTTTATAAAAGAAAGGAGAGGGAGATTTGGACACAGGTGCAGATGGAGGAAACACACAAATAGGGAAGAAGGCCACGAGAAGATAGGGGCAGAGACTGGCACGATGCAGCCACAAGCCAAGGGACACCTTGAGTCACCAGGTGCTGGGAGAGGCCCTCCCCACACCTTGTTTCAAACTTCAGACTTGCAGACTGCAGACTGGGAAAGGATTGACTCCTGTTGCTTCAGCCACGAAATGTGCGGTCTTTGTCACGGCAGCCCTGGGCTACCCAGATGCTCTCCTTTTGTCTGCCTTGGGTGAGGTGATGAGTTCACCTTGAGCTGCTCCTCCCTCCATCTTCCGTGCACCACCTTCAGGCTATTGACCACGCCCAGAGTCCCTTGTACATCTTCTTACTAAATACGATTTCATTAAAATATTAAAATAAAATACCTCACATTTTAAAATCAAGTTCAGATCAACCCCCTTTTAAAACTCAGTCCTCAGCAAAACGGGCCGTGCGAGTACAAGGTTGCTATGATAACTCCTGACGCTTTTAACACCCTCTAAAATCGACACGTGACTGCTGGAAAATGGAGGGCTTGTGTCGCACCTAAAATCACCTCACACCCCACCCTGCGTTCTTTCATGCCTTGCTTCGAGAACCTCAGAACAAGTACATTACAAGAGGAAAAAGTACTTTTCTTTTGCTTTTTACGCCCAAAAGAAAGGTACCTGAAAAGCTGATATTTCTCCCTCTGCTCTGGCCACAAAGCCCACATCTTTTCTCCACCCTCTTCTCTCTGATCCATATCTGCGCTTTTCGTGATCTTTGAAGAAAACATGCATTGAGGCCCCAGACGTGAAACCTCTCTAAGCCTCCACTGTTCATCTGCAAAATGGAATAACCACATCCACCTGGGAGAATTGCTGGGGAAGGGAGGTAAGAGAAGGGCACAGGGTGAGGGATTCCATCTTTAGGAGATATCCAGAAGAGGCAAATCCACAGAGGCAAAAAGCAGAGCCACTGTTGCCGAGATCTAAGAGGAGAGGGGAGCGAGAGTGACTGCTGATGAGCACAGGGTCTCCTTCTGAGGTGAGGACAACGTTCTGGAATGAGAGCGTGATGGTGGTTGCACGGTATTGTCAATGTTCGAGTACCACCGAACTGTTCACTTTAAAATGGTTAAAATGGCGCCTTTTGTTTTCTTTCTTTTTGAGATGGAGTCTCACTCTTGTTGCCCAGGCTGGAGTGCAATGGTGTGATCTCGGCCCACTACAACCTCCGCCTCCTGGGTTCAAGCAATTCTCCTGCCTCAGCCTCCCAAGTAACTGGGATTACAGGTGCGCACCACCATGCCCGGCTAATTTTCGTGCGTTTGGTAGAAACGGGGTTTCACCATGTTGGCCAGGTTGGTCACAGTCTCCTGATGTCAGGTGATCCACCTGCCTCAGCCTTCCAAAGTGCTGGGATTACAGGCATGAGCCACTGTGCCCAACCAAAATGGTCCCTTTTATGTTAGGTGTAGTTTACTGGGGGTATTGTTGTGTTTTATTTGGCTAAGAAGCATTTGTCTGTGGAGGAGTGACAATGGCCATGTCCCTCCGTCCCTCTGAACCCTCAGTATCCTCATTGGCAAAATGGGTGCATTGATGGAACCCATGCCATGGGTGGTTGTGCCCATTACACCTGCCAGTCCTTTGGGCCTTGCCAAAGTACTGACATGCTGCCGCTGGGAGGGCTGAAGGTCTAGTGCAGATGAAGCACCTGACCTTGGGCCTCCCAGAATGTGCACCCAGGAGACGTTGGGCACCATTTGATGATCTCAGGACAATCTTAGCCCAGTGCCCACACTTATGGGGGTGCTCAGCGAGTGTCCTTTCCCTGGAAGGCCCCAGGCGGGTCCATATGGCTTTTGTTCACGAGGCCTGTTCCTGGTAGTCTCATTCAGGATAACACATCGGTCTCAAGCATGTCATACTTTAAGCTCTCGTAAGCTGGTCTGAGCAATTGGGAACTCTACATTTAATTCTGCTATCTAATTTCAGATGTCCCTGCTCTTATGAGTACAAAAGCAGCATAATTTTTAATTAGTGGGTAAACAGCAAATAATGAATGACAGTAAGTGGACACCACTGTTAATTAAAAATCCATGGTTGATAAAAACCCATTTGGTCCATGCATTTAACTCCGTCTATCAGGTCCCTGCGAAAAGTTGCGTAACCCAACCCACTGCACCATCTGCTTTCAGCTGTTATTTCTTTAGTTAAGACTTTTTTAGAGGAAGAGAAAGTGGGGGGAAGCAAAGAAAGTCCAACATCTACTCCAAGAGCTGGTTGGAGAAAATGTCATGGAATCATTTCCAGTTGGTTCATTTTGTTTTTGCAACCTTGATGTTGAGGCTTCACGCATGACCACGAGGCGACCTGATGCTCCACTCTGGGGTGCTCCTGGAGAGATGCACAGCGTTCGTCCATGTGTGTGCGTACGTGTTCCGAATGCAGCAACGCTTCGTTGTATCTCAGTCTCCTGACATAATTAAATCCCAATTCCTCACAGAAAAACAAGATCAACTAAAATGCACTGAGCAGAAACACAGGATCTGAGGATTCATGACAAAACACCATGTCAGGGCCATCTAGTCTCGGTGCCTTCAGGGAGCGTGCAGGGGAAGAAAAGGAAAAGAAAAGCCTTGTTTTCTTCTGAACAGAAAACGTTTTCTCAAGAGCCTGAGTTTTGTGGAAACAGTGACAAGATAATTTGCAGGGCCCATTCTCTACTTTACTCTGAAACATAAGCTGGATTTTCCTACCAGGCAACTATTGCTGACCTCTTTTGATCCTTCTCCTCGCTCTGCCTTCGTCCGTACCCTGAAATCAACACTTTTGGACAGGTTTCATTGACACTGGAGATGTTCAAATTAACCTGCAGGATTGAATCCAGGGAACCCAATGTCTTCCTAAGAAGGGAATTGCAGAAGCCCCCAAATGCATGAGGTGTTGACTCTGACGTGCGCCCACCAGCTAGGGATCCTGGTGGGTTGTATGGGCACCTGGCCCAACTTTGGTGCCTGCCCACCCACTACCACATCCTGCCACAAGTTCCTGCGAATTAGACGTGCCAAGTGAACACAGAACCACCACAGCCTCTCTTTCAAGGCCCCGCTGGCATTTCACTGACTCCGCATAGTGGCCCCGAGGGCCAATTAGTGTGGGGACGCCTTGGCCTGGGCTGGCTGCCTATTTGTTTTCATTTCTCCTATTTGGCTAATTAAAGCCAATAAATCAGTTGCAGGATGAACCATGATTACAGCAGGGACCTAGGGCTACACCAGCGTTTGTACTCATGGCTTCGTCTATTCAGTCGGCGAATGTTTATTGACTGCCCTGGGTTTTACCCCATCTCCAAGTCAGCCCCTTACGTGCTCGCTGGGGATGCAAGACAAGCACTGTAAGGCTGTCACACCCCGAAGTCCAACAACCTGGGCTCACATCCTGGCTTTGCCACATCCGGGTGGCACGCGCCCCGTGGAAGCTGAGCCCATCTCTGAGCTGAGCCGGCTTCTCTGCCCACGAGAGGAAGATAACACTAACACCATCTCCAGGGTTATTGCAAAGATCAGATGGGAACAATGTATAAAAGTGTAAGGGGTCCACACCCAGTTAAGAGGACCTGCTGCTGTCATCCTCTCATCAGCATCGGCATCACTCCTGCCTTCTCAGCTGATCACTGGGGACCCCAGAGTCTCCAGATGCAACCCCCAACCTCAAGGGAACTGAGGAATCTGCTCTGCCTCCTTTTCCTAAGTACCCCTGGGGCACAGAGAGTTTGGGGCCAGTCAGCTCCAAGGGGACAGTGGGGAACCCTCAGCTCTCCTGAACCCCTGCTGGAAGTCTGCCTGCGAGGCCGGGAAAGGGCAGAGCATGCCATCTGATCCCTTCGAAACTCAGCCCTCAGCCCCTCCCAGGGCCTCCTGAAGTTTCTGCCAGGCCCCCACATCCCCTGGCCTAGAGTCATAAGACTCAGCCCCTCCTGACCCACTCCAGCCCCAGGCTGAGTGGGAGGCTTGGAAGCCTCACTGCAGGAGCTGGACCTCCCAGGCCGGGCCGGTGCCCCCTGAGCACAGCCCATGGCTGTGGTATTTGGACACAGCTCACCACCATCTGGGCCGTCTCAAGCCCTGAGTAGAGGTGACGGTTTCTGGGAGAGCTGCTACTCTCTAGCAGCTGAAGATCTTGGCACCCTCGCCTCTAAGCAGCCCTAGAAGAGATTGTGAATATCCCCACACTGGGGCTTGACTTGTCTCCAGAACCAGCCAAGCACATCTGGGGGTCACTCCAGAGGACCTGGGGCCTGCTGCGGCGCCTGCTTCCCCTGTCCATCTTCCCGTGTCCATCTTCCCGTGTCCATCTTCCCCTGTCCATCTTCCCGTGTCCATCTTCCCGTGTCCATCTTCCCCGGTCCATCTTCCCGTGTCCATCTTCCCGTGTCCATCTTCCCGTGTCCATCTTCCCCTGTCCATCTTCCCCTGTCCATCTTCTGGGCACCTTCTGCCCCAAGGCTAATTCCTTCCCTGGGGTCCTGGCTTAGGGACAGGCCCTGCAGAAGGGCAGGGCCTGCATTGTTTGGCCTCAGGCCTTGACCCAGGCCTGCAGCGGCCACATCATCATTCACTTGCCACACGCTCACTGAGCACCAAGTAGATAGCAGGCACCCAGCACCAGTGAGGCCTGAAGCAAGTGGCCTCGAGGGGCCTAGTCTGTGCTGGGAGATCCCAGCAGCTCTGGAGCTCCTTGGTGGAGGGGAGCGGTCTGCTCTGGGGATGGGCTGGGGTCCCACTGTCCCCAGCACCCCGTCATGAGTCCAGAGTGTCCTTTGTCCAGGAGCGTGGGTCCTTCAGCCACCAGCCGGTGGGACCCAGCCATGGCTGATGAACCCATGGAAGATCTGGGCTTCCAGGAGTCTGCTCCACGCAGTGGAATTCTCAGCCCCGGAATCCGGGATAGTCTCCACCTGGGAGGCTTGGATTCCAGGGTGATCACATCTGGGAACCCAGGAAGAGATGCATCAGGGAGGCTGACTCTAGGAGTCTCAATATGGGGAGCCCACCACTGTCTCCAGAACTGGGGCACCCTGGGGACTCCCTGCCTGGCTCTCTGTGGCCACAGTGGGGTTGGGGTGTTCCTGGGGCATGCTGGGGTCTTACCCAGGTCTGTCTGCTTTGCAGCTCACATTGTACAGGCAGCTGGGGAAGCCAGGGACAGCCGCCTGCACTGGGAACCCCGCTGCCAGCCAGCCTTGCCAGATAGAGCAGCCAGCACTGCGATCTTGCCCCCACATCTCAGTGGGCTCTGGATCTCCACGGGGTAAGACCTCAGGTCATCCTGACCGTGGGCCCCTCAGCTGGGAGACTTCTACCTCTCTGAGACTCAGTGACCAATCTTTGAAATGGGCATAGTTCACTTGGTTATTCAGAGGTCTGCTGCCTGCCAGGCTGGTGGCGACGCTTGCCTCTCCTCCCAGAGTGCAGCAGAGGCAGGGTCTGTGTTGGGCATCATGTCCACGGACGAAATCCATTCAATACCTTGAGCTCCTGTTATACAAACCTACAACGAGCTGAGTGCCCAGGGTCCGCATTAGGACGTGCACTAAACATGTGAACACATGAAGGAATAATATCAACTTGAGCTCACACTAAGCTCTGCAGTGAAGGAAATGAAACCAAGGATGTGACAGCAAGACCCGCAGGGTTCTTTAGAGAGTGATCAGGGGAGGCTTCTTGGAGGTGGTGACATCAGCTGAGAGCTAAAAGGAGAGGAATCAGCCATCTAGAGAGCCATGAAAGAGCCAGGCAGAGGGGCAGCTGGTACAAAGACCCTGGGGCAGGAAGCGGCAGGCCTGGGAGAGCCTGGGTGCGCCCATCTAACTCTGTCTAACCTGACAGGCTCACTCGACATTTCAGAGGCCCAGTCGCTGCTTTGCGACCAATGGACTTTTCGTTCTCCCCACTCTGTAGTGCACCAGCTTTATAGCAGCCAGCTGAGTCCCCACTCCTGGGGCAGGGATCGGGAAAAGGGAGACTGTGACCCCTCCACTCCTGGGGCAGGGATCGAGAAAAGGGAGACTGTGACCCCCCCACTCCTGGGGCAGGGATCGAGAAAAGGGAGACTGTGACCCCTCCACTCCTGGGGCAGGGATCGGGAAAAGGGAGGCTATGACCCC
>NW_016107414.1:311863-385532 GCF_001604975.1 Cebus imitator
AAGGAAGGAAGGAAGGAAGGAAGGAAGGAAGGAAGGAGGGAGGGAGAGAGGAAGGGAAAACAGCAGTGCAAGGCAGTACCTGTTTAGAGTAAAATCATGAGGAGGGCGCCTCCCCTGAATTCATCCACCACTCACCCCACCTGCACCCTCAGTGGGAAGTCCCAGAGGCCTCCTCTGCCCCATCCCAGAGATGACTGTGGGTATAGGGGTCATTTCTCTTTCTTTTCCCTCCAACCCCTTCCCCTGGATCTGCCTGCATCACCAGCAAATAGAGTCTGGCCCAAGTCCAGCCCACTTCCCATTTTGTAAATAAAGCTTTATTGGCACACAGCCATGCCCTTTCATGTACATATCATCTATAGATGCATTAGCTCTACAATGGCAGCTTTGAGTGGTTGCAGCAGAAACCATCCAGCCCACAAAAACAGAAATATTTATTATCCAGCCCTTTACAGAAAATGTTTGCCAACTCCTGGTTTCTGTCTACAAGCCCTGTCACAGGCAAGGATGAGACCAGGTCAGAGGAGTGAACCTAAAGAAGCCGGGGACAGGGGAGACGGGACGGGCCACCGTCACTCCTCATCACTGCTCACCCCCCCTCCATGCACCCCGCTAGGGGTGGCTATGTTTCCCGGTCCCCTTGTGTGTGGTTGCTGTCTGTTCCCTTTCCCCTCTTCCTCCCTACCCCCCCACCCCACCCCCAGCCAAGCTCCCGGGCCAGTGGGTCTCCAGATGGCTGCAAAAGGGCCTCCAGTAGGGCAATTCGGATTGAATGAAAGGAGAACGAATTAGAAGGCTTGTGTTCAGGCCATGAGGCGTGCAGAGCAAGGCCCCCAGCCCCAAGGGTGGCTGACTGAGGGCAGTGAGGGGCCCGGGCCTAAGTGGGGAGGAGGCTGGGGGGAGGACGGAGCGCAGCCCAGAGGGGAGAGGGGCTCGCGGCGCGCTGTTCCCTCCGCACCCAGCCCGTCTCCTCCCACCCCTGCAGCTGCGAGGTGCGCCCAGGACCAGAGTTCCTGACCCGCGCCTACACCTTCTACCCCAGCCGGCTCTTCCGAGCCCACCAGTTCTACTACGAGGACCCCTTCTGCCGGGAGCCTGCCCACTCGCTGCTCGTCAAGGGCAAAGTCCGCCTGCGCCGGGCCTCCTGGGTCACCCGGGGCGCCACCGAGGCCGACTACCACCTGCACAAGGTGGGCATCGTCTTCCACAGCCGCCGGGCCCTGCTCGACGTCACCGGGCGTCTCAACCAGACCCGCGCCGGCCGGGACTGCATGCGGCGGCTGCCCCCGGCCCGGGCCTGGCGGCTGGGGGCGCTGTACGAGCTGCGGAGCGCCCGGGCCCCGGCGGACTGCCTGGAGGCGCTGGGCCTCACCATGCACGAGCTCAGCCTGGTCCGCGTGCAGCGCCGCCTGCAGCCGCAGCCCGGGGCGGCACCCCGGCTGGTGGAGGAGCTGTACCTGGGGGACATCCACACCGACCCGGCCCAGAGGCGGCACTACCGGCCCACCGGCTACCAGCACCCGCTGCAGAGCGCACTGGTGAGTGGGGGGCCTCGGGGGTGGGGGCGAGCTCGGAGCCCAGCCCCGCAGCGCCGCACGATCTGGGCCTGGCCAGGGCTCCAGCTGCCCGGCTCTCGTCACCGCCCCTTCCCACTCTGGTCCGCGTGCCTCAGGACACTGACGCGCCCTGTTCCCGCTGCTGGAAACGTCTTGTCTCAGCCTTGACAAGGCTGGCGGGCCTCTGGTAGGCCTTCCCACTCTAGTCCTCTCCAGCCCCTGGCCTCATGGGCACTGCAGGATCTCATTTCTGCCCCTGCTGGGCATAGAGTCTTGGGCGGGTGTCCCTCCCTTGGTTCTCAGCTGAAATTTCTGCTCCAGTCTCCATTCTGCCCTTCCCCGTTTCCCACGAGTGACCTTGCCAGCTCTCTGCCTGCTCTGAGGCTCTGTTGGTGACTTGTTTATTGCTTCTCTCTCTGGCGCTAGCTAGGTCCTTCACAAGGAGCAAGCCATCAGGCCTACAATCAGGACCAGTAAATGCGAGTGGATGAATTAGGGAGAGGGCAGCTTTCCTCCAGGGCTCTGCTGGGGCCGCGCACACCAGCCCAGAGGCCACCCCCTTGAAATCTCGTGCGAGCCTCACGCTGACCTAGCAGCAGAGCCACTGGGGCACCGTCCCCTGCCCACTCCCATACTAGACGGTGAGGTCACACGGCCTGGGCTTCTTGTGAGAGGGCCGAGAGGGACCTGGCAGGCCTGGGTGGAGCCCAGGGTTCTGCATTGCCAGCAGCTGGCCAGGGTGTGGGGAGGCCCCACTCTAAAGGGAACCACCCTCTCTTTGACATGTCCCCCTAGAATCCAACACAAATTTCATTTAAGCTGATTAATCTAGATTTTAGATGAAGCCACTGCACACATACCGTCCTAATTTGGGGAGAATCTAGTAGCCTCCCCACCCCCCCTTACACACACACACTTTATTTATTTATTTTTCCGCCTGATGAGGAAACAGGCAGAAATGCGACTTTATCTTTGTAATGGCTCTGGCACATAGCTTAGAGCCTGGCTTTTAAAGGGTGGGGACCTAGGACCTTCCCAGTGTCCGAGACCCCTCCAGTGGCTGGGGGAAGCCTAGGACCCCTCCTCAGAAAATCTGTTTTTAAAAGCAAAGGGGAAAATACATGGATTTAAATGAAAACCAATTCTATTAAAACAGTTGCCCAAGTCTTAAAACATTAATTTGTGATATAGAAAAATGACAAATATGAATTCTTTATTTGCCCTCATTTCAAAGCAGGGATGACAGCAAATCATGTTTTAAACCTTGTTGCATCACCTTCAAAAGCACCAGAGAGGAAATGTCTTTTCTCACCCCTCTTTCACCATAAAAGTTTGCTGGTTCTCAATTTGTTTCTGCTCTGCAGAAAACCACTTGCCCTAAGTTACCAACTAGCATCCACAGTACCCACAATGCTGATGGCGTGATACTGGTGACAAAGTCAAGGGTTCTGCTGATGCTACTGGGGCTTGTTGCCTACATTTACAATGAGAAGAAATGTGAACTTTTATTCGTTTAAAGGTAGTGAAAATGAAGTTGAGGTTAGCATTCCAAATTAAAAACTTCTGGGCCAGGCACCGTGGCTCACACCTGTAATCCCAGCACTTCGGGAGGCCAAGGTGGGCGGGTCATGAAGTCGAGAGATCGAGACCATCCTGGCCAACCTGGTGAAACCTGTCTCTACTAAAAATACAAAAATTAGCTGGGCATGGTGGGGAGCACCTGTAGTCCCAGCTACTCATAGGCTGAGGCAGGAGAATCACTTGAACTCAGGAGGCAGAGGCTGCAGTGAGCCAAGACCACACCACTGCACTCCAGCCTGGGTGACAGAGCAAGACTCTGTCTCAAAAAAAAAACAAAAACTTCTGTACAAGGCACCTAATGCATACTTCTTGAGCAGATGGAAGGGAGAATGGATGAATGGGGATGGATGGATGGATGGATGAGTTCAGCATCTCATGAAGTCCTCTTGGAGCCCTCAGGCCATCTTCATGTTATTCAGCATGTATTTGTTGCCTACCGTGTACTAGACACTCAAGGAACTAAACCAGATGAGGCAACTTCTCTCCCCTGGGAGCAGCCACTTGTCACTGTTCCAACGCAGGAGCACTGTGGATCAGACAGACCCGAAGCCTGTCTACCTTCCTCCTCTTCCCCCACTCCCTCCTCCAAACGTAGGATCTGGGCAGCAGAGAAAGAGCGTGACTTGAAGTTCTTATAATCAGAAAATCAGCCTCAGAATTCTTTTTATGCCCTCAAATTATTCCCTTTTTGGCCACCAGTGTTCTAGGCTGCTCTGGTGCTAATCCTACCTCGTTCAGAGAAGGCGCTAGTGGTGAGTTGATTATTGACCCCTACTACCTACCTCATTAGGAGGGGAAGCTGCTCTGAATGTGGAGAGGACAGAGCCCAGGGGCTGCGGGGGCTGACAATTTCATTCATCCCCAGGCTGGACTCTGGGGTCATGACTGTCCCTGCCCTCCCTGCTGCCTGGCCAAGCCCAGTGGCCAGTCCAGCCTGAAATGTGATTGAGAAGTAAAACACACAGAAATATATGCAGAGATGCACAGTGCCAGATGTACAGACATTAAATTAAAGGTCCACTCACCAATGGCCCCTCTCCTTGGGAAAAAAAAAAAGAAAAAGAAAGAAAAGACAGATAATTTCAAAGAAGGAACTGCTGCAGAGTAATGCCCAAGTCACGAATCAGTTGTTGCCTTAAGCTCTCTGGGCCCACGCCTTGCCCACGGCCCAACTAGACGGTAAACATGAAGATTTTTAGAAGCTAATTTAAAACCAATTTGATCCCTAAATTCATTGCCTGGATATAGAATCCCAATCAATCAGCCACCACTTGACCAAAATCATCTGAGCCTGGTGTTACCTCTGGGGGTTAATTAGCAACTGTTATGTGCTGTTTGAGAAATAACTTTATGTAACAGGCTTAAACCAGTAAGAGTTTGGTTTCTGCACAAGTGTGAATTCTGCCGGCTGGGGGCCTTGTTCATTAACGTGTGAGACTCCAGACCTCTGCAGAAAGATGCCCAGAAGATTTCCGATGGAGACAGGGACGTTGTTTCCCCACCTTCAACAGCACCAGAGAAGGAAATTCCTTTTCTCACCCCTCTTTCACCTTAAAAGTTGGCTGGTTCTCAATTTGTTTCTGCTCTGCAGAAAACCACTTGCCAACTAGCATCCCCAAATGTCCTATCTGCAGAGAATATCTTTTTGTTTGTTTGTCTTTTGTGGTGAGGACGGATAGCTCTGGGATTATTTTGCTTTAATGCATTATGTCCTCTCAATATACATGATCGTGACAGCCATGGGAATGTGGGTTAAAATGCCAAAGTTACACTCTTGTCAGCCAGCATCCCAACCACCATCACTCCAGCTAACTCCAGCAAGCTTGCTTGCTCCCGTCACAAACATTTCTGCAGCCATTTGCTAGCATTTCAGAGAACTGTCAAACTCTCTGGGCCCAAATCCCTATACCAAAGCCAATATGCTCTCCCATATTATATAAATCAAGGAAACTTAAGGTTCATTATAGAAATAATAAGAACTTATAAAATGTGATACACCACCCCCAAAAAAAACTGTTCTCAATCATTCAATATTTTCTTTCTAAACCAGAACTTCTAAAGGCCACTTGTTTGGCATGAAACTCACTCAGCAGTGCTCTGTGGAAATCTTTTGTGTTTTTTGCAAGAAAAAGATATATTGGAGCTGATTTCTCAAAATGCACCCTTCCTGTGCCTGTCCTGCCTAGACCCCAACTCTAAGTTTCCTCCTGGAATGGCAACAGCAGGAGACGTTTTCTTGTTCCCACATCAGCTTTGACAAGTTCCAAGGCCATTTACCTTCCAGAATGGTGCTCTGGACTAAAGTCTGGGCAGCAGCTTCTTTTTAGAAATAAAGTAAGAAGAAGAAGGAGAAGAAGAGAAAGAAGGACAAGGAGGAGGAGGAGGAGAGGAGGAAGAAGAGGAGGAGGAGGAGAAGGAAGAGGAAGAAGAGGAGGAGCAGGAGGAAGAGGAAGAAGAAGAGGAGGAGGAGGAGGAAGAGGAGGAGGAGGAGGGGAAGGAAGAGGAAGAAGAGGAGGAGGAGGAAAAGGAAGAGGAGGAGGAGGAGGGGAAGGAAGAGGAAAAAGAGGAGGAGGAGGAGGAAATGGAAGAGGAGGAGGAGGAGGGGAAGGAAGAGGAAGAAGAGGAGGAGGAGGAAGAGGAAGAGGAGGAGGAGGAGGAAGAGGAGGAGGAGGAGAAGGAGGAGAAAGAAAAGAAGAAGGAGAAGGAAAAAGAAGCAAGAAGTCTGTATCTGGCTCCTTTTTGGCATCTACTGAGCTTTTTCACTCCAAAATGCAGACTAACTACTCCCACGCAATTTGGTTTAGCATCTGTTTCCTGTTGACATGTTTTACTGTAAACCCAGCTCATTAGCGTTTGTAAGGCAGAAACAACTGTAAATAAGGGCAAAGATAGAGGAAAACCAACTCATAGCCTGGGACAAGTGAGGGTGTGGCTGGTTTTCCCCATAACAAATAACATGGGAATGAATATCTTTGAGCCACAGCTCTTTACGAGTTTTCAACTATCTCCTTTCCACAGACTTAAGCAATGGGCTTCCAAAGACATAATTGGTTGTTTTGTTGTTGTTGTTGTTTCTGAGAAGGTGTCTTGCTGTGTCCCCCAGGCTGGAGTGCAATGGTATAATCTCGGCTCACTGCAACCTCCACCTCTCAGGTTCAAGCAATTTTCCTGCCTCAGTCTCCCAAGTAGCTGGGATTACAGGTGTGTGCCACCACACCTGGCTAATTTTTGTATTTTTACTACAGACGGGGTTTCACCATGTTGGTCAGGCTGGTCTTAAAGTCCTGACCTCAAGTGATCCACCCACCTTGGCCTCCCAAAATGCTGGGATTGCAGGTGTGAGCCACCGCACCCAGCCCAGAAATATTTTGATGACTTTGATCCTTGTTGCCATATTCACTTTCCATAGGGTAGGTAGAGCAAGTGATGCTCGCTTTCCACTGTGAGATTTCTAAAGCAAAAATATAGGGAAGATGTAACCTGCTATGAGCCTTTTGGCAGGTTAGAGTCGGGGCTCAGACAGCCAGGCATAAGCCAGGCTGCATTTCAGCTGGTCTCTGCCACTTCCAGGCTGGACAACCTGGTCAGCCCAGCTGGCCCTCTGGGTCTCAATGTCCTTAGCTACAACATATACCAGTTGCCCAGTAAGTGCTTAGCACTTTGGAAATATCTAGAAGGGTGAGATGGGAAAAAGATCAACTTTAATGGTCAAATTCCAGGACCAAGCAGACCGGGCATGAGCAAGGACAACTTCTCTCAGGTCCAAGATGAAGGCCCACCTGTGCTTCCCTTCATTTCTCATTTATTCATACAACAAATGTGTGCTTGCTGTGAGCCAAGCCCTGTGCGGTGGGGGTGGGGAGCGCAGAGAGACGGTCCTGGTTTTCTAGGGCTTTTCAGAACCATAAGGCATAATGCGTTACAGTCTGATGAGGAGTGAGGAGTAGAGAGGAGAGTCTTAGGGGGTGGAATGAGGAAGTTGAGGGTGACGGGGCAGCCCTGAGGCCCACCTTACATGGGGGCATTCGGGACAGCTCCCTCTGGTGCGGGGCTGAGACCTAAGGGGTGACAAGGAGCTGGCAGGGAGTTCCAGGTGGAAGGGACAGCAGGAGAACCAAGGCCTGGGGAGGCTGGGGCTGACCTCCATCAAAGGATAGCAAATAAGCCATCCTGGCTGAAGGCAGAGAATGGGGAGAGAAAGGAGGGAGGTCTAGGCTGTGCCTCAGCCTGCCTTGACACCCCTACAGAACTGGGGTTCCTTTCCAGGCTGCACCCCAACTTCGCCATGGGAGACAACCACTGTTTTTCTGTTTGTCTTTTGCCAGCACCATGCGCAGCCATGCCCGGCCTGTGGCCTCATTGCCCACTCCGATGTGCACCACCCACCGGTGCTGCCGCCCTTGCTGGCCCTGCCCCTTCGCCTGGGCGGCCGGTGGGTCAGCTCGGGGTGCGAGGCGCACCCAGCGGTCCTGTTCCTCACCCGGGTCTTCGCTTTCCATGGGCGCAGCCGCTCCTGGGAAGGGTATTACCACCACTTCTCAGACCCCGCCTGCCGGCAGCCCACCTTCACCATGTATGCCGCTGGCCGCTACACCAGGGGCACGCCATCCACCAGGGTCCGCGGTGGCACCGAGCTGGTGTTTGAGGTCACACGGGCCCATGTGACCCCTATGGACCAGGTCACCACAGCCATGCTCAACTTCTCAGAGCCAAGTAGCTGCGGGGGCCCGGGGGTCTGGTCTGTGGGCTCTGAGCGGGATGTCACAGCCACCAACGGGTGCCTGCCACTGGGCATCCGGCTCCCACACGTGGAGTATGAGCTCTTCAAGATGGAGCAAGACCCCCTCGGGCGAAGCCTGCTCTTCATTGGACAAAGGCCCACCGATGGGTCAAGTCCCGATACCCCAGAGAAACGCCCCACCTCCTACCAAGCACCCCTGGTGCTCTGCGGTGGGGAGACCCCCAGCTCCTACAGGCCCCCACAGCACAGCCCATTGCTGCAAAAGCACTCCAGCACAGGGGGCCTTCGCGTAGCCCCCCTCCCGCTTCTGCCCCTAGTTCTAGGGCTGGCCTTCCTCCACTGGCTATGACAGTGGACTTCACATCAGGATGGTGGCTCTGGATGCCCATCTGACCATTCAGGCTCCCTCCTGGCAGCTGTAGGGAAGGACCCATGCTCCTCTGCTCTGTCATGGACGATGCACAGCCCCCCTGCTTCCACACTGTGCCTACGCCCCACGTGGTTCAGGCCATGAGCTCCACACCTGCAAAGGCTATGCCACATCCCGCGACCCGGGTCCCCAGCCTCGTGCTTGGATGCAGCAGCGATGTTCATTGCTACGTGTGTTTCTAAAGATCACTCCCAATTTTCTACTCTTCTCATCCTTGGCAGCTTCCGACAGGTGCAGGCAGGGGACCATCCCACGCTCCCCACAGGTCTTCCCGTCCTGACCCTTGGGATTCTAAGATGGGAGCAAAAGGAGACCCTTAGGTTCTGCCTCGCGATGGGGCCAACTGCGCTGCCAAGTCTGTAGGCTGTTGTTGAAAGATTATTAATTCCAATTTAGCAATACAATCTCTAAGTGGTGCCATGAATTAAAGATGCCACTTTGGGCTTTCAGTACTTCTCAGCTTTCTAGTGAAGGGCTTGTGTCTTTGGGGGCAGCTCAGCTTTCCTGAGTCCTCATTGCTGGCATTTGCCTACATCTGCCTGTGCTTCTGCGAGTTAGACCTCAAGCTGCCAGCACTGTGTGTGGATAAATCCAGCTCTCCCGGGCCAGCATGAGAGTGAAGAGGACTCCCATCTGAGCTGGGAAGTGTGGTCTCCCCAGAGCAACCTGCGGCTTCTGAGCCTCCCTGGCCCACAAGAACACCAGCGTGCACCAGGCTGGCTGCTGGGGGCATGTCTTCTGCATTTCGCCCTGCCCAGCTGTCCTCGGTTGCCAAGACTCCCTGTGCTTGCCTGACAAAGGAAGAGAACCTCGAGATGTGTATCTTTAGGCCCATCCTAGGGGAGAGGTCGGGGTCGTCAGGCCACATGGCAACATCTGGGCAGCTCCACCTTGCGCAGCCTCCTTGCCATGGTCCTAATATATTAGTGTCCTGCACAGAGAGGACTGTCATCATAGTGGGGACAGACTGTGCCCCTCCAGGGACTCTGCCCGTGTTCCCAGGGCCTCATCTGTGCACTGTGAAATTAACTGGCATCTGGGTGGGCCCAAGGGTTTTCAGGACTGGGGGCTGATGACTCACCCCTCCTTCCTCCTCCTGATCTCTACCTCTAGCTGTAATCACAGATTTTGAACAATTGTCTGTGAGGTTAATGATGCTTTCAGAGGGAAGCCCTTGTCTTCCCTGAGACTGTATGGGGTTCAATCAGTCCGCTGAAAATGCTCCCACTTATTACCCATTCTTCTTTAAAAAAAAAAAAAAAAAAAAGAAGCCTACCAAGTTAATATTCTCTGTAGGTCTCAGCCAGCTATGTGTCTTCCTGTTATATTTACCAAGTTATAAGAAATAATTACATTATTTACGGTCCTAGACTACATCGGGGTGGGGGAGCTTCTGGGGGAGACGGCAGTGGGTGTAGATGATGTGTCCACGGCTGAGCAGGTCTTGTATCCGAGGCTTGAAGCAACCATGCCACCATTTATCATCAAATTTGAATCTTTTAATAAAATTAAACAGCCTGAAAAATGTTATTGCTGGTTATTAAAGTCAATCAAGGGGATTATGGTTCTAAAGAAAGGAAGTGGAGTGTCTTCCAGAGAATGTGTGAAAGAGAATAAAACCAATGGAGGTGAACCCAGCTCTCTCCGTTCTGCTCGCATGCCACACTGCCTGCCCCTCTGAAAACCCCTCAGGGGCTAAACCGATGGAGATAAACCCAGCTCTCTCTGTTCTCGAATGCCACTGCCTGCCCCTCTGAAAAGCCCCCAGGGGCTTCCACTGCACTCAGAATAAAGCCCAACTTCCTGCTCCTGTTGCCGGCAAGATTCAGCCACACCCCCCATGCCTCCCCACGCCTCCCCACACCTGGCAGACTGGGCCTTCTCTGTTTCTTGGTCACAGGAGATGTCGGTGCCTCGGGGCCTTTGTACAAGCTCTGCCTTTTGGTTAACATCTCTTCCCCAGACCTTCAGAAGCTTAGCTCTTTCTTTTCAATCAAGTCTCAGACCAGATGTCACCTCCTGAAGATGTCACCATTCCCATCCCAAAGAGCAGCCCCTTTTCCCTGGTCTGTCATTCCGTTGCATCACAGTTGTGCGGTCTTTGTCATGAAAAGAGATCATTGTTGGAAGTGAACTTATTTGCCTAGAACGTAAGCTCCAAGGAAAACAACTGGGTTCTAACTTACTGCGATCAAGCGTCCGGTGTGCCTAGTGCATTGTAGAAAGCCCTTTGATAAATATGGCTGACTCAGCAAATGCCGGTGATCCCTGTTAAGCCTCACACTGAAACCCGTGAACGGGCCACCTCCATCCTCCAGGTCAGTGAGAGGGGTGTCAGTCTTTGCATCTTACACTCGAGGACACTAAGGCACAGAGAGGAGAAGGGGTAGGCTCCAGAGCCTGAGATCCGGGCTGCTATTTCACAGCATGCGGGCTTGGGGTGTCCTCCTGACTCCTGGAGGGAATGGAATTCCTTGATTTTAGTTGGGGAAGGCAATTTAGCGTTGCCTTGAGGGATGAGGCATGAGCCATCCCTACTGAGGAGGAGTGTATTCGGCAGAACGACAGCTTCCTGAACCCCCTCGATTGGACTTAGTTGCTGTCTAGTTGCTGGGGCTTGTTAGTTTGGGGGCAGGTGATGCTACTAGGAACTGTGAAGGCTGAAGGAAGGGCAACCGTCCCTTTCTCCCAGGCAGAAGGTCAGGGCTTCCAAGACTCTGGGCTGATAAAAGAAGGGGTCATTTCAGAGGCTGAGGGGCTGAGGCGACCCCTGTCCACAGGCACCAAGCCTTCCTCCAGCCCTTTGCTCCTGCCCCGTAAGTCTCTGCCCTTCATGTAAATTGTGAGGGCGCTCTCATCCACAGAGGGGAGGGAAGCCCAGAGGCCTAGTGCAAGATAAAATTCATGTTCTCTATTGCATGTTCAGTCACGTTTAAAGTGGGGGGTGGGTGGGAAGCCCATGCAATTGATAATTTCATAACAAAACTCCCAGGAGAGCAAATGAGGCTTTTTTTTCCTAAATAAAAAGTTGAAATTGTATACAGCCCACAGAGGTCCATTAACCAACAGATGCTGGTTTTCAGAACTTCTTTCTTTGCCTTTCTCTAAGCGTGTTTATAATCTTCCAGCAGTGCTACCAGGCTGAGCAGCAGCATGTGGCTTGGTGACGCGGGCCTGCCAGCACTTGGCCCTAGTCTGTGCGTCCTCTCCTGGGGCACAGGTGACTCAGGCACAAGAGGCTGGAGCTTTCTGACGCAGAATGTAGCACTGCATCAGGGCCGGCCGGGGCTGATTCGTAGCCATTAGTGTCGCAGACCAGAGCCAAGCAGAAAGGAGCTGTTCCCACTTCCAGGGGGGACTTAACAGCGGCGGGCAGCCTCTAGCGTGCTCCTTCTCACACACACACAATCCCCTCAAATGGATGTCAGGATGAGCACAGTTGACCTGTTGACGTTCCCTAAGGACACCCTTCTGAGCTTCCAGGCAGACCCTCCTCCTGCCCACATGGCGCCGCTACCCTCCCCCTCAGCCACAGTGGCCTCCTTGCTCTCCTGCAGTCCCATGGAACCTGGTCCCTCTCAAGATCTTGGTTCCAGCTCTCCCTCACCTGGAAGGTTCTGCCCACCTCACCCCGACCACCCCAAAGACAACGCCCACTTCATCCCAGTATTTGTCAGTAGCCAAAATCTGAAAATATTCCCGTGTGTTCGTTTTTACCTATTGTCAGCCCCTCTCCTCTAGAATGAGCTCCTTGCCAGCAGGGTCCTTGTCTGTCTTGTTCTTCAGAGATCCCCAGTGTTAGAATGGTGCTGGGCACATAGTAGGAGGTCAATAAATACTAAAAGAATACACGTTCCAAGACCTGGTTGGAGACTCCGTATTCAAGCAGCAAGATGACACCCACACACTCTAAATACTGGCTTGGAATTTGGAGGTTGCTGAATTTTTTTCTAAAGCAGATGGGCAGAGCAGAACCCAGACCTGTGAACCGGAGGACATCTGTTTTCTGCTAGCCAGGATATTTCTAGAAATGCATTGAAGACCACTGCGGTCCCCAAACGGAAGGCCACGGGGCCCTAAGAGGTGCCTTGAGACTCCATCCCAAGCTTCTCATCCCACAAAGACTAGGGAGACTGGGAGAGCCTCAGCGTCACACAGATACTCAAGGCTTACCATTCTTAGCTTTAGAGCCTCCAGCACTCCCAGCCCCCACCCTGCCGGCTTCAGTTTCTTTATCAATAAAGTGGGTTGAAACCTGATGGTTCCTGGAGCCAACCAGCCTCAACACCAGTTATGGAAAGACCCCAAATAGTAATTCAAATGGAATCAATAATGTATTTTAAGAGAAATGGCTTTAAAAAAAAATAAACTCAGCCAGGGGCAGTGGCTCACACTTGTAACCCCAGCACTTTGGGAGGCCAAGGTGGGTGGACCATCAGGTCAGGAGTTTGAGACCAGCCTGGCCACCACAGTGAAACCCCATCTCTTCTAAAAATACAAAAATTAGCTGGGCGTGGTGGTGGGCACCTGTAATCCCAGCCACTCAGAAGGCTGAGGCAGGAGAATCACTTGAACCCGGGAGGTGCAGATTGCAGTGAGCCGAGATCGTGGCACTGCCCTCCAGCCTGGGCAACAGGGCTACACTATGTCTCAATAAATAAACAAACAAACTCTCAGTGAGGATGAGTCTTTGTCCTGCGATATAGTGTGTATTTCCTAAGGGTTATCAATAACCTACGACTCTCACTCCTACATTTGGCATTGTTTTTAATCCCTCAGGAGAAAAAAATTACGAAAACTTAGGTGGTCACTACATCTGGTGAAATCAACTGCCTGTTTAGTAAAAAGACTCACAGACATTTGCTGAACACCCATCATATGCCAGGTGCTATGCTGGGTGCCTTGGACGGAAAGCATTCCCAACTTCCAGCCAAGTTGGGTGGGCAGACACACGCGTTTAGCTCCACTTCCTTCTGACGTCCCAAGAAATTATGGGAAAGAATTAAAGGGCACAAGATCACATTAATAAACAGAGAAGGAAATAAGAACATAGCCAATAGGAGATGTCAGCAAAATTCTGGAATCTGGAAAGCTGATGGGTAATTTATCACCCATGGGAGATTACAGAAGGTGGAAAGTTTGGTGAAGGGGCACAGCTCAGAAGCAAGTCCACTTGTGCCATGAATGCCCCCTAGGGCTTAGGAAATGGTGGTCCTAGGCATGGCAGAAGCCAAAAAAACAGTAGGGCTAAAACCAGGAGGAATCTTTGAAATATTTTACAAGTGTATAAAAGGAATTATACTCCTAGATCCCATCCCTAACCACTGTAAGAAACCAAAAGTTTAACCCAAAAATCTTTGAACTTAGGGACAGCCCAGGGCAGGGTATCATGATAAAAATTTAGATACAGGTTAAGTATCCCCAGTATGAAAATTCAAAATCCAAAATGCTCCAAAATCCAAAACCTTTTTTGAATGGTGACACAACACTCAAAGTAAAGGCTCATTGAAGCATTTTGAATTTGGGATTTTCAAATTAAGGATGTTCAACTGGGAAGTATAATGCAAATATTCCAAAATCAAAAAAAAAAAAATCTGAATTCCAAAACACTTCTGGTCTCAAGCAGAACAACATGCAAAAAATACAGAACAACAACAAAAAAGAACAAAGCAACAAAGAGCTATAATATCTTCAGTGAACACACACACACACATCTTGGAGCAGGTTGCTATAAACAAAGAATAACTGGAAAAGATGTCTTGAAAATTATAAATATCGCAGCAGAAAAAAATCAAAAGAAGGTTGGAAATTAAAGTCAAATAGTATTCCCAGAAATAAAAAAAAGAATTGAGAATTAGAATTAGAATTTCTTAAAGGCAACACTAGAAGCTGGAAATCAGTGGAACAATGCTTCCAAAATCCTCAGAATGATTTAAACCTTGTGTTTTATACCCTGTACAACTATCAATCAAGTGGAAGAGCAGAATGGGACAATTTCAGGCACGTAAAGTTCTCAGAAAAATTGTCTCACATACTCCTTGTTCAGAGACCTGCTAAAAGATGTGCTCCCCCAAAATGAGGTAGTAAAACAAGAGAGAGGAAGCTAGAGATCCAGAAAAGAAGGGATCCAATCCAGAAGAGAGCAAAAGGAGTTCTGAAGATCAGCGTGAGTGAAGGTCCTGGGATGAGAGCTGTGCAGCAGGCTTAGACAGCAGTCAGTCCAGAGAGGAGCAGGAGAATAGAGAGCTCCGGGAATGATGTAAGAAAACCATCAAAATAAGATTGCCTGACGTATTGTGATTGTGCTAAGGGGATTTATACTTCTATCAGGATCTGGGCTGAATTCATGATAGATACATAGGAAACTAAGCAAACAAAACACTAATATTTAGTAACTCCAGGAAAACAAAGGATTACACATAAAAGGGAAATATAATCATAGCATACCCAAGGTATAGCTGTAAACAACATCTTAGTAGTCTTAATCATGCAAAAGTATACTGATGTAGCCAAAAATTATGACATGACTGAAAGGGAGACAGAAGGAGATCTATGCTTGGGATGTGGTTGGGAGAAAGATTATTAGAGCTAAATCCCTATCTTCCTTAGGAGGAAATCAATAGATAATATACAGAAGTGAAAAATCAAGAAAAAGTAATATAACCACATTATTAGGAAATGTAGATGTTAATATTAGAAGAAACAGTTCAATGTGCTAACCTGGCTACCTCTGGGAAGAGATAGCCCAGGGCGATGTGGACCTGCTGCTTTTCATTATAAGCCTGTTATAGCTGTTTGGCTTTTTATATTATGCACATAAAATACTTTGGTTAAAAAAAAAAAACTGAAAACATCACAAAACCAAACCCAACAACAACAAAACTTTGAACTTCCCCTCAAATTGCTTTCAATCCAGTAAAGGGCAGACTGTGTTAAGAGGGGTTTCTAATGCTCTGAGAGGCGAGGGTGGTAGAGCGCAGAGGGCTGAGCAGAGCAGCCCAGCCCACTCAAGGGAGAACAGAGCAATCGGGAGTCTGAGATTCTGAGAAATAGGAGGAAAAGCAGTGGGAGCATGACAGGGCCCTGGCCGTGGGCAGCCAGCCCTTTCTTACACATCAGCTGGGTGAATATTCTAGGGTGGCTTTCTCATTACTAATGGAGAATATTTTCTCCAGTGTGGAGGCACTTTTAGGACCAACAATATGACTGCATGGTGGGGTTAAAATTTAACAGTGGGTCTTGGCTTGACTTAAAAAGCCTCTTGTCTTCCCTACACATTTCTTTAGCATTTTTTGAAGTGGCATAAAGGTACATTTTTCAGAAAGTCCATAACACTAATTTTGTGTTTCTCCAAATTTGTACTGTTTTCTTCTTTGAAGTGATTTTAGCAAACATTGCTAAGAACAGAGACAAAAGTTCTACTTGGAAAAAAAGAAAACTCTAGACTCTCAAGTGCAATTTCTGAGGGTGTTTTCAGTTTCTAATGAGGCATGTCACTCCCATTACTCCTTGGCAAACGATCAGGTAGCAGGTTTTGTATCCTAATGCACTAACCAGAGATAATGGCAAACCATTGTAGTCACTTCTTCAAAACTGCTCCTTGTGGGGTTGTTCAGAAAACCCCTTCATGGTCTGGATTTTAACGCTTTAATCACCGCCACCATTTTTCAGTCCCTCTTACAGAAGCTCTCCTTGGTCTGGGATGCTGACATTTGCCTCACCTGCACACTCTGTGAAGGCCATGGTCCAAAGGACCCCAGGAATGGGAGAAGGCCATGAGCACAGCCACATGAGAGCAAGTGAGGTGGCTAGCACAAGTCAGGAATCAGATCTAGTAGCTGCCAGCAAGGGTTATTTCCCCCTGCCCAATCCACTTCTATACACTTTGCTGCAAGCACTTTTCCTGTTAGTAAAACAAAGTAGATTCCTATTTCCACATTCATGACTATGTGCCCTTAGCCTCTTCATTTCTGCTGCTCTGCCGTCAGCCCTTTGCGAGATAAGCATTTATTCCCCTTGACCTTACTTCACTCTGCGTCTTCATGTGTTTTCAAATGGCCTTTACATACATCAACAACTGCTCAACCTCATGCAAACAACCAGAAACTAAAAGGAAGACACCATGTGCATTTTACAGGTGAGCAAACATCAAGTCAGATGGCGCAAGGTGCTGGCAAAGAGTAAAGCAGCAGACCCTGCGAGGACTATGAATTGGAACATCCTCTTTGGATGGCAACGTGGAAGCCATCTAACAAAATTTTAAATGCAGGCACCCTTTGACCCAGTCATTTCTCCTCTAGAAATTGATTCTGGGCTATTTGTCCTCATTTATAGGAGGGTTTGTTGTAGCACTGTCTTTAGCAGCAAGACTAGAAACTGCTTCAACACACCTCAACAGAGTGGTTAATTAAGGGCGCATGCATTCAGAGGAAAATTATACAGCCATAAAGAATGATGTGGACTAGCATGAAATGATTTCCAAGATATAGTTCAAAGTCAAAAAAGGAACATGCCCACCAGGGAAGGAAGTGTGTGCTGTTGTAGAAAACACACAGCTGGTTGGGTGCAGTGGCTCACGCCCGTACTCCCAGCAACACTACAGATGGCCAAGACAGGAGGATGGCTTGGGCCCAGGAGTTTGAGACCAGCCTGGGCAACATAGGGAGACCTCATCTCTACAGACATTAAAAAAAGATAATCAGGCATGCTTGTGCATGCCTATGGTCCCAGATACTCAGGAGACTGAGGTGGGAGGATTGCTTGAGCCTGGGAGGTGGAGGCTGCAGTGAGCCGAGATCACACCACTGCACTCCAGCCTGGATGACAGAGTGACAGCCTGTCTCAAAAAGAAAATACAAGGCTGTATATACACAAACATATAAGTGCATAGGACATCTCTGGAAAGAGTCAACACATGGAAAATTCAGAATATCTCTGGAGGAAGATAGATTTAGGGATGAAGGAAACCTGACTTTGTACTGTGTACCTTTTGGTCTTGTATAAAGTCTTACCATTTGCCCATCTTACTTTTCCAAAAGAAGTTAAAATTCTTTTCATTAATGTTTTAACAAGGTAACACTGTAAGATGGAGAACTGTCAAGCACTGCTTAAAGACAGAATCTACCCACCTTTCAAAGCTGGAAGCAATTTACAGAGGTGGCTACTTTTGTAAATCAATGATGGCATATGCTTCCCCGCAACAGGAAAACACTGGCATGCAAGCTGGTCCCCGTGCTTAAGCTCTCCGGGCAAAAGTTTCCTTATCAGTAAAATGAGGACACTGACCTAAGCGATCTCTTAGATCTGTTTTCTGGTGCAAAATATCTATGATTTTAATTTAAACCAATTTCATGTTCCCATGAAGCAGTGAGAGTCGAGCAATGGGCTCTCATCCATAACCCAAAGCCTATCTCAATGCAATTAAGCCAGCCATTCAAAATAATTTTACACTGAAGCATCCTTTAAATATATTCAGAGCACAGAATTTATTGAACGTAACATGGAGACAGCTAGTACAAAAGTGTATGCCTTGGCAGGGCAGGCTTCATCAGGCTGATATGGAACATGGGAACACATGCTATCAATGGCTCTTTTGGTCTGGACCCCGCAGAAATACATCTCCTTCCCTCTGGGAAACAACATGTCAGCTGCCAAGCCATGAATTTATTATGTATCAGATAACCAAAATGTGCAATGGTAAAGAGTCCTTTCCTGCATCAACTTTTTAAATGACTTCCATGTCAAAGCAGAAAATACAATGAAAAATACATAAGGGAAAAATTATGAGAACTAAAGCATTCTACATCTCTTAAGACACTCAATTCCTAAAATGTTAACATACATCCAAGACGATAAATGCACACATCAGAAACTGCAGGAATCTTTTTTCAACATAGGTAGAAAGATGCAGAATAGGGAGAGAACAGCATGGATTACTGAAACCATTTATTCACTCAAAAAGGAGAGAAAAGGTGAAGGGAACACTGAAATAGATCATTTTTAGTTTCTTATAGGAAGTTCGAAATGACAGTTTATATATAGTCTTTTAAAAAGAAACGACAGCAACAGAAATGAGAACCAAATATATTTTGCATTTTTCTCTCAGTGTGTAAGCCTGCAACACCTTACTTAGGCTATAGGCGAAGGAAAAATATAAAAAGTCACTCCCATTGACTATTTTCTCAGCACCTCATACAGTAGCAAATACAGAAAGGGTACTTATGAAACATTTGTAAGGAGTTGAGTGAATGATAAAAAGCAAAAAGCAGTTCTTGTGTGCGTAGTCTCAGTATTACAGACAATAAATTCTGACCTTTGAATTCACATAAAAGATGAAATGGAAAAACAATTTAACATGGATGCTGCACTAGAGGATTAACAGCTGAATTCAGTTTATTTCTTAAAAAGAAAAGAAAGACGGGAATGCAGGCAGCCAGTTCAGAGAAACAGCCAGGGCTTTTTTGCATGACATGGAAAAGCCAGCAAGTCAACGTGTGAAACATGCACACTAATTTCTCATCTTCTTAAACTCTAAAAAGCCCCGCAATCTTGTTAGCACTAAGCCTGGATGAAATTGTGTTAAGATATCTGATTAGTCTCCCTTAGTTGGCATTTTCCAAAGGAAAACAAAAAGTAACCTGTTTTATTTCGGTCAGACATGGCTTTGGGTATCAGAGAAATGCAGCTCTGACAGCAGCTGCACCTGCAGAAGCCCGGACATGCTCCTGCGGCTCATCAGAATGCAAGTGGGAGAGCAGGCCAGCAAGCAAGCATCCTCCTGCACCCACATCCATTAGCCAAATGATTACATCTCCATCAGCCCGGTGGTGTAATAAAGCAATTGTAATAGGGCATTGTTACAGGATCAATGTTTCCTGGTTTAAAAATAAACATCAGCATTTATCTAGCAGCACAAAGCGATTCTCCCACAGTACGGTTTTATTCAACTGACATCTTTTAATCAAAGCAATCCATATCGTGGCAACATTCCAAGGTATCATAATTGCAAATATTTATGGCAAGTTAGATAATGGCTACATTTTTGTTGCTACATTTTTCTTCCTTTTCTACAGATTTGATGCAGACATTTTCTAATAAGTTAATTCCATTAAAAAGATCTCAAGTAATTATATTCAAGACAACCTCTCATCCGCCACCTCCATCGGTTTCCCTTTTAACTATTATGCATAACTGCTTATGTGAGTTCATGTCTTTTAAATTTTTCAAAATACCTCTGTAATGAAGATAAATTAAAACAAAGCCCCTATTGTTAAGTGCCATAGATATTGCTAAAAACATGGCACGGAGGGAGGCCAGGGCCCCTCGGCACAGGTATGGGTCAGCTCCTGCACCCCAGCTAATGTTCTTGGTGGCTGAGCCTCATGTGCTAAGTATGTGGCTAATGGGATTCAGAGGCTGGAGGAAGTCTGTGAAGCTGGCAGCAGACCCATTCCCACAGCCTCCCAAGCTTGCCTCTCAGCTGATGCTCCTTATCAGGGCTCCTATTACCTGCTCCCTTGGCTGATTTCCTGGAGAAACGCAGTGCTAATTCAGGGAGAGGCCTGAGACATCAGCAGCTCAGCTGTTTTCAAACCTCAGCAGGCCGCTTCTGTAATACCAATTTTAATGAACTACCCTCATTCACATTTAATTTACAAATTATGTAAAGCCTCCAAGTAAAGTGCTTCCATCATCTTCTTGCCGAGTCAGAATGGTAATATTCTTTCTAAAGCCCCCAAAGTCACTCCCCAGGAGCACTGGGCAGAGATCTTCAGGCAATGAGAAAACGGAAAATGCACTTTTTTTCACCGTCTGGAGTGTGTTGAGTTTCCAAAAGAAAAAGAAACTGAACTACAGTCTTAATTCTACTTACTTTAGTTTGAAAACAACTGAATAAAGTAGGGAGGCAGGCACATAAAAGATGTACAGATGGGCAGAGTAGCTAAGGCAGGAGGGTTTATCCACTCAGTTCCCTGGAGCAGATTTTCAGAGCTGAAATGCTGTCTTTGCAATGCAGGCCTTACAGTGACTGATTTAGTTCTAAAAAGTTGCCCAATTTCACCTCCTGGAGCCTTTATTTCTTCACATGCAAAACAGAGCCATCAACCCCCGCACCCCAAGTCACAGTTGTAAGGATTAAGTTCAATGAACGAATGTATTGGAAATGTTCTATACAGGTAAGGAAACAACAGTAACTTTCTTGAAAAGGTTCCTATCAGAACAGATCTGAGGAAGGCAGGTGGTGCGGAGAAGGCTTTCTCCAAATCCAATCAGGTCACAGAAACTTGAGGGACCCAATTTGCGTAGGGCACGCGTGATCTCAAAGCTGCTCTTGATGTTACCAAAGAATGTGTTGGCCTTATGGGATTTGTGTGTCATGAACTAGAGTCACCCGTCTGTACTCTGGAGGGGGCTTTCTAAATACAATGCCATTCCCGCTCATCTCTGAGAAGACTCCTACTCAACAACAGCAAACATGGCCCCGAGCTTAATTCAGAGAGGTCTCCTCAGAGTGGTAACTTTTGATTCATCCCATAGTTTAGTTTAGTTCTCCTTCTGGCCAGACAGCAGGAGCAGGGGCAGGGGAAGCCACGATGTGAGGCCCTTGAACGAAATGCCATCTCCAGCAGGGGGAAGCAGTTGCCTCTACACTGAGATGGTCTCAGGTTAAATGTTATCCAGGTGTTCAAAGTGACACTTAGAAGCCCAAGACCGCTATCTCTGGATATACATATTTTCAAACTACAACAAGAAATGGACCAGTCCTTTAGAGAAGGAGCTGAAAATAACAAATGGCATTGTATTTTGGCATGGATTCTGGATTGCAAATACAAAAATTTGTGTGTGCAAAAAGTATAGGCAAGATTGGAAAACTGTCAAGCTACTGACATACGGCACATATGCTACACATGCACACATGCATGCACACACTCACTTGCACATGCTCACTTGCACACACACAGCCTGTTTTCAAATTAATTTGAAAGGCTCTTCAGCTCTGAGCTCTCACTACATCCAGTTCTATCTGACTCAACACAGCCCGCAAGCTGGGCACTGATATCTTTTGATAGCAATTCTGTTCCTGGGATTTGTTTGAAAGCGTTTAGGTTTTCACGGATCACTAGAGGTTCTTCATTTTTCCCCCTTCTGTGTTATGGAGGTATAAGCCATCTCTCTAGGCATGAACTGTCCACTGGTAAAAATCAATTTTGATTTTATCAGTATGTATTACTGCCGGTGCCAGCAGTTTAGAAGACTAGAGAGGGAAAACATGCAAACTAGGAGGAGAAAAACATTCAAGCCAGTTCCTCACACCTACAAATAATACAGCCTGCTGCCTTTAAGAGGTATTTTGTATCATGCCAAGGAAGCTTAAATTATCAATTTAAAAATTCAATCAATAAAAACTTTCAGGATTCTGTCACTGCTTCCGTCTCTTCTGTATTTGTGAGCACTATGGCTGGAATTTCTGAAGCCAGGGCCATCCTCTCTGAGGTGCCGTGGAGCCCGTAACTGCGGGAGCAGAGTGGAGGGCAGGCTGGCTGCAGCTCCCCCATGCACACTGCCCGGTGGCACCTTACCCAGCCTCGCTCTTTCCATGTTTCATCCTGATTATCTGACTCTTAACCTCGTGGGGCAGGGAAGGCTTTTGTGACAGGCCCCGTATTAACCTTCTCTTTGCCTTCCTCTCTTTTTTTCATTATGTAATTCTAGGAAAGACACCCTAAATATGCATGCATCCCCAAGTTCTCCAGAGCCGCACCTGCTCCACATTCTTTCTTTTCCTGGCACATTTTTGGCTGCCAGGATGACTGAGAAATAACCAACCTTCCCACTACTCACCTGCTTCTCTTTCCCAGGAGTTTCCTTCTGCCATTCAGTCAAAAGCCCCACAAACATTCACCACATCCTAACCTCTAGAAGGAGAGAGACTTCAGAGGATGATTAGCTGCAACCAAAATACCCACATCCTCTGAGAAGCTGAACAGCTTCTCCTAGATGTACACAAAACTCTTAAATCATGTTCAAAGGTCTAAAGCAGAGTAGTTGCCCAGATAATTCATTTCAAGAACTGTCACAGACTCAGGCCAAATCCTGTGACCTGGCTGTTTTGTGAATAAGGTTTTATCAGAACACACGGCCATATCCTTTAAAAATAAATAGAGCCCTGCTCTAGTGTAATGCGGCTGTACTGCACACCTAGGCACTGTTGGGGGCCATCTAAGCACTCTCCTGTCAAGGACATGAGGGCCTGGAAGTTACAGAAACACTTAACCGGCTGCAGCACCTCCAATTAGCAAATGTCAGTCCCCTGTGGAAAATTAGGTGGCAGAAGGTGTGTCTTACAGCTCGGTCTTTTCACTCCCATGGGGGTCCACGTGGGAAAAATGCTGGAGATGAATTCATATTGGGGTGGCCTCCTGTCTGCATACTCAACGCAATCCATGGTGACTGGGTAAGAACTAGGTCTGCTCACCACTTCTGTGAGTACCTGGGATTTAAAGTGAACTTTTTTCATGAAGACAGGAAGTTACTTACTCAGACCAGGTGGACTTCCACTTCACCAGTTTCAAGAGCCATGACCCAACTTGACAGAGCCAGGCTTAGGAGCAATGTGACTCGATGTATGTGACTTCTAAGGACTGCCTTCATTCTGATGAACCTGTCCTCTCAAGCCTGTGCACACAGTGGGACTGTACCCAGCATGCCTGTCACTAGTTTCAATGGCATGGTTCCCTGACCTAGCAGAGAGACTTTTTACTGAAGGCCAAAGCAATGGAAGGCCAAGGGTGACCAGGTGCTTAGATATTCAGCAGTTTTATTTTTTCATACTGTCAGTTGAAAACAAACAAAAAATACACACACACACACACACACACACGTGTATAGTTAAATCATTAAATAAGTATTTCTCAGTGAAAGGGCTCATTTTAAAATCAACCTTCCAATGGCAAAATAATAAAAACAATAACATAATTCCCCTCACACAGCAAATTTGACAAAATGACAAAAGAACTCTTAATTTTGGGGCTTTATTATAATTTTTGTTTTCAAGATACTACATAGTCAAACAGAACTGGATTGGTCTTTTATGGCATAAAATTAATTCACAGTCAAACTCCCAACTAGGTACTAGATGGATTCGCTGAAGAGTCTCTCTCCCACTGCTCCCACCCCCAACTGCTGGTGCACTCGCTTCTAACTCTCTGCAGCCTGATCCATTCGCCCTGACTCGAAGCTAGGACCCCAAGGGGAGGTCAGGATCAGACTTGGACCTGGGTGCTGGAAGTATAAGTAACGATTGAGAGGTGGTATAAAAACAATCTAGAAGACTTGAGTACTCTTCATTTAAAAAGGTAACCTAGAGTTGACTGTCACTACTGAGAATTTCCCTCCCAATGACAGTTGTTATTTACTGACCCAGAAAAACACTTCCTGGCAGCTCTTCTCCAACATTCCAATAAACCCCACCTCCACATGACCAGGCTCTCCAGAGACAGAGGAGCCCACAGTCCTCCAGCAGCAATACCAGTTCACCCACCAGAGTTTGGCAGCACGCAGCATTAACTGTACTCTTGTGACAATAAGAAAACATGAGATGAAATACATTAAATAAGTTAAGTATGCATTAAACATCTCGGAATAACAGTACAACTTCACTACATGAACCAATAAAAATTTAGCTTGGTCCCTTTAAGAGAACAAAGCATTGCCATTTATTTCCAAAGCATTGGGTCAATCAGTCAACACACGCCTCTCACTCATGATGGGTACGTCTGATGCTGCCACAGTGCAATTCCTTTGGGCTTCTGACTCTGTTCATCAGTCCCAAGGAGCTGATGGCTTGGACAGAACTGAAGACACGGAAAGCAGCCTGGGGCAGGAGTGGGCCACGTGGGGACTACTGTGTGGAGCTGACCGCACTCCCCACCACGCTGGGCTCCAGCTCTCCACGGGCCAGCACCGACAGGCGAGGAAGAGTGTCTTGTTTTAAGAGAGGTAATCCAGCATCATGTACCAAGGCCTACCAATGTTTAAGATGACGTTTACACTATGCCATTGTGGCATTACTCATGGTTTCCCTCGTCATTAATAAAGATCATTCTTCCCCCCCAATCATTTACTATACATTTTTAACTTTCTAAAAGATCGTTATATTATATTTGTGTGCGTGTATTTGTGTATGTGTGTGCAGGGTGGGGTAATTTAAAGGCAAGACCTGTGAGATGTCATCATACATTAATTTCTTTTTACACATGGTTATGATAAATTTAAATCCCATGATATGGTGGATCCATCAATCCAATTTACCATCCTGTGCATGCTACCTCTACAAGGCAATCTTCCCAATAATTACACCAACGATAAAGAATAAAACCACCAGAGCCAAGAGCCGGGTGCTAAGGCCTTCTTCCTTCCCAATTGGGGTTAACACGGAAATGGGGCTGTTGCTCTGCACTGTCTTCCTCATCCGCAGTCCATCTTCTTCCTACAGGAGCAAATGCACATTTCAAAGACAATCCAAGGCACCAGAAAGGGGAGTCAACTGTACAGCTTAGCAGGATAGGCTGTTTATGCCCAGTGTTGGAGGACATGATACGGTCCAACCTCATTTTGCAAATGGAGAAACTGCAGGCTACAGAGCAGAAGGGACTAGCCTGAAGCCACTGAGAAAACAGTCCCCTCTTTTATTTCATACATTCCAGTTGATGCTGCTAGTTATAACACAAATCTAAGCAGGGTGCTCCTTGGTTTCCCATGATTTACAGAAAAAAGCTTTTAAATGGGTCAACTAGGCCCTTTGCAGCCTCAGCCCCATCCACCCTTATGGCCATGTCTTCAGATGCTTTTCTTTAACCCCAACCTCTCTGTCCTTCCTGCCTCTAATGAATAGGCTTCCTTGATCAAATCATCATCAATTTTTAAAATCATAGGCATTTCCAAAGACATAAATATACAAATCATGAGAATCTACTAAGTCAGCTGGGCACTTTGGGAGGTTGAGGCAGGTAGATCACCTGAGCTCAAGAGTTCGAGACCAGCCTGGTCAAAATGATGAAACCCCACTTTTACTAAAAATACAAAAATTAGCCTGCATGGGGCAACACAGTGACATTCCATACCAAAAAAAAAAAAAGAATCTAAAAGTGGGACATCTGGAAGCTTTCAAATGAAGAGCTCTGTACTCTGTACATAGCTGGTACTTGATGAGTTACAAACAGACTGCTGGATCAAATGACATTTGGAATATTAAAATGTGGCTGGCCTTGGTACACTCATCTCAAACAGTTTCTACTTAATGTATAGATTTATCATTGAAGAAACAACATTCTTTTTCATACATATAAAAATGCTTGACCATATTCCCCACACCCCCCCTTGTCCCCAAACTACATGGATGTGCAAGAAATCAAAAATGTTTTCTTCCTTCACCTCCACTGCCACAACTGCCTTGCACTTTCCTAAGAATCTGCAAGTTACTATTTAGATCTACGATGCCATTTCCATGCCCTCAAAGCCACGTCCACATCCCTGAAGAGGGACATGCATCAAGGCCATTTCTATTCTGGCCCAGACTTACCATGGCTGCCAGATCTCTTGCTAATCACCTCATCTACTCACCCCTAAACCCCACGCACCAGCTGTACTTTCTTTTATTTCCTTCCATGCTCTCCCATCCCCCTGAATACCGAGCAGGTCCTGAGGCAGGTGAGTCCCGGGGCCGGCTCTCCTTGCAATTTGTTGCTACCTCTGTGGGACATTTATCACACTGGCTTGTAATCATTTCTGTCTATGTCTCTCCCTGCTAACCCATCACCAGAGAGCTCCCCAAGGGCAGGAACTGTTCGTGTTTGAATCCGCAGTGCCAGGCACATATTAGACCCTCAGTAAATTTGTTGGAGAGATGACAGAATAAACCAACACAAAACAAAAAGCAGTGTTTGGCAGGATAAAGAATCTTCTAATGTCGAGATTGGTCTGATAACATTTTGAGGATATTCTGCTCTTGGGGCATAGCCAGTATCACTGCACAATGATAAACAACTGGTGGTGTTCGACTGGCTTGAAAAAAAAAATGGGCACGGCAAACTACAGCATTTATTTTATTGGGTTTATATAGAAGCTATTTCTACCTATTTATCTCTTTAAACAGCACAGAACTCTGTTTCTGAAGAGAAATACACTCGAGGAAAAGCTTTAGGTATAGCTTAGATTTTTAGCCAAAAAGTAGTGTCAGCTTCACAATTTATTCCACACAAAAGAAGTTACTGATTGAGCCAAATCAAGATCACTGCAAAGGAAGACGACACTCAGTTCTCCTAAATCTATCTCATCATCAGAATAAGAGAGAAGGAAAAGTCAAGTTATATGAATTTATTGTATGTACCTGGCTGTAGGGTAGTTTAAGAATGAAAGCCTATTACATGCTTGGGTGACATGATCAAGATTAAGGAAACAGGCCTAAAAATGTAAGCTGCAACAAACATTTCTATAATCTGATGTTCAGAAATGTTCTCTTCAATACCATGTCTAACACAAACTCATACTTTTAAAGCTGGAAGGGGCCTTAGAGGTGTTTAGCAAACAAAGGCCTAAGACATGCTGTGACCAGCACAGATTCAGAGCTGTTTCAAATTGGATGAGAGCAACTTCCACACCACTACAGGCCTCTAAGCCAAAAGAAGCACCCCCTGCCTCCCTTCACCACTCAGTACAATTCAACCTTCCACTGCCAATGCCAACTGCTTCATCAACGAGCTAGGGGCTCAGGTTTTCCTTCCATAATCCCCACCTCCTATCCACTGTGAAGCATTCCACCTCCAGTCTCATCATGACACCAATCAACAGTTTGATGAGCCATGACTGCCCAGACCTATTTAGAGTCTTCTAAAATCAGAACTATACCTGCATTAAAACAGAGTATAGGTCAGTATTTACCCTCTAAAAAAAAGAGATTCTCACTCAAGTGAATGGGGATGGCATGGGGTTTAAAAACGCATATTCAAAATAAAAACTGCTATTTTGTTCTCAACATTTATTTTCAATTTATACTAATGGAGAGTGTGAGATTTTTGTTGTTTTTTTTTTAAAGGGGACAAGGGCTTAAACAGTTGAGAACTTCTGATCAAGGGACAGTGGCTGTTAATTTAGGCAGATCCAAGGACCCTTTTGAGAATGTGATGAAAGCTATGGAAATTTCTTCCCAGGGAGGAAAAAAATAGGCAAATGCCAAAAGCAAAAAGAAATCTATATATTCACTGGTTCATCAACTTCCTTACGCAAGATCCTAGTGAAAACGCCCTTGTTCTCTGTAGATTACCAGAAAATAAACTATTACCTTGAACTGCTTGTTCTCCTCCCGTAGCCTCTGAACTTCACCTTGCAGCCTCTTACATTCTTCCATAACCTTCTTAACTTCGGCGTCATCCAAAGAACTCAGAGACTTAGACACTGTTGGTGTTTCTGTCTTTGATGCAGTTGTGGATATAATTTTATTTATTTCTACATCAAGCTGTTCAAAAATAAATGAAAGCCTAAGTGTCACCAACCATGTAATAAAGGACTTTTTTATGCAAAGTAGTTGCATACACCAAATGTGGTAGCATTTCACCCACACTGTAAAATGTCACATTTACTTTTCAAATGGATCACTTTATCTAGTATCTTAATAATCTAAAGCAACTGAGCTCTAGAAATTATGGATAAGGGCAAATGATGAAGTTCAGCTGAAGCTAATACTTCAAAGAAAGAGAAAAGGGGCTGTGTATATTGCACTATCAAATTCCTGCCATGCAAAAATTAGCATACTGTAATTGTGCAAGCTCAGGAATTATTAGCCACAAATTACTGTCACCATAAAGATGTGAACATCCCTAAGACTGCCTTGGTGGGGATAGGAGGCTCGGGAAAGCGTTACGCTGAGGGTGATTTATTTTACCAACTTAGCATTTGGAAGCTGGGATTAAGGTGAAACAAGCTCAGTGTCTGCAGTGTTTCAATCTTGAGAAGCTACATACTCCCCTCATGTCCCCTGCCAAGACTGAGCTATGAGCCCCCTCTTGAGATTTACTGGGATGAGAGCCAGTCAGTAGAGGGAGGGCATGGGAGCATGCAATTTGTCAGGGAAAGAGTAACTGAGGATCACTGACCTGGGTAGCAAACTGAAAACCAGGAATCTAGCTCTACCCATCATTTTCCAGATGAGAAGAGTGGGCCCTGTAAGGCAAGGCCCCAGGCTACCAAGTCAACCTATCACAGAGCTGAGGCCAGAATACAGGTTTCACAACTTCCAAACTGACCTTGCTGTGACAGGATGTACACTGGGAAGAGGGAAAAATGACCACTTAAAGAAACAGGGTTATGATAGTGGTAATGACTGAGCAGAAAGAAAATACCAGGTAATCTGACACAAATCAACATCATCCCTGCAGACCAACATGGATACTGTTAACAGAACATTTTGGGACACTGCTATTCCCAACTCCAGCTATTAACCTCTAGGGTAGTTTCATATGCTGCATGTATTCAGTTTTGGTGTTTTTATCACAATTAAAATGTTTCTGACTATGCTGAAGGGAAGCCCAAATGAGCATTTCAGTTACAGTCTCCTTTCTTCAACTGGTCACAAGAGAGGACCGTGAAAGAGACCATGAGCAGACAGCCTAGAGGATGGGGCTCCTGTCTTCTCCCAGGTAGGCAACACAGGAGTGGGATCATTCTCAATGGGGTTGATACTGCCCTCCAGGACACATGTAATATCTGGAGACATTTTTAGTTGTCACAGCTTGGGAGTACTACCCGTATCCAGAGGGCAGAAGCAAGGGATACTGCTATTACTAAGAGACCTTGCAGTACACAGGGCAACCTCCACCATCAAGAATTATCCACCCCAAACGACAACAGTGCTGAGATTAATCCTCACCTAAAAGCAATCTTTGACTGAAGATGTAGATAGGGTAAAAGGGGTAGGGAGGCTGACAGGGCACTCTGTAGAACAAGAGAACCTGAGAGCTTCCCACCCGTCCATCAAGCACCATAATAAAGGGCAAATTATTCCCTGTTTGACTTCATTCACTGTTTAACAGTGACCTATACCTTTGCCAGGCCACAGAAGCTCTTTGGGATTTATGACATCGCAATGGCTGTTGGGCTGCACTTTTCAAGGGGAAACACTGTGTCAATCAGTTGTCTTTCTGCAAGTTTTTCAAAGGCTGATTTCCTAAAGGCCCGCTTATTTGTTGACGTCAGCTTACTTTTTTCTTCAGACATCAGAGAAAGGAAAATAATTTGTCAGCTTAAATCTTGGTTTTTCCAGGAGATGGTATGCAAATAAGTATCAGCTTGCAACATTCAATTATTGTTAACTATAAACATACTTACTGGTTTATCATTCTCTGCTGGCAATTCAAACACACATCTAAGTTTTGAATCCATAAGGTCTTCCGGTTTTGCCTCCTTCCACTAAAACAATTTAAATTTAATAATCAAGATATTATAAAGCTGCAAGAAGAATAATTTTCTTCCTATGACAATTTCAGAAAAATACTCTTAATGAGAAAACCCCAATGCATATCAAATAAAGAACTAAAGTCTGCTGAGATTCCAATATTTGTAACATGACGAGAGTAAACACACTTGCCTTCTTGAATATTTATTACACTTCACAAACCCTGAAGACGTGCTGCCTGACTCCTCAAAGTCAACCAATGCTCCCCATGTTGCTACTCTGTGGGAGAGGCCCACCACTGAACCAAAAGGAATCCTCTAAATAATGTCTGGCTGACCAGAGGTAACCTTGGTTCTCCTTATGAAAATAAAACTTATTTTAGACTGGGCATGGTGGCTTACGCCTCTAATCCCAGCACTCTGAGAGGCTGAGGTGGGAAGACTGAGGACTGATTGAGCCCAGCAGTTTAAGACCAGTCTGGGCAACGCAGGGAGATGCTGTCTCTACAAAAAAATTGAAACATTAGCTGAGCATGGTGGCACATGCCTGTGGTCCCAGCTACTCAGGTGGCTGAGGTAGGAGGCTCGCTTGGGCCCAGGAGGCAGAGGCTGCAGTGAGCCATGATCACACCACTGTACTCCAGCCCAGACAACATTGAGAGACTCTGTCTCAAAAATAATAAATTAAATTTAAATGCATATCCTTCTTAGAAAGTGTAAGCACATACTATCTGGGAGTGGTTTTAGAACCACTCTGCCAACCTCCAACGGAAAGCAATCATTACCAAATCCCTCCTCTGACACTGTGGCAGTGTCTCCATCTCTCCAGGCTGTAGTGAGAGCATCGTCCTAGCTAAATCCCATGTTCTAAGAGGATGTGCTCCTGATTACTTCTCCTCTTGGCAGCAGAGGATGGGAATTTCAGGGTACTCTAGGATTATAGACCAGCATAGCAGCAAGGTTATAATATAGAAAAAGAAGGCAACTCCCACCCTCTGTGCCTCCAACCCTTCCCAAAACTATGCAAGAGGCAGCTAGTGCAACACAGGTACTAAAAACCAAAAGTAGGGAATGATCTATACATCTGACAATAGGGAATTGCCACAAAAATTATGGCAGATCCGCTAAATGCAATAGCATGCTGCGACTCAAATGATGCAGAAGAGCATTCAGTTAGATGGAGGAAATGTCCAAAATATTAAGTGAAGAAACTGAAAAGAATACTGAAGTCTGCTCCTCTGCACACACACATCTGTACATGTATGCCTATGCACATGTGTCAAAAGAACATCAGGTAAAGATCATCACTGAATGCTAAAGCCACCAGGAGAAAGACTGCTGGCAAACAGGATATTCATGTGGTCTCAGAGTCAGATGATTCAAGGGTATCACAGATTACCTATTAACCACAGGGGCAAATGTGCTTTGTGCTATGACAGTGGAGAGAGCTGGCAGTTGCCATCTTAACAAAGTGATCAAACAGCATCACCAACAGCAGGACAACGTGGTATGAAATACCAACTATGAAGTATTAACTATGGAATATTCTTGCCAAAACACATTTAACTTTAATTTAATCATAAAGAAATAAACAAATCCAGAATACAGGACATTCTGTAAGTCAACTGGCCTGGACTCCAAAAAAAAAAAGTTCAAAGTTTGGGCAGAGTGCAGTGGCTCACACCTATAATCCCAGCACTTTGGGAGGCAGCAGCAGGGGGATCACTTGAGCCCAGGAGTTCAAAACCAGCCTGGGCAAACAGGGAGATCCTGACTCTACAAAAAATTAAAAATTAGCTGGCATGGTAGCATGCTTGTAGTTCTAGTTACTCAAACAGCTGAGGTGAAAGGATCACTTGAGGCCCGGAGGTCGAACCATGATGGTGCCACTGCACTTCAGCCTGGGTGACACAGCAAGACCTTGTCTTTAAAAAAAAAAAGCTCAAAATTTGAAAAACAAAAAGGTTTGGGCTCTCTACTAAAGGCCATTTTTAGAACAATTGGAAAATAATGACTGAATTTATTACATAATAATACGGAATTAAAGTTAATTTTTTCAGTTATGATTAATAGTACCATGGCTATATAAGAGACTATCCTTGCTCTGGAGTATTTAAGGTAAAGTGTCATAAAATCTGCATCTTAAGCAAATAAAAAAGTTTTTGACAGAAAGGAAACAAACATGTTAACAAATGACAAATCTAGGTAAAAGTTATATGAGTGGTCACCATGCTATTTTTTCAACTTTCTGTATATCACAATAAAAAGAAAAATATTTTAAAATAAAGAAAAAGCAGACCAGGGGCAGTGGCTCATGCCTGTAATCCTAGCACTTTGGGAGGCTGAGGTGGGCAGATCGCTTCAGTCCAGGAGTTTGAGACCAGCCTGGGCAACATGGAAAAAACCTGTCTCTACAAAAAACACAGATAAATTAACCAGGCATGGTGGTGTGCTCCTGTGGTCCCAGCTACTTGGGAGAATGAGGTGGGAGGATCGCTTGAGCCCAGGAGGTGGAGGCTACAGTGGGCCAAGATCACTCCACTGCATTGCAGCCTGGGTGACACAGTAAGACCCTGTCTAAAATAAAATAAAGGCAGAAAAAGCACAAAGTTCTCATTAACAATGGTTAGACATAGTAGAAAAGAACTATGGGTAACTTTAAATTTTTTTCATTTGTATATTTTGAAAATTTCCCACATTGTACATTTTATATATTAAAAAAAATTAAACTGTTATAAAAATCATCATATAAGGAACTAAAACGACCCTTTACTGGATATGTGATGCCTGGCCTACTACACTCTGATAGGCAAGTGTAAGACACTGGACCGACCAGGCACTTACACAAGGCACACTTCACACTCACCACTATGTGAGCTGCATTTTTATCCCTATTTTACAAACGACCAAAACCTCGACAGAGTTAATAAAACCTGCTCCCAGCCACAACGTTAGTAAAAGGAAGGACTCAGCTCCAAAACACGCAAGCCCATGCTCTTTTCACTAGGCCATGCAGCAAAAGCCAAATAGAACACACCCTTGGATCTTCCGTATTTTCTATCTGCCATGTTTCCTTGCTCACACAAATTAACAGAAAGTAATACATCATGTTGCAGAAAATCAAAGAGAATGTTTTCATAAGAACTGTTCTTATGAAAAGAAGACAACCTATTATCATTGACCTCTCTATAACTCAAAAATGTCTGGCCTACAAGTGAAACATAAGTGGAGGTCTTTTTTAAGAACTAAAATAAAAGGCTATGTGGCGATACAGGGCATGGGGTGGGTGTGGCTTGAGCTGCCCTTGGTATGAAACTCAGACAGAGGAGAATTGCAGTATGGTGTGAGGAACCCCTGACTCAGGTGGGCAGACCTGCCTTGGATGACTCGGGGCTCTCTTCTGGGCTGGCCAAAGCTGGAAAGCAATGCAAGTGGTATGAGGCAACCCTATCCTGCTTTCCTGAACTGCAAGGACAAGCGCATCTGTCCCTGCTGGGGCTGTGGGTTGTAACATTTGGAGATTTCTATTCAACTCCCAGCCCCAGAATGCCTATGGATTTATTAAAATGTATAAAAAGCTCACTTTGGGGGGAATGTCCATTATATTCTCTTATTTTTCCCAGAACCATCACTAATATTTATTTCATTTACAAAAATAAAGTCATCTTAATTTTACCAAAATTAAAGTTAAACATATATTTAAAAGCAGGGGGGAAAACAAATAATAATACTTACTATAACACCCCCCCCTTCCGCACACACAAACACAGTCTAAACAGGTGAGAACATTCAGCATTTTGACACTCTCACATGGCTCTGAGTTTGTGAGGCATGAGAAGACAAGGTAAGAAACAGGCAGCACAATGAAAATTATCCTTTTCTGTCAGGGCAGAAAGGGGAGGTAAAAGAAGACAATCCCTAACCATTCAAGACACCATCCACCAATGCAAGGAGCTGATGAAGCATACTGAGCTCAGAGAAGTCAGAAAAGAACAGCCTTCTAGAAAGTCACATAAAATGTTAAAATTATTCCTCAACGTTTTAGAAAAACCAGAAAGCAGACAAGGTACAAACCTCCTTAAAAAAACTATTCCCTTTTAAACAATTTTGACATATTTTGAAATGCATGCACCCACAATTCCATATCTATTTGGTTTTTAAAATTATTATTACTGAAAAAAATAAGAAGCATTCAGTACTTACTACTGCTTCCATATCTGAAGTGTCAGTTGGAGCAAACATAGACTGAACCATAAACTTGTGTTTACTTTTCTCATTGGGATCATAATCGAAAGGCTGTAACATCACTGAGAAAGAAAATATTTCATTAGGAGGGTCAGAGCTTGGTTGTCAGTGCCATTTGTTATGCTAATACTCGTACTTTGGTGTAAAGCAATTTATCAGCATTCTCTTATCTCTTAGGATGGACGCCCCTGGTGAAGTGAGCAAGGACGACTAACATCTCCATTCTGCAGGTCACCAACCTAAGAACCACAAAATCAGGGCATGACAGAGCTGGGAGTAAGTTGAGGACCTGGTCTTCTGATTCTTAGTCCAGGGACCTTTCACTACCGCAAGCCTACCATAAATGTCTGCTATAAGCCTTATAGAATCGGGAACCTGGGTAGAAACACTTTTGCCTGTTTTGCTCAAGAAAACATATCCAAATGATCTTTTTGGGAATTAGATAGAATAATCTAAGATGTTTAAGAACATTTAAGGAAATGTTTTAGCTTCTTTCCAACTTATTTCTCATACAGCTAATCAAGGTAATCCTTGAAATACAATTTTGCCAATAGAATGCTAGAAAACTTTTACAACCAGGACACTCACAGAGCAGGGAAGACAGCTTACACTCCCGCTTTTTCCCTAAAAACCTAGAGAAATCTCACGCAGAGGATCCTGTGGATGAGTCACACCCAAAGCAGGGAGGAAGGTGCCTTCCTATGCTGACTGACTCCCTTCAGCCTACTTCGTAGAGTAGAGCTGGGCCTACTATCAAATGATGGCTGCTTTAAAATATGTTACTTTGCTACAAGGCTTTGGCTAACCCACACATCTAGTTAAGTTCCCTGAAATAACTTCACATGCAGGGAAAGCCTACTGTGGCCTTGACCACAACAGTGGGCATGGACTGAGTGTTTCCATGTGCCAGAAACTAGGCTCTGTCCTTTAGATCTACCATGATCTCATTTAATTCTTAAAAAGTAGGTACTATTGCAGGGGGAGAGGGGTTATTCTGGTGTCTATTTTTCAGATGAAAAGAATGAGCACAGAGAGATGAAACTGCCCAAGGTCACATCTACGTGGAGTGCAGACCCAAACCCAGGCAGTTGGTATGGAGAGCCTACGCTCAAAGCCACCACAAAGCACTGGTGCCTTGTCCTCTGACAGTACAAGTCTTACACTTCTCACCACAGGGCTTCCACCACCTTTCTGCTGGGCCCTCATCAGCATTCTCTTCCCTTGAAACTCCCACTTAGGGCTTCCCAGGTACTTCGTCTAGAGCCACACAGTCAACCACAGCCAGCAGCAGATAGAGAGCAGGGTAGCCCTGGTCTACAAATGAAGAATCTGGGACTCCATAAAGTGAAGTGGCTCCTTCAAAGTCACAATGTTAGGAAGCAGCAACACTGGGACAAAGAGCCAACACATGATGATTCCAAGTACAGTCGAGCATCCCTTTCACCACACTAGTCACTCCAACATGAGCTGGATTTATATCTGGCACCCAGGCCCCAGGACAAAGCTAATGGAACCATTCAAGACAGAGGATAGAAATACCAACTTTACCCATCCATCTTAGGGATGCAGGGGCACTTTCCATCATGGAACAGAGAAAGTCCACTGAAACCTAACCAAGCATTGGATTTAAATGTCCTGGTGTCCCTAGTCACCCAGACAGCTTCACTGCCCACAAGGCTTCCTGTGCCCTGAGCTACAGGAAGCCTTGCTGGGAGACTTTTACAGGACAAAATTCAGTTAACTGTCAGAGAGTAAATCTTTTATCAACATAACTCTTTCTCTGGCATCACTGAGCTGGCAAGAGCTGAACTTTCCTATAGACAGACCTGGAACATTTACCTACCTGGGCATGACACTTAACCTCAGGGACAAATGACCAGACTGGCAGGTCAATGCTTCTCTGAAAGTGAAATTCCCAATGTGTTTTTTTTTTTTCCCGCCCCCAAGAGCCAATGTCTTCACACACTCTGTGCACTTTCCTGGACAGGGACTGTCAACCTTCTCTGGAGCTGGGACACACTGGTAGATTAATGTTCACTTTCTGTAATTACAGTGAATTCAGTTTGAAGAATTTCAGGTCTTGTTTGGCTGTGACAAAATCATGTTTTGGTATTTTTCAGTTTAGGAAAGAAGAGAACTTTCACCTGAACTACTTTTAGATTTCTGGCAGGGCACAGGTCTAGTACTAAACACTGCCTCACCCTTGAGTCTCTGTTCTCCAAGCTGTGAACAGTTGTTGCACCACCCCCATGTCCACCACTCTGGAGAGCCGTGAGGAGGAACAAGGTTTATTTGTAAAGAGCCCTGTCACGCTCATATGACAACAGTCCAAGGAAAATGCTAATCTTTAGAGAAGCTATTTAGATGAAAGATGAAAATAATATAATGGGTCCCGAGAAGAGAACACACCCCCAAAAACAGCCCCAGGAAGCTCTACCTGCCCCTTCCCATTTGTCACCTTCCTAGAGGCAGTGGGGGTAAAAACGTGCAGCCAAGAGCACCGTGTCCAGAGCTCTGCCTGCGTTCTAAGGAGGCCCCAAGGGAAAAGAGGCCCTTCCTTTCTATTTCTCCACCACCCCTCAGCTTCTTCATCCCCAATACTTTCATGATGCCCCAAGAAGGAAAGAAAGGAAAAGAACCTTTACTTGTGCCTACTGTGTAACAGGTGCCATCGAAGGCAAATTCTCCTTAGTTCTCCCACTTAATACAACAATTCATCAATGCAGTACATGCCTCCTTTTTCTAGATAAAAAGACAAGGACTGTCAGGTATGGTGGCTCACACCTGTAATCCCAGCACGTTGGGAGGTCAGGGCAGGAGGATCACTTGAGTTCAAGACCAACCTGGGCAACAAAGCAAGACCCCATCTCCTACCCCCAAAATATTAGCTGGGCATAGTAGCCTGTAGTCACGGCTACTTGGAAGGCTGAGACTGAGGTGGAAGGACTGCCTGGGCCTGGGAGATGGGGGCTGCAGAGAGCTATAATAGCGCCATTGTACTCCAGCCTGGGTGAGAGAGCAAGATCACTTTCTTTTTATAAAAAAAAAAAGATAAGGACTTAGAAAGGTGCTAAGTGGGCTCACCTGGGTCCCACGGCCAGCATATTAAACAAGAATGCCAGGGTTCAACCTGGCTTTGACTCTAGAGAAAAACAATTTACAGTAGTTATTGCCAATGATAAAACACAGGCTTTCAGGCAAACATTGTATTTGTGGAAAACTTTTATCTGCCAAGAAGACCTTCATGGTTTTGCAAATACAGACTTTTCCATTGAGATCACCAGGAAGAGAAATGAATGTGATTTTTTTTGTTGTTGTTGTTATTATATGATGCAATATGTCAACATTTGGAAGCTCTGCAACATGGTTTCCAAATAACCCATGCATGGTATCACAAAATCCATTCAAAGTACAAAGAAGACTGATGTGTTTTAGTGAAACAATGTTCAAAAAGTCACAGACATGGCTTCAGATTCCACATCATACTAATAACATTGAAGAGAGTAACACTTGTCAAGTTTTGGTGTAGTATCAAAGAAGAATATTCAGATTTATCTGAAAAAGCAATTAAACATACTCTTCCCTTTTCCAACTATGTATCTGTGGTGAAAGCAGTTTTTCTTCATATGCATTCACCAAAAGAACATATCCTAACAGACTGAATGCAAAAGCAGACATGAGAATCCAGCCTGTCTTCTATAGAAACAGACATTAATGAAATTAGCGGTAGGGCGCAGTGGCTCAAGCCTGTAATCCCAGCACTCTAGGAGGCTGAGGTGGGTGGATCACCTGAGGTCAAGAGTTTGAGACCAGACTCTTCAACATAATGAAACCCTTTCTCTACTAAAAATACAAAAATTACCCGGGCACAGTGGTGCATGCCTGTAATCCCAGCTACTTAGGTGGCTGAAGCAGGAGAATTGCTTAAATCTGGGAGGCAGAGGTTGCAGTGAGCCAAGATTGTGCCACTGCACTCCCGCGTGGGCAACAGAGCAAGACTCTGACTCAAAACAAAAAGAAAAAAGAAAAATGAAATTTGCAGGCCAGGCATGGTGGCTCATGCCTGTAATTCCAGCACTCTAGGAGGCCACGGCAGGCGGATTACCTGAGGTCAGGAGTTTGAGACCAGCCTGGCCAACAGGCAAAACCCTGTCTCTACTGAAAATATAAAAATTAGCTGGGCATGGTAGCAGGCACCTGTAATCCCAGCTATAGTAGCATGATCTTGCCACTACACTTCAGCCTAAGTGAGAAATAAGTCAATGTAGTTAAGTAATAATACACTAGTGGCTCTGTCAAGTACTCCTCTTGGGATAATCTGCAGTTTAAAAAAAGAAAGATTTACACAAACCAGGTCTTGAGTTTTCAGGACATACCTGACCCTCAGGTGAAAACAGAAGCACACTCGCATGCACACACAACCCTTACAGAAGGGCTGGACGTTCCCTGTGCTCTTCTAATCAAATGCCTTTGCAACTGCTTGCTCTCCCTCCACAGAAGGGCACTGAGATACACTGCCTCCTTACTGCAGACCTTATAGATGTCACCAGCACAACTCCAGGCCTAGAACAGCTTACCTACCAAGTCATCACAGTGTAGACATGGAAGGACCATTTCACGGGCAGGGGAGAAGACATTAATAGACACACAACCATACAAGCCAGTGGGTGTAAGCAATCACTTTAAGGAAGCCCCGGCGACAGTCTGAGGTAGCAGGTCCTACAGCCCTTCTGAAAATGCAGAGGACTCAGGAGATCTATACACAGGTGCCTAAATGCACTGCTGAGTGGAAACTTTTCAATTGGGAGTAAAAACTGTGCCCGATTGGCATGTCAATTTTCAGGAAGTTCTGCGTATAAGGTAGGTACTTATGGGGGGTTTTGATCTGATAAAAGTTTCTCCACTTTGAAAAAAAAGTTTAAGGCTGGGCGCAGTGGCTCAAGCCTGTAATCCCAGCACTTTGGGAGGCCGAGGCGGGTGGATCACGAGGTCAAGAGATCGAGACCATCCTGGTCAACATGGTGAAACCCCGTCTCTACTAAAAATACAAAAAATTAGCTGGGCATGGTAGTGCATGCCTGTAATCCCAGCTACTCAGGAGGCTGAGGCAGGAGAATTGCCTGAACCCAGGAGGCGGAGGTTGCGGTGAGCCGAGATCGCGCCATTGTACTCCAGCCTGGGTAACATGAGTCAAACTCCGTCTCAAAAAAAAAAAAAAGTTTAACAAGCACCATGCCATATGATTCATTTTTTTAAATCTCAGAATCTCATCTTTGAAAAGAAATCTCTCCACATTTTACACTCCTACAATCTCAGCTCAGGCCCCACAGACTCACTTCTAGATTTCTACCAGCCTAGAACAGCAAGTGGGGGTGTTTGCCACCACCAGTTCTCCTTGGCTTGTGGGCTCCCACATCAGTGAGCCACAGTGAGGATCTGGGCCACCCTGACTGTGAAACTTTCATAAACTCCTGGAGTATCTCGGTATCCACACCCTGTTTAACATGGCCCCTAACTCACATCAAAAAGTTTGCGTTTCTCAGCTACTGACATCTCACGTAAAATTCAATTCGCTCTATCCTGTTAGTGGGAACTTTATGAGAACATGACAGAATAAATGTTGATAATCTTTTGTTCTTTCAGCTCCATACATGCAAATTGTGACAGAAATTATGTACTTTTTTCCATGGCTATAAAAGAGCTTCCCATTAATTTATTTCACTTGAATACCAGAGACACTGATGATAAAGCCCTCTTAAATGAACCATCTATCCTACTTTTAAAATGTATCTGCTGATACTACATTAAAAAGAAGCCTGTTACCAGGAGACAGCCTGGAAGCCAGGTCACTACTCATCCACATTAACACTTTGTTACACAATGCCTGGTGTATCACAGATTGCAAACTGGGATCCTGTTGAGAAAGGGCCTTTGGGGTCATAAAACATTGGATCAATAAAATCAGAGTTTCCTCAATAGAGAAAAAACACAGAAAATAGGCTACTTACAACACACACACACCCCACTTGGAGAAATGACTTAATTAAATGTAGCATAAATGCTGCTTCTGAGAACCCAAGCAAATCACAGATCATTTTCATCTGCATCATAATGGTTACAGAGCAAATAAAGTCTAACAAGCACTATGGCACATGCTTAACTTTTTTTTAAATCTCAGAATCTTATCTTCAAAATCTCTCTACATTTTACTTGCCCAAAATCTCAGCTCAGGCCCCTCGAATCCTTCCAGATTTCTCCCAACTAAGAGATTTTTCCATGTTTCTTCTAGTTTCTTTCCCAACAAATTACCCTGCCTAGCCCCTACAAATTCCACAAATTTAATCTTACCCTAACACCCTACTTGTATAACGTTAATTCCTCAGATCAAAAACCTCCTATAAGAGTAACCGTTTCCCATGTAAAAGGCAATCAGTTCAGCTTTTCACAATCTGGCCCTTCTTGGATTTCTTGGTATCTCTTATTGGCAGGCCTCCCTTCTGCTCCAACAGCCATGCACATCACTCAGGCCACACATCATGCCCCTATGTCCTTATACCCAGCGATGTTCCCTTGTCATCATCAAAGTCTCCTCTTACCATGTCAGCCCTGCCTGACATGTTTCTTTTGATTCTCCCTTACTCTACTCACATCTCAATATAACCCATCTTTCAGGACTTAATCCACTAACAGAACTCTGTAAGGAACAGCCAGGCATGGTGGTGCATGCCTGTAGTCCCAGCTACTTGTGAGGCTGAGGCTGGAGGACTGCTTGAGCCCAGAAGTTTGAGGCTACAGTAAGCTATCAGAGTGCCATGCAAGATCCCAACTCCATAAATAAGTAAATAAATAAGGCCAGGTGCAATGGCTCACACCTGTAATCCCAGCAGTTTGGGAGGCCGAGGTAGGCAGATCACTTGAGGCCAGGAGTTTGAGACCAGCCTGGCCAACATGGTGAAATCCTGTTCCATCTAAAAATACAAAAAAATTTAGCTGACTATGGTGGCACACACCTGTAATCCCAGCTACTGGGGACTCTGAGGCATGAGAATTGTTTGAACCCAGGTTGCAGTGAGCTGAGATGGCGCTACTGCACTCCAGCCTGGGTGACAGAAAGAGACTTTGTCAAAAATAAATAAATATAAAAATATATTAAAATTTAAATAAGAACTCTAAAAGGAAAAGTTCTCAAATTCCAGGGAGTATCAGAATCAGCAGGAATGGTTGTTACAATACAGATTGCTGGACCCCAACTCCAGAGTTTCTGAGTTAGCAGGGCTGGAGTGAAAATGAATACTCCAGTTTCTAACAGGTCCCCAGGTGGGCTGCTGCTGCTGCTGCTGCTGGCCCAGGGCCCACACCTGGAAAATCTGTGCTGTACTACACATCCTAACACTGCAGTTCCTGCTGAAACACCATCTCACACCCCAGTACCTACTGTGGGCACCTTCCTTTATTGAGAGACTGTCGACTCCAAGACTCCTAGGCTCCTTCTGACATATTTGCCTTTCTCCCCAATTAGACTGAGACCAGAACTTAATGTTTTAACAGCTCACATTCTGGGTGCTAATTTGTATTTTTTTCATTAGCTGACAGGTTTGTGCCTTCTTCTCTTTCAACATTCAAAGCATTCCTGAATCATGCTTTCTCTAGAAATATCCTCAGAGAAGCCCAAAGAGTAAACACTCCTTTACCTACTCCCACCCCCGGCCCCAACCAGCTGGCTTTTCTTCTGTCCTGCTTCCCAGTCACTCCCTCCCTTTCAGGTGGCCAAGATAGGGCTTCCAGCTTCTGATGGCAGTGCCCTCAGCCTCGCACTCCCCCTCCTCTCACACAGTCTGCACAGAGAAAGACTGTCCTCTACCATACTGCAATTACAGGGTCAGAATGAAGTCACTGATCTACTTTTTTGAGACTAATCAAAGACACGGACACATAAATGCCAACCAGAGCTCCTGATGAGCTGGAGATAACCCTCATTATCTAAACGAGGTAATATCATTCTAGCCTAAAGCAAAGAAATGTATTATTTCCTTTAGTGTCCTCAAAATGTTGAAATCATGACCCCCTTGCTGGACCTCTGCCTATTCAGGGGCCCATGGATGGAACTGTGAGTCTAGCAAGTAAATAATGAATGGTATCTATTGATAAATAAGTTAACACTGAAGTGTCTTTGTGTTCTCTACAGGATTTTCTAGTTCATGTATTCTGTCTGAGAAAACAAACTCCTCACAGTCTGATTAATTTATTTGTGCAGAGACTAGTACAAATGTACTGACAGGGAGGTCTCCTTTCTCCAGTATCAGCAGAAGATGAGGACTGCTATATACAGGCACTGGCCAAATAACAAGGCTTATTCACTCTTTTTTATAAATATCTTTTAAAATGTAAACCTTTTTCAAAATCCAACATACTTTTCAGTCTCCGCTAACATTTATAATGGAATACAACGTACCCTTTTTCTGATTACTTTTATGTTGTGACATGAACCCCCATTATATACCATCTTAGTGAGACCTGCAAGCTGTGTCTCTTGGGGTTGATCACCTAAAACATGGAGAACAGTTCCTCGAGGCTTATTCTCCCTGCACTTGCTCTCTGTGGTGTTCTTGCCCAGCCCATCCACTGTCTGCTATGCACTGTCACACCGCTGCTTTCAACATGGCTACCTCTGTACCCCTTTCCCTTTATTCTGGTCTGTGATGAGCTGGCAACCAGAACTGGGTTAACGGTAAGTCTAAAGTAAGAGTAAACAAGACAAGATTCAAGACTGGACAGCCCTCAAGTGTGTAAGTATGCAAGAACCCGTAATGAGTAAAAAGAACATCACTTTTGGCTTCTTAAACTTTGCTTAATTTTTGCTTCTCAGTTATGCTGTACAGAGTTGAAGTCACCTTCAGCTAAATGAGGTAGACGAAATGTATTTGTTAAGTCCTCTTGATCTTGACATTGAAAACGTACAGAATAAACTGTGTCACGGTCACAAAAAAATGGAACACAGAATTCTTCCTTAAAAACCTAAGTATTACAGTAAACTTGTAAAAACCTTTAAAAGAATAATTAAGTTGAATTTTTGTTGGTAATTTTCTTTTTTCTATTTTTGGTTTAATCTCATCTGGTGAAAAACATTAAAGATATCGTTTAAAGTATGAAGGTGAGTTGTTCCTATCTGAGAGTAATAAGCCTGGTTCACGGAAACCATTTCTAAAAAGGTTTCGCTTATCAGAGACTTCCAAAGCAAATGATCAAACGAAGAAGAATTTTGCTGTTAGGAAGCCCAAACTCCCCAAATACAGCTCCCACTATCAGTGCTTGATGGATAAATGTCTGGCTTCTTTGTCTAAGGGCTCTGTGCGCTTATACTCTGGTGCTATCACTTGAAAGGTGCAGCCACAGTTGGCTGGTCCAGGGCAACCAAACGACTACATTAAATTGAGTCAGCAAAATCTTAAAAGGATTAATCAATAATTGCAGTACTACCTATTTAAATTAATTGACCAATGTTTCCATGCAAGAAGAGTTGCTGATGTCCATTCTCTGTCCTGAGGGTTTTACTGGAAAGACTTTATGCTTTAAATGTGATTGAAAAGAGTGCTGAAAAGATCTGTATGTCAGGAATGAACACTGCTCCCTAATCCTTTGAATTCTAATTTAAAATACAGATACAGACACTGGGAGTTTTGTGTGTGTTTGTCTTTAATCCATTTTCAATTCCCAAGGTACACTTAGTAAAGTGTATCTGTACCTAAACACTGGTATCTTTAATGACTCTTTCCAATGTGCCCCTCCACACACAGATATTTTGCATTTCTAATTTGCCTGATACACAGGCATAATTGAACTGCAAAATGGAAGCATGCTTGCTACTTTAGTGAAATTAGAATTCAGTGAAGGTTATAAAAATATTAAACTTAATATCATATTACAGGAAGCGTTAAGTATTTTTGATGGGCCCATAATTTTACCACTTCACCTGCTGTATCCGCTGGCAAACATGGTTTGGAATATTAATGGAAAACTCCCTCATTATTAAACTGCAGCATTAAAAAAAAAAAAAAATCCACAACCACTAACAGCTTACCACAAAGATATTTTCAGAAATTATGTGCCTTAAAAATATTTTCCCACCATACAGTTCAGAAAATAGATTTAATTTTATAAAGCTAGAACAAATGGGAAGATCCCCCACTGCCTCAAACAATTCGTTAATTCATAAAGTTCTTTATTCCTCACATTTGAAATCTCAGGAGGAAAAAAAATCCAACCTCCTCTTCTCCAATCATTATTTAAGTGTGCCTATTTTGCTGAGGTCCAGATTAAATAATTCAAAACCATCTCTAGTTGATAGTACATATCATGGAGCAAGGGGCCAAAATCACAGCATTCTGGGCCAGGGAATGCAAACAGAAAGCCCCCTGCACCCCCTACCTAGATGTTGCCCCATCCAAAAAGCACAAACTCTAGAAGGGGCTACAATAAAAATGAGATGAGATGAGCACCTATGGAAAGGACAAAGAAAGGATTCAAATAACAGGTCCAAGGGACCAGATCCTAAAGCAACTCTTTGGGAAAGCCCACACATTATAATCCACTGACAAGAAAAGTTTAGGTTATGCCTGAGTCCAACGTTACTTTACCACCTAAGTTTATAAAAGCGAGTTTTTTTTAGGACCCAATAAGTGATCTGCCATGTTCTGAAGAAAACAGAGCCTAAACTTTTGAAGCATAACGTAAGGTCCCCTGAACATCAGAGTAATGTGAAAAGGTGAGAAGAGCTTCACAGGGTATGTCTGAAAGACATCTGGCTTTCCATGTCACAATCTGGACTGGTGTGCCTTCAAAACCTTGACCCCTCTGGCCAGCACAAGTGCCAGCTCCATGGGCGGACATCATCATCACCATCAACCCTCCCTCTCTTCGCACCTTCCTGTCCCCCTCCTGTCTTTCTTTCCTTCCCCCTCCCTCCCTTCCTCCTTCCTCTATTGAAAATAATGATTTACGACTTTCCCTAACAACTAGTGCACCCCAAGGTTTTCAGAAATGGGAAAAATGCACTGGTTATGTCCTTCTCAGGTATGCAGCGACACTCTGGGTGGTGGGCAGGGCAATGCTAGCAGTATTTTAAGTTGATTTGGTGGCCACCTTTCTAAAGATTATATCTGAAAATTTACTGGCAACTTTTCACTATAAAACAAATGAATATTACAGAAGGAAGAAAAAACACAAATTTCTTCCCAAATTAAGAAAGGTCTGTAAATAAATAAAATGTAGGGGTGAACTGATTTCTAAACAGTCAATTCAAGCATTATGCAATCCACCTTCTTCAAAAACTAGCTGGTTTTTGTCAAAGGGAGAGGAAGAATAATGTAACCCCACTCTTGTACCATGCTGTTGATCATGCAGTATTTGTAAACATTCTGTAAGGTACATACTCTTCTCCCTACTTTACAAACGAGAAAACAAGAACCTAGAAAGGTTAACAGGTTGGTCAAAATTCAGCCAGCTGGTTAAACAGCATAACTGTCTTCCTGTTCCAGTTTCCTGACCTCAAATCCACCAATCTTTGAAGACAGCGGGTAAAACCAAGTTTGGCCATGTGTGCATCTGGGGAGAAGGGGGTGCTGGCTTTTGGATAATGTGTACTACCTGCCCACTGGTATCCTCCTCCTCCTGAGAACTCCATGAACTCACCAAGATGTCATTGTGTAGCTGTATTAATACCAAGAGGACCTCTGGACAAGGGCAGGGCTTTTTATCCCAAGCTATACATGTCTAATAAATGATGAAGTGGTCCCTCAGCACATACCACTGCAGCAAATGGGGCTAGCTCCTTTGCTGACTTGCAAGGCTGTCCTGGAAATGCCATGATATCTGGCTTCACCTTGGTTCCCCTCAAGCACTGGGATAAATACCAAACAGTAACAAAGGAGCCCTTTCTAAGGTGCAGATATGATCTTGTCTCATTTAGGAAGAAAGTCTACAGACACATGGACATTTATTCTTCAACTGCTTTTTCCCCAAAATACATTAAACTTTGAGAATGATGGTACTTTTTATATTCATACATAAGTGGGGTCGTCCTCTTAAACACTACTGAAGCAGTTTAGTATGATAGAAAGAGCACTGGATCAGGAGCCGGGCCACTACCTTCAAATACCAGTGCTGCCATGACCATCCATGTGACCCTTGATGGTCATGCCATGTGCTTTACTTTCTTATCTGCCAAAGGAAGGCCACAACCACAAAGTCTTGGTCTTCCTTGAGTGAACAATCATAAATCAGAACAAAGGCAGAGTTCGTTTTTACTTTTTAAAAATTCTTATGATGGGGAAGAATGAATTTTCCTGAAAGACAGACAGAGATGCCAGGTACGATGGCTCACATCTGTAATCCCAAAACTTTGTGGGGGCCAAGGCAGGCGGATCACTTGAGGTCAAGTGATTCAAGATCAGCCTGGCCAATATGGTGAAACCCCATCTCTACTAAAAATACAAAAATTAGCCAGGTGTGGTAGCAGGTGCCTGTAATCCCAGCTACTCAGGAGGCTGAGGCATGAGAATTGCTTGAATCTGAGAGATGGAGGTTGCAGTAAGCCGCGATCACACCACTGCGCTCCAGCCTGGGCAACAAAGTGATACTCCATCTCAAAAAAAGAAAAAGAGAGAGAGAGAGAGAGACATATACATACACCCATCCATATATATTTATATTTGGTATCAGAAAACACACCAACATTGTACAACTACCTACTGGGATTCTTTTATCCAGAAACCATGCTGCATTCCCTGTTCTTACTATGAAAATTGGTAATCCTCACCTAATGACAAACTTGCTCGAATGTGATATGGGCATGGAAATCGAGGGGAAGCAAACAGATAAAATATGGGAATAAAAGATTTCAGCTGCTCTTGATGTCACCAGAAAAATTTTAACCATACAGATCCAGGGGATATAGAAATGCCAAAATACTAGACCCTTCCTTTCTCCAGAGTGCTGCAGTCCAGAGCATGGGCTTCAGAGCCAGCCGGAATGATCCACATCTTGGCTCTGTCAATTGCTAGCTTCATGATCCTATGACTACCAGTCTCCTTCTTAGCAAAATGGAGGTAACAACACATCCCTCACAGGGCAGATAAGAGAAATGACATGAGACAGTATATGTGCAGGTCCAGCATATAGAAGCCCCTCAATCAATGCTGGCTTCCACCCTTCTGACTTCTGGATAATAACCTGATTCAAGAGTCCACATCAGGTCTTGCAGACTCAGAGAAGCACAGGGGGAGAGCTGGCATGGGTGCGCCATAATGAGAGAGACCAACAGATGCAGGGAATAAGAGTTTGCAGAAATGATCAGATAATGAAACACCTTATATCTTTCCAAAGAGGTGAATCATTTTCTTTAAGGTGTCAAATGAATAGCCAAATGTACCACAATCAAAATCTATCATGGAAAAAGCCAGATAGGTACTCATGTCAAATGAGCAGTAGCTTTTATTGATGCAGAAGCCTCTGTGACACGGAGTCACCTGATATTTACAGGATAAATACATACTCCCCCATAGCTCCTTCTTGGCTGCAGAAGTTCTAATGAACTCAAAGTTTATCCCATTTCTAAAATACATTTAAACTCCAACCAATCACTGACATCTCCTTAATTCTGAAATTCAATTCTCAATTTGGGCACTTTATCAGCATCTTTTCAAAAGTTGGACTTTGGAAAATATATGCACTCCCAGACAGAAGAAAAAACCCATCAGACATACACCAAACTGACACCCTTGAATATATTCCAATTTCCTCACCCCTCATCTCCCTTAGCGTTTCACAATCAGTAACGTGTAGTGGCCAATCACTGGAAATGACATGTGCTTAACGTCAGAAATCACTTATCTTAAATAAGAAAATAACTCCATTTAGCTTTCTCCCACAAAGTAAAATTAAGTTTGTTTAGCCTTTTTCATTTATTGCCAAAGGGCAGATTTAATTTCAAGGGAGTGAAAACAAAACTCATTCTGAAGTAAAGTCTAAAGTTACCACTTCGGTTTTGCTCTATTGAGGTGCAAGGGGACTGTAAGCATTGAAGTAAGGAGGCATTAATTACGGAAAAACAGGCAACTGGGACCCAGCTTTTTGATCGGAGGAGGAGGGTTGTGGGGGAAGTGGAGAGAAGTCTATCATCTTTTGCTACCCTGCATTTACAAACTTTAAGAAAACCTATGGTCTAGGGGCCTTTTGGCCTGCCCTCCAGGTCTTCAATCTCGGGACTTACCAGAAACATTAATTGAGGCCCCTGCATCGATGATCCCGCTGTTGGGCCTCACACAATACCTACGTGGTGCTGTGGTCTTCACCTTAAAACACACATTTCGGTCTGTCGGGTTGCCAAGCTTTAGGTTGGTGGTGACAACATCGGTAAAGGGACCTGTAGAATGAGACAGAGACTGATTGGGGATTTCATGAGGAAAGTTTAGAAGATTTATGGAAAGGACAGCCATAAATACAATTAAGGGAAGATTTGAGATCCATGATTATCTCATTAACATGCTAATGGATGGAAGAGATGAGCTGAGGTTAATGCACTAGCAGTAAGAGCTAATATTTACCATGTTCCCAGTATTTCACCAGATATCTAGTATAAGTGTTCTAACATGTGGCATCTCACTGAAACCTCACAACTTTATGATTATTGCTGTCTTACAGATGAGAAAACTGAGGCTTGAGGAAACAAGTTACTTATCTAAGTTTTCATGATAGTGGTAGTAAGAATCTGTAACCAAATGGCTTGCATCTAAGGTCAGTTCTTACCCATGCTAAATACTGATTTCTACAATAACAATATGAAATCTAACAGGGAGAGTGTAAAGGACTAAGCTCAGTCCAAAAGTGTGTGAAGAGGAGCAGATGGAAGAAAGAGTTTGAGGTGTTAATGGTCTATAAACACAGAAACTCTCAACATTATAGTGTTACTGAAGAAAACTTAATATCATCTTAGGCTATAGCAAGAAGTTCAGAGTCCTGCTGGGCAGTCCACATCTGAACCATTACAGACAGTATTAACTACTCAGGCTACCGAGAAGATTGAAACAGGCTCAGTGGCCTGAGGATTTTTTTTTTTTTCTGGGACAGAGTCTCGCTCTGTCACCCAGGCTGGAGTGCAGTGGTGCCATCTCGGCTCACTGCAACCTCCGCCTCCTGTGTTCAAGCAATTCTTCTGCCTCAGTCTCCAGAGTAGCTGGGACTACAGGCACGCTGATTTCAGCCTCCCAAAGTGCTGGGATTACAGGAGTGAGCCACTGTGCCCAGCCCTAAGGATATTTTTTATTACTATTATTTATTCGCTTCCTACTTTATTAGATTTTTTAATTAAAAAAGTAAAACATGCTTCTTGAAACAAACCAAACAATAAAAGATGTATAAACAGGAAGTTAATAAGCTTTCCCTTGTCCCCCGAGGTAACTAATATTAACAATACAGGAGATCTTTCCACATTATCTGTGCTTACACAAACAACACATGCACACATATGCAAGGGATGGGGGCTAAAAAATAATGAAATAATACTATTCCTATTACTCTGAAACTTGTTTTTCATTTACCCATCTATGGTGGACATGTGATCTCTGTGTTTATTAGTCAGGTGGGTTAGGATGAACTACAAAAACACAGGTCCTTTTCAACACCTTTTCAAATTCACGTATTTTTCACCTGTAAATCAGAATTTCTGTTTCCTCTAGGCAAGTTCTTTACTCTTGTCTCTACATTTACAAGGAAGCAGAAGGTGAAGGTGGGGAAAGGGAGTGTGCTTGTGTGTTCACAAACAAATATGTAATGTTGCTTCATTTGTTCCCCAAGAAGACCCAACAAAAATGTTCAAATTAGTGTTTTGAAAAATTTTTCAGTGAGACTCTAAGCTCCTGAGGGCAAGGATTATACCTTACCCATCTCTATAGCCCCAGCACTGTGCCTGGCATTGAATGAAGGTCTCAATCTATATATTCACGAAGAAGAAAACTACCTGTGAATTATCTCCAGCAAAATTAAAATCTCAGGCTGGTGTCTCTACTCTTGAGGTGCTCAAGGCATGAAAAAAGTCAGTCTGATATGGGCTTACCTTAACACGAATTAAAAAATCAAAAACAGTGATAAAGAAGGAAGGAAATGGTAGTCATTCCCAAAATCAAATGACAGCCAGTTCTGCTATGAGGCTTATTTTGAAAACACAAATTTGATCCAATGTGACTGATATGAAGTATATCAGGGAGAGAATGTGGGCATAAAATAATTTTTGCATTTGTTTCTGCATGATTTTATCTGCTATCAACACTAGGTGAACACAGAAAACTGCTCCTGACTAAACCTAGCTGCAAAGAAATACAGAAAACACACAAGCACACACACCTCACCCACCTACAGGATACCTCAGGTCACCTCGTGGATAATGAGCCACACCTGTCCGCACCTGGTGGTACAACTTTTCATACGATTTCAGGTGATCCTCCTTACTTCACATCATAGTAACACAGGAAACAACTCTTCTGATGTCCATATCGACAGACAAAATTTGGGTCTTTTTCAAGAAAAGTGCCGTATCTGCTGTAGCATTTGTCGTTTTACAAGGACCCTATCTTCGTGCATATGTCACCAACAGTCTTTGAGTACTGTGCCCCTAACCACACTTCCCTCATAAGCCCTGTGGTTGTTACCGAGCTATTCTGTATAGTGTGGTGACTCCAAGAACGCATTACAGCAGAACTGACTATACTACTGCATCATCCATTGTTTCGTGAATTATTATGCCAAACACTGTTCTCATTCCACAAGCAGTGAGACCTTCACAGATGAAACACTCCAAGAGAATTTCTCCATTTGCTTACCTTTCTATCACAAACAACCCTATCACTACATTCTAAGTCAGCTCCCCATGGGAAACTAAGAGTACAGAGGAGGCCAGGTACCTGTGGCCCAAAAGGATTTTCAGCTACAGTAAAGGGAGAGCCAGATGCTGACGCCGCTCCATTCTTGCATCAAAGTTCTTGGCATAAAAGGGAGCAACAGGACACTTGGTGCTGAGGCAGTGCTAGGGAGATTACGGAGGCAGCACTCTCTGTGACTACCCTTTTCCACTCTCCAACACAAGCAGTCTGACTCATAATAAAGGTGGAAAAAAGTCTGACCTCCTAGTAAGTCTCTTTGCTTGCTTAAGGAGTGGATCGCTTCAGCACTCACAGGGTGGGGGAAAAAGAATAACTATGCGAGCTCTGATTTTCTAGGGTCAAACACACACACACAGACAGGCATAAGGGGCACACAAACCTATGAGGGCACAAGCAAATCACCATATACATGCATTCCCTGACCCTCATCTGAAAACTGCAACTCAGAAGAACTCCACATAAGCACAGCAGCACCACAACGCTAGAGGAAGGAAGAAAAAAGTTGACAAAAATACACATGACATAAAGGGAAACCTGAAAAGAGGTGAGCTTTCAAATATAAAGCCTAGGGATGAAAGGTACTCAATGACAGTTTGAATGTGATTCAAAAACTCTCAGCCACAAAGCGTTCTAAATCTAAGCTTAAAGTTACCAGTTTCAACAAGATTCTGCCTCAAAAATATGCAAGTTTCTTCAGATCAGAATGCCAAGAATTCATAATGGCCCCCAAAACATCCAAAAATACATAGATCTTTTCTTTTAAGATGTTTTGAAGTACAGTGAGAGTAGAAAATAGAGATGCTAGCAAGATTTCACTGTGATGAAATGGAGAATACTTGTTAGCTTCCAACTCAGCTTCTAGTGTCTTTTCCTTCCCTCTCCCCCTTATGAAGTTGTGGTGTGGAGATCCCAAATTTAAGTATTTGTTTATTCCTTACACTGAACGTTTTTTCAAGGTACTTGAACAAAAATAAACCAAATTTAAATGTAAACACTTAAATGTTTTTGAAAACTTCCGGCTGGGCGCGGTGGCTCACACCTGTAATCCCAGCACTTTAGGAGGCCGAGGCAGGTGGATCACCTGAGGTCAGGAGTTCAAGACCAGCCTGGCCAACATGATGAAACCCCATCTCTAAAAAAAAAAAAGAAAATATCCCCAGGTTAATCAATTAACTGCTATTACACAGCAATCTTAATGGTGCTTCAACTTATATAAATCACATAAAAGGAAGTCTAAATTGTTAAAAGACAAGCAATATTTATAATAACAAACAGGATAAAATAAACATCCCAGATTTCTCCCTCAACAATCCTGCATCTTTATGTGCTTGGAATTTCTTGGCCTTTCACAGGCTTTCAATTGTAAAAATGTGGAGGGAGCTATACCTGAAAACATACGCAATGAAACAACATTATTGGTAAAATACCAAAGTCCCAGCAAGATGTTTTGTAAGAGCACACCAACTCTTCTCTTCCTACTCTGGGTAATTTACTCTAAGAATTTTATTGAAAATAAATTCTATTCGATTTGAGTAATTATAGGAAATAAACCATGTTAGTGTTCTCTTTTTCCCCTGTATTAATGGATTCGAATACACAAAACCCTCAATAAAAATGATGTAAAGGCTTATGAGCATCATTCAGATTTTTACTAGTCACTTTCATTTCATAAAACTGTCATTTCCATTAAAGCATTATGTAAAAAATGGGATTTTACTATACCAACATGCATATTTATCACCAATGAATTTAAACATTGCTTATCAAATAGAGTCAATTTTACAAATGAAACCTCCTTCTAAACTTAGAATTTTTCCTTTTTAGAGATTAAAAACATGATGTGTCTCTAGAACCACAGAATATACTTTTAACCATTTTTAATCTTCTATTCCTCATTTCAGATAATATCTGTACAAAACTAGGAACTAAGTATCTAAAATGTGAAATGGGAGGTTAAAAAATGAAGAAATATGAAATTGGGAGAAATTGGCAGTACTCTTTGAAACTGTTACTCTTTTTAATAACGTAAACAATGCCCTGTATGTCCTAGAATATGCATATATTCATCTGTGAAAATTTTTGTGAGTTTGTTGAAGATGCTTATGAAACATCACTAACTAACTGAAAATGAATTCCCTGACATGCTCTAAAAGGTATTTAGATAAAACTAAACACAGTATAATCTATTTCCTCCACCTTTCCCCAGGACCCACTGTGCTTGGATTTTGGTCATTTTAAATTGTATTTAAGACAGTAAGAGGAGCTAGAATTGACCTGTTTTAGAAAGTAAATAGTACAGTACCAGTAAAAGCTTGCATACCATTAAAAGTGAAAGAAGAAACAGTTGCTTTTTACTCTTAATTACCAAAATTAGGCCTTAAGTTGTAAAGTTCTGGTTTAAAGGTCAAAGAAGACAGTCACAATCCAGCACAACATTAAGAGGTCAGGTTCCAGGTGTTGAAAATGTCATTAAAAAAATGGCTGAATAAACTTATCAATCAGGAAACCAAAGAGCATTTTGTGGAAAAAGTATTCCATTAAATCTTTAAACAGTCTCCTGATCGACATATGATTTAAATGCTTTTCTGTAATTCTTCATTCAAGACCCATGGAAGAAAAAAAATAAAACTCTTCCTTTCAAGAATAAAAGTTCATATCCCATCAAATTATAAAAAATAACAGTGAAAATTCCCAGTGAAATCCAAACTCAACGTAGGCCTTACCTATCTGGATTATCTCAAGCATAGCATATCATCCCATCCAAGCAAGATAGAAGTTTTTAAGGAGTAAATATATAATTTTAACTTTTTTTTTTTTGAGACAGAGTCTTGCTCTGTTGGGGTCAAATAGCATGATCTCATCTCACTGCGACCTCCACCTCCCAGGTTCAAGCAATTCTTGTGCCTCAACCTCCCAAGTAAGCTGGGACCACAGGCATGAGCCACCACACCTGGCTAATTTCTGTATTTTTAATAAAGACAGGGTTCCACTACATTGGCCAGGCTGGTCTCAAACTCCTGACCTCAAGTGATCCACCTGCCTTGGCATCCCTAAGTGCTGGGATTACAGGTGTAAGCCATCGTGTCCAGCCATAATTTTACTTTTAACTCAGCAATTCTACCAGAAAATAACTACGAAAATATACTTAGACACCAAACTATAAAGCTCCTAGAAGATGACAGAATAAAATCTAGATGACCTTGGATTTGGAGATAACTCTACTTACAGTACCAAAACAAAATCCATGAAAAAAAAAACTGACAAGCTAGACTTCATTAAAAATAAAACCTTCTGCTCTGCAGAAGACAAGCCACAAGCCAGAAGAAAATATGTGCTAAAAACATATCTGAATAAAATACTGTCAACCAAAATATACAAAGAACTCTTAAAACTCAACAATATGAATATGAACAACCCGATTTTAAAATGGGCAAAAGATCTGAACAGCCACCTCACCAAAAATGTACAGAGAGCAAACAAACATGTGAAAAGATGTCTAGCTGGGCACAGTGTTTCATGCCTATAATCCTAGCACTTTGGGAGGTCAAGGAGGGTGGATCACCTGAGGTCAGGAATTCGAGACCAGCTTGGCCAACATGGTGAAACCCTGTATCTACTAAAAATACAAAAATTAGCTGGGTGTGTTGGCCCATACCTGTAGTCCCAGCTACTGGGGAGGCTGAGGCAGGAGGATCACCGGAATTGGGAGGCAGAGGTTGTAGTGAGCCAAGATTGTGCCACTGCACTTCACCCTGGGTGACAGAGTAAGACTCCATCTCAGAAAGGGAAAAAAAAAAAAAAAAAAAAGATGTCCAATGAGATACTACTACACAACTATTAGAATGGCCAAATTCTAAAATACTACCAATACCAAGTGTTGGTGATGATGTGGAACAACAGGAACTCTCATTCACTGCTGGTGGGAATGCAAAATGGTGCAGCCACTTGGAAAGACCATTTGGCAGTTTCTTAGAAAACTAAACATAGTCTTACCACACAATCCATCAATCACCCTCCTTGGTATTTACCCAAATAAGTTGAAAACTTAAGTCCACACAAAAACCTGCGCATGGATGTTTACAGCAGCTTTATTCACAACCAAAACGTAAAAGTAACCATGATGCCCTTCAGTAGGTGAGTGGACAAAATAAACTGTGGTACGTCCAGACATTGAAATAGTACTCAGTGCTAAAAAGAAATGAGCTGTCAAGCCATGAAAAGACATGGAGGAGCCTTAAATGCACAGTCCTAAGTGAAACCAGCAGTCATTATGAAAAGGTAGCATACTATATGATTTTACTCTATGCCACTCTGGAAGAGGTGAAACTACAGAGACAATAAAAAGATAAGGTGTTGGCTGGGCATGGTGGCTCACACCTGTAATCCAGCACTTTGGGAGGCTGAGGGGGGACGGATCATTTGAGGTAGGTCAAGAGTTCGAGACCAGCATGGCCAATATGGGAAACCCTATCTTTAATAAAGCTACAAAAATTGGCTGGGTATGGTGGCACACACCTGTAATCTCAGCTACTCCTGGGGGAGCGGAGGCAGATTACCCCACTGTACTTCAGCCTGGGCGATGGAGTGAGACATTGTCTCAGAAAAAAAAAAAAAGATCAAGTGTTGATAGAAGTTAAGAGAGGAAAGAAACAGGAGCAGCCTAGGGGATTTTTAGGACAGTGAAAATACTCTGATAATATAATGGTGGATACACATCATTACATATTTGTCAAAGCCCACAGAATGTACAACACTAGAAATGAATCCTAATGCAGACTATGGACTCTGGGTAACAATGACGTGTCAATGAAGGTTCACCAATGGTAACCAATGTACCACTCAGTGTAGGATGTTGCTAGTGGAGTGGGCTATTAGCATGTGTAGGGTAGGAGTTACATGAGAATTTTGTGTATACTTTCTGCTCAGTTTTCTTTTGAACCTAAAACTTCTGGTGAACCTAAAACTGTTCTAAAATATAGTTTTTTTTTTTTTTATTATTTTCTTTTTTGAGACGGAGTTTCGCTCTTGTTACCCAGGCTGGAGTGCAATGGCGCGATCTCGGCTCACTGCAACCTCCACCTCCCGGGTTCAGGCAATTCTCCTGCCTCAGCCTCCTGAGTCTCTGGGATTACAGGCACGCGCCACCATGCCCAGCTAAAGTTTATTTTTTTAAAAAAGAGGAAAGGGAAAGGCATTTGGTCTTCTATATTAATTCACTTTTGTTAGTATCCCCCTTAACATTTCTGATATTATTGAGATCTTGAAAATATATATCTGTACTGTATATGATCATTTGTTGTGCAAAGTGATTGCTCCTCTTCCTTTTCTAGAGTTCATGAAATTCTGGTGTCACAAATACACAGTCTTCTTTTGTAATTTATCTTCTGATGTAGTTACAATACTTTGAAACTCAAACTATTTGTGTTACCAAACAAGTTATAGACCCATTTGATATATAATCTATCAGGTCTCAGCTTTCCAGATATAAGTTTAAAGTTATTAGCTTCGCAACAGTTTTTTTCACTCTGCATAAAAAAAGCTATATTATTTTATACTCTTGCAAACACAATTTAGGTACAATATCTTTCGTTTTCACAGCCTCTCCAAAAGATGAGTTACCATATTTCACTTCAACTCTAAAAAGATTACCTTCTGTGAAGGTAATAATCTGTCTCCAGAAGCGTACAACTTTTGATGGATTTTGTTAAGACATTAAAAGTGTGCTTGAGGTTTCAATACGGTAGACTCTGTATGTGGGAAAAATACATTAAAATGGAGGGACAGAGGCCCTCTAAAGTAAAACCTGTTGGATATCTTATAAATATTTTTAAATTTTACCCTTTGACAGTCTATTTTCATTAAAAAGTATCCTATTGCTTTCTGCTTTCCATATCCATCTGCAATGCACCAATCCCCACATTATTGCTTTTCTTGTTTATGTAAATCTTCCCCTTCTAGAATGGAAACTCTACCAACACAGATGTTTTTGTCCCTCTTGTTCATTACTGATCAGCACCTAGAACACTTGCAGGCATAGAACAGACGCTCAATATATTTGCTGAATGAACAAATGACTATGCCATGCTTCCATCTACTTCACACAATGGCTGTATTCTTCCTCCACACCCCCTGTATGCACATGCAGGCTCTGGGCGAACAAATTCTGAGACTACTGCTGCTCCCATTCCAGCAACACACCCTTTTCATCTTCTGCACAGGATATATTCTGTTTGTTCCTTTCCTGTTTCCACATGGGGTGGGGGGTGGAGGGTGCTCATCCTATTCATCACCAGATCCTCCGAACTACTAGAACGGTGCCACACACATAGCAAAAATATATGCTGCATGAACACAAGACTTCCTCAGAGGTAACTGTACTCTGATTCTGCTGCACTTCCTGTAAACAGACACCTACTTCAAAACCTGGATCTGAAATCATTCTAAATCTGTGCTGCTTATATATAGGTTGAAGGTATTAAAAATGCTCAATGTGTCAACAATGCTTTCATCATAATTATTCTATGGTGATTTTTTAAAAAGCTGCCCCCTTCCTAAAAAATGAAAGATACCATACTAACAGATTCAAAGAGAGTAAGCTCCTAAATAACCCTGAACTCAAGAATAAAGACACTGGAGAGGTTTTCTTAAAAATCTATTTTCTTGATTGAATTGTTAGCTCACACATTAAATCGATGCTTTAGAAACAAAAACAAAGCTTCACAACCAACGTGTTTTAATGATAGACATTATATTCCAATATTTCAGCAGAGAGCCTAATCATATAGCTCTTATTTTGAAACAAACACACAAAAAGAACCCTACACGTAGACACATAACTTTCCTGAAGAACTCTTAGAATGCAAAGTGTTTTAAATTAATAAAGTATCCTCCTGATATCCTCAGGAAACAGCCAGCTACTGAGAAACATCACACCTGTTATTGCAGCAAGAGAAATCAACACCAAGAACTCTCAGTGATGATACCATCAAAGGCACACCAGAAGCCAGCTTGATTGAAATAGAGTATCCCAGCCTTGCAGGCTGCTTACTCAATTCACTAGTTTCCTAGCTCAGGGCAGAAAGAAACAAAACTCAGCCTGCCATCACCTCCATGGGTGGGAAAACTAAACCACAAGGCATTCTATTGTTGTGTAAGAATTCCTAAGATCAAACTCAGGAAAGCTACCTGAAAAAAATATAAAGTTAGACAGTAAGGAACAGCCTAGAAAACTAAGATATTTGTAGTTTATATAACAGATAAATGATTAGAATTCAAAATATATAAAGAATTACCTTACAATAAAGATTCTAAAATCTCAAGGAGGAATACTACACAACACTTTAAAAGAATAAACTAGATCTATATTTCAACAATTGATGGGTCTCAAAAACATGTTAAGTCATCCATATACCATGATAGTACATTAAATGATCTAGAAAAAATATGGAAATAGTTCACATTAAATTCCTCTGGAGAATTAAAAAACAAGGAGGGAGTATGAATCAGCAGATATGGAGTACAGATGTGTCATAAATTATTAGTGAAGTGTTACTTGTTTTGTTAAAGAAGGCTTTAAAACAAGTCTAACAAATTATTAACATTTAGTTACTCTGTATTGGGATATTTATTATATTATGTGTATTTTTCTGTACTTAAAATTCTTTTCATATACAGAAAGCTATCTGTAGTTTATGTGAGATTCAAACAATGTTCTTTTGAATCTTCTACTTGTTCCAACTTGTAAACTTGTTGAAAACTGATAAACCAACATTGAGAGTCATGCTTACATAATTTATAAAAATCAAGGTTATCACTTAAAACATGTTTAAAGTTGCTGTGATCTCATTAATTCAAGACAAAGACCCATGTCTACAATTCTGACAAAAGTTGTTGTATGAACTTCAAAGACTAGAAGCCATCTAAAGATAAATACTGTCACTACTTTTCTTTAATGCACTAGATTTTTTTTTCTAAATAGAAAAATGGCTAAAAGTAGTACATAAGCGCTGAAGCTTCATACATTCTATCTATATCCAGTACTAAGACAGATTATAGTGCAGTTGAAGATTATTCACAGATAAATTTTATATCTGTTCTAAAAGGATTTTATAGATTTCATAAACTGAATTTTTTCAATGCACTCTTTATTCCATTGACTAACAAAAATCTAGTAATTATTCTCTACTTGAAAGACCAGGCTGGGCACGGTGGCTCATGCCTGTAATCCAAGCACTTTGGAGGCCAAGGCAGGTGGATCACCTGAGGCCAGTAGTTCAAGACCAGCCTGACCAACATGGTGAAACCCCGTCTTTATAAAAAAAAAAGAAAGAAAGAAAGACCAAAATTTCTGATTACAGTTCTCACAAAAATAAACAAAAAGATAAGCAATATTCTACTCCAAATAAAATTCTATCTAAATAGAAGAGTGGCAAAAAATGATTCACATTTTACACAAAGCAGGATGAGTCAAGACAGATAATATCCCCAAGTTAGGGGTATGAGTGATAAAATAGCACAATTTCTCGTGGTTGTAGTTGTTTTAACAGTTCAAGTCAAATACAAAAAGTCAGTATCAATAGAAGTAAAAACTTCCCAAAAGTGTTCCATCTTTAGAGGAGATAACAGCATGTGAAAAATCCTCCACACCAAAATCAACACATCCAATTCATACCAGATACACAGAAGAGTGGAGCAGAACACATTCAGCATTCTGCACCTTGATGATCCAACTGGAATTTTCAGTTTGTGAACAATGAGAAACAGCAGAACATGGTTTATCAGTTAGTGCGTAATCTGGTTCCTTTTCAATAGAGAGCCTAAGTGGCTATATCAGTGTTAAGAGATTATCAACCAGGTCAGCAGCTTCTTAAACTCAATAAGAGGCCAGGGGAAAGGCTGAGACCAGGATGAAAAATATCTTCTATTTTCCCCTTTCTCTGCCTTTGGAAATTATGCTCATTCTTCAAAGTTTTGCTCAAATGTCTTCTCTTTTGAAAAGGTTTACCAAATCTCTTCAGTCAGAAGAAATTATTCCTTACTGTTCTATGTCACAACAGCAAGCTGATTGCCAAATTTATATCTGCAGCCTGGCCTTCTCCCATGAGGTCCAGACTCAACTACCTATTTAACATCTCTCTTACCAAGTGTACTGAGCTTCTCAAGTTTCTCATGTCCAAACAGCATTCACGATTCCCACTCTCCTCCCTCAAATTCACTGCTTCTTCTATCTCAGTAATGAAACCACCACTCACCCAACTGCTTAGGCCCAAAGCAGTTATTACCTTAGTTTTCTCTCTCTTCTACATTTAATCTATCAGCAAGTTCTGCTGGTTCTATCATCAAAATATCTGAGCGCCTCTCCCCACTTTCTTTCCACTGCCACCACCCTGGTCCACGCCACCATCTCTTTGGCACTCTAGGTCTGGGTTACTGTGGCAGCCTTATGGCTCCCATACATACCATACCACCACGCACACATCTCCCACAGCCTACTCTCCTCACACCAGCCATTGTTTTTAAAAATAGACTCCTGGCATGGTGGCTCACGCCTATAATCCCAGCACTTTGGGAAGCTGAGGTGGGTGGATCACTCGAGGTCAGGAGTTCAAGACCAACCTGGCCAACACTGTGAACCCCTGTCTCCACTAAAGGTACAAAAATTAGCCAGGCGTGGTGGCACACACGTGTCGTCCCAGCTACTTGGGAGGCTGAGGTAGGAGAATTGCTTGAACTGGGAGTGGGTAGGTTACAATGAGCTGAGATCATGCCACTGCACACTCCAGCCTGGGCAACAGACCCAGATTCTGTCTCAAAAAAAAAGACTGCTGGCTGGGCACGATGGATCAAGCCTGTAATCCTAGCACTTGGGAGGCTTGAGCTCAGGAGTTCAAGACCAGCCAGGGCAACATGGTGAAACCCTGTCTCTACTAAAAATACAAAAATTAGCCTGGCATGGTGGCACGTGCCTGTAACCCAGCTACTCGGGAGGCTGAGGCAGAAGAATTGCTTGAACTTGGGAGACGGAGGTTGCAGTGAACCAAGATCGTTCCACTACACTCCAACCTGGGTGACAGAGCAAAACTCTGTCTCAAAAAAAAAAAAAAAAAAAAAAAAAAAAAAAAAAAAAAAAAAAAAAAAAAAAAAAAAAAAAAAAAAAAAAAAAAAAAAATGCTCCTGCTCAGAATCCTCTGTGGCTTCCTATCTCACAACAAAATCCAAAGTTCCTCTTGTGGCCTGCCTACCAGCAAGGCTCCTGCCCTCTTCTTTCAGCTCATCTCCTAGCAGGCCCCTCTTTCACCCTGGTGCAAAAGTAATGACCTTGCTACTTCTTGAACACACCAAGCTCATCACCACCTCGCACTTGCCCTTCCATCAGTCTGTAATGCTCTTCCCAAATGTCTCCATGGTTCACATACTCATTTTATATAGGTCTCAGTTCGAATATCGCCGTCTCAGTAAAGTGACCTTCCCTAATCACCCTACTTAAAATTGAATCCTCTTATCTTTCATTGTTTTTAGTTTTTTTGCCCCATTTATCACCTACTACCTGAACACATCATATATAATTTTGTTTTTATTTAATGCACATCTTCCCCACTAGAAGAAGAGCTCCACAGGGTAAAAGTTTTCTGATCTCAGCCTCTCAAGTATCCAGAACAATGACTGGCATGCTACAGGTACTTAATAAGTAACTGATAAAGACAATGGTCCAGGTGTTGTGCTAGGCTCTCAAGCTGGAGAGAGAAACAGGGCACTGTGGCTCCCACCCAGAACACACAGGACAATCTTGGGGCCCAACCAGAATTAATGAATCTGAATCTCTGAGACTGAGACTCCATAATGATTTTACCTTTTTAAAAAATTATCAAATATGACATTAGCTCATATTTAACAGCGCCAGATCTACTCTAAGCACTTTACATGTGTTAATTTTCATCTTCCTAACATAACCCAAAAGGAGGAATCTGAGGCACACAGAGGTTAATTCCATCATTGAAGGACACATGACTTTCAGATGACAGATCTAGGGTTCACACTCTTAACTGCTGATCAGTATACTGCCTCTCACCGCATTGAACACTGTATGAAAGGTAATCTATAGAGCACCCTATCAAAAGGGGAGGGTGAGGAGCACAGGGAACTGATCACTGAGGCAAGCCCTGGAGTCTGAAAAGCAGGTAACACAAAGTACGCTTTGAGCTGTCGAAGGCTTGGGTGAAAGTACAGTGTGATAAAGCCTTGTAAGGGTCTTTTGGGCGCATCACATGGCTGAAGAGGAAGTGGTAGGAGCGAGGTAAATGAAGCTGAGGCTAGAAAGACGCAGTGTGGTCTGACTTCGAAGAGCTTTGCTGTTAGCCTAAGAATTTTGTGCATGAACCTGTCCGCAAGATCCAGAGAGCAAATGAATGTTTTAAACCAAGAAACGACATCAAATTTCAATTTTTAGAAAAATATCTCTGGAAACTGTATAAAGGAGAGTTTGAAGGGTAAGGGAAGCAGGTAGACAAATTAGAGATAGAATGTTGAGACACAGTGCTACTACACTAGTCTGGAAAGGAAAAGACCTATACAGAGGATATGACAGCAGAATACAAAGAAGCAAAAGGGCACAGAAGATGCTGCTGATTTAAATGGACTGAATAGCTGTGAAAGGTTATGGAAAAGGGGGAGTGAAAGACAAGTTCAGGATTTCCAGCTTGCCAAGTTGTTGCAAGGGCTATTCCCAATATCCAGAAGCCACAGTCAGCAAGGATAAAAGGGTAAACTGTAAATACAGCGTGGAACATGCTGAGTCTGAGGTGTTCTCATGACAACCAGATAGACAGGGGTGTCCAGCAGGCTGACAGATCAAAAGATCTGCTTGGAGATACAGATTTGCAAGTTTTCTGTGCAGAAATGGAAGACAAAGGCATTATTAATGAGACAATATTAACAATGAGAATTGTTAAATTGAGAAGACTAAAGCCAGAACCTGAGAAACATCAATATCCAGTAAAAGAGATGAAAAAGAGGTGAACAGTTCATCAGAAAAGTCAAAGACAAGTATCACAGAGAAAAACCTGGGGAACTAAGAAGGATTACAATGGAAGGCTGAGGTCTGAAAGAAAGAAGGGTGAAGATATCAGAAACTGTTATTCACTGCTTCCCCAAAATTAGCCGTGATCGAAGACTGGGCATTTGCTTAAGTGGGGAAGATCTAGAAAACAAGGTTTATTTTTAGGAAGGGGCAACTTAAGCATGTTTGTCAGCACAAGGAAGGAATCAAGTACAAGAGAAATGTGAGACAGCAGTAATAGGCTAATGATGTGAAATGCTGTGAAGTGATGGGAAAGAAATGGGGTAAAGAACACACACCTAAGAGGTAATCCTGACCCTCTAAAAGAGAAGAGGAGGTTTCTACAAGAGGGAAAAGTAACGTATCACGTAGCCAATAACAACATGCTGTGACAAGTGTGGGAGCCAAAGGAACAGGCACAATGTGAGTGAAGAATGTCAGCAAAGTGACCTTGAAGAAGTGAAGCCCCTGCTGAGCCTCCAAGGTAAGCAGGAGAAAGTAGGGAAACAAACAAGAGGAAAAGGAATCAACCAATTTTTAGTGGTGGAAAGAGCCAAATGCTGTTACTTTATGACTACACACAAGGTAAGTCATGATACAGAGTATGCCAAAGCCTCATGGCCAAGGAGAACTAAAAGGCTGGAACACAAACATGAGGAAAGACGCTGCTGGAAAGATGGGCAGGGCAATGTGGGGAGTGCACCAAGTATAAATCATTTTCCAGGTTTTGTTAGAGAATTTAAACTTAATTTTTGGCAACAGGGAGACATTTAATGATTGTAAGAAAGCAAGAGATATGCTCAGATTTGCATCTTTGAAAGCCACATCACGGTGGAAAGAGAGGACTCAGACAGGAAGACCAGTTAAGAGGCTATTACAGTTGTGGGAGAAAATGGGGCAGCCACCACAGATGGAATGGGGAGGAAGGGACAAAATTGATTCACAGGCTCTCTGAGTTGGTCAAATGCATGAATGTAGGTACCATTCAATGAGACAGTAAGAAGGGGAGGTTTGGAGGAAAAAAAGTAAAGGTAGTATGGAGTTCAGCTTGGGTCAAACTGTATTTAAAGTGCCTGTGGCCTTTTATATGGGCTTGGGTCAAGCCTGGGTTCATACATAAGTGATGTTAGAAGCTAAGGGTACTGGTAAAACAGCTACAAAAAGGGCAGAAGGGAAGATAGGGACAGAGCAAATTTGAGAGAAACAGAGGAAGGTGAGGGAGAGAAGGTGAACCTGTAACCCTGAGCATTACTAACAGGACTCCGTGATGAGTAGGCAGAATTGGCCACATGGGCAGAAGAAAAGCAGAGAGAGCAACTAGGGGGGTCAAGAGAAGAGTGTCAATGAGCAGGATGATAACAGGGGTCAAATGGTAGGGAGAGCACACATATGGTGAAGAGTGAACATGCAACAGGAGATGGAGTGATGAAGCAATGATTGAGCTCCTGGGCAGTGACTAGGAATGCACAGAAAGAAAAAAGACAGGAAACTATGCTTTCCAGAAGCTTACCATAAGAAAAACAGTGAAAGGAGTAACTAGATAGGGCAAAAAGGACTGACAACACAGTTTTTCTTCTTTAAAGGTGGAAGAGACAATACTCAGATGTTTAATAAAGATGACTAATGGTCAAGCACTATTCTCAGTGAGTGCTAGGTATGTAAAGAAAGAATCTTGCTTTGAAAGAGAAAGGCAACGAAAGCATTCATTTAAAAAATAATAATAAATAAAAAGACCCAAATGAGCCAACCAAGTGTTCTCTGGACTTCACTAGATGACTGCTCATGTTTCTTCCACCTTTTATCTTTCTCTGAGTGAGGTTAGAGGTGAACTATGCACTAAAATGGGATCTTCCTGCCCACAAATTACAGGAAAAGTTTTGATTGTGTGCATCTGCATATTCTCTCAAGAGTAAGCCATGGCTCTCCTTCATCCAATTAGTAAAGCACTGCCTGACTTTACAAAGGTCGAAAGCACAAATTTAGATTTTCAGGAGTCCATCAGGATATATTTATATGCCAACAAATCAACTCAACCAACAGAATGAGAATTCAAATAAGCCTCCACAGGGACAAACCTTTGGTTTTTCAGCATATTTCTCTTTATTATTGTATATGCTTCTATTTCAAATAATCATAGCAAAACTGAAAAGATGACGAAGTCCAGGATTCTATCCCTTCTTTGGTGTACTAGGAAAAGAAAACGATAAGAATAGAAGCTAATCTATTAGTCACCACTCAGCAACATTAAAACAAAAACCTATAGGAGCTTACATTCTAGCAGGGGAGACCAAGCTGTAAGTAAATGAAGCACACAAAGAATAAAACAAAACATGAAAATGACATACAATTTGTACAATAAGAGGTGACGTAGAAAAAACTGGATCAGATTATCTCTAAGAATACTCAGGAAAGCTTAATAGAAGTAGTAAGCTTTCAAACAGGAACAAGAGGTTTCATTAATTAAATATTCAGGAGCCCATAGGTCCAAAGTACTGGTAGAGGTAGTGAGTTCAAGCCTCCTCACATGACAGAGGAGGAAACCAAAGCTAAGGTTAGCTAAGTGCCTCTAAGTGACAGCAAGGCTAGGAACCACAGACTCCCTCTGTAAAGCAAAGCACACAGGCTTGGGAGGCTGGAAGACCTGGGTACAAATTTACATTCTGCAAAGTCCTCTCCGCAAAGGCCTTCTGCAAAGACCTCTCATTTCTAAAATGGAGATGGTCATAACACTGACTTCTCGAGTGCATTCCACTCCATTTTTTCCCTGTTCCTACTATATTGTAAATGCTGAGTGATGGAACTAAAAGACTAGAATAGTACCCAGTTAACCCAGAAATGCATAGTTTGTATGATAGGTATCAAGGACATGAAAGACTTGGAGTCGAGAATGGGGTGGTGGAAGGCAAGGTACAGTTGATATTATTAGCATAGAATTTTCAATACTAATAAAGAAATAGCTCACAATAATTGATTGAGTTAAGATGGAAGTTCTTAGGGGAAACAAAATTTGTAGAAGGATTTGATTTTTTTTTTTTTTTTTTTTTTACAGGGTCTCAACTCTCAGCCTAGGCTGGAGTGTGGTGACACAATTACAGCTCACTACAACCTCTGCCCTCCTGGGTTCAAGTGATTCTCATGCCTCAGCCTCCCGAGTAGCTGGGATTACAGGCATACACCACCAAGCCCAGCTAAGTTTTGTATTTTTAGTAGAGAGGGGTTTCACCATATTGACCAGGCTGGTCTCAAACTTCTGAGCTCAAGCAATCCACCTGCACTGGCCTCCCAAAGCTGGGATTACAGGCGTGAGCCACCGTAGCCAGCAAAAGATTAAAAGTCAGTGACAGTCATTCCAACATTCCAGAGCAACTGCGCTTTAAGTAAGAGTGCCAACAAGACAATTACTAGACTAAAATTATAATAAGGCACCTTTCCTTTATTATTTATTTATTTATTTATTTGAGACGGAGTTTCGCTCGTTTCCTAGGCTGAACTGCAATGACACGATCTTGGCTCACTGCAACCCCCACCTCCCAAGTTCAAGCGATTCTCCTGCCTCAGCCTCCCAAGTAGCTGGGATTACAGGCATGCGCCACCATGCCCAGCTAATTTTGTATTTTTAGTAGAGATGGGGTTTTACTATGTTGGTCAGGCTTGTCCCGAACTGTTGACCTCAGGTGATCCACCCACTTCAGCCTCCCAAAGTGCTGGGATTACAGGTATGAGCCACTCTGCCCTGCCTTTTCCTTTATTTTTCCATCTCATTTCTCTTTCAAGCCTCTTTCTCTATTCTCACTCCTCCTCTCAATTCACACTCCTCATCTCATCTTCCTAACATAATAAATAAGAAAGCCAAGGGCAGTCACACAGCCAGCATAATGATAACCAAAAAAAAAAAAAGGCCTTTGCAATCAGACACCTTGGTTCAAATCCCAGTTCCAACCCTCAGTCAGGTTCATAACTTGGGTTAATAACTTCGGGATCGTAACTGTACCCACTTCCTAGGCTTGCGTTAAGAATTAAATAAATGATACCTTCCAGAGAGTGAAATAAATAAATGAGCGCTTAGAAAAATGGTAAGCAGACAGTGTAAGTTCACCAAGTCACATATCTCAAATGCTACCTTCCCTGTGAGACTGAACACCCAAAGCAGAATTAACACAGCTTCTTCTAAGCTCCCCACAGGGACAGACCATAAATATCTTTTCCCCATTTTCCCTCCTTGTCCCCCAATACCTAGAGGATTGAAACTTTAAGGGGTAGGCCTTTCTCCCACATCCCCAATGCAACCCAGTGCCTGGCCCACAGGGAGCTTTCAGTATGTGATAATAGAACCAAATCTCAATCAAAGTAATGTTCAATTCCCCCAGAAGGAGTCATCTGTCTATAAAGAAAATTAAACCAATTTTAATTTGCATGATTGAAAAGGATGTGTGAAGGGCAGAAACCGAAAATATCTCTAATTCGGACAATCATCTATTATGTACAGACAATCCCTGACTAATCTGAGATTTTTTTTCGATTTTAAATGGTGTAAAACCATCACAATTTTGACATATTTTGAATTTTGATCTTTTCCCAGGCTAGTAATGCAGTACATGAGATATTCAATACTTTATCATAAAATAAGCTTTCTGTTAGATGACTTTGTCTAACTGGAGGCTAACGTAAGGGTTCTGAGCATGTTTAAGGCAGATAAAACTATGAGGTTGGGTATGTTAAGGTGTATTTAATGTTTTCAACTTAATATATTTTCATCTGACAATGGGTTTATGAGGATATAACTCCACTGTAAGTTGAGGAGCATCTGTGTGAGATCATTTCATCCACACATTTCTAAATCCTTTCTGATCCAATTCATATGCCTGGTGTATCACCGTCTTGGAGAACAATGATTTCCCAAAGTATACATCATTCAGAGTAAAACAGCACTTTTTAATCACCTTAAGTTTACCTCTTTCAACAGTTGAGAGAAGTCTCTAGTTTATTAACTCACCCTTATTTGTTTCTCTGTCCAAGGCAATGGCTGGTCAGGAGCACGCAGAACTAAAGGCTTTGTAGCACTACTTTTACAGTTTAAGATGGCACTGCTAAAGATCATTTTAGGCATTCCTACCTTAATAAATGTCCTTTACAACTTCTTGAATTCCCACTCTACAAACCTGCAAGCCTATGAAATCTCTACCACACACAAGCTTTGCCCTGCCTTCCAAAGACTAAATAGCAGAATGACAAATTACTCACAAGTTAACGCTTTCTAAACATATAGAATCATGAAACCACCGGAATCTGATATAAAAGTGAATATCCAGGCCGGGCGCGGTGGCTCAAGCCTGTAATCCCAGCACTTTGGGAGGCCGAGGCGGGTGGATCACGAGGTCAAGAGATCGAGACCATCCTGGTCAACATGGTGAAACCCCGTCTCTACTAAAAATACAAAAAATCAGCTGGGCATGGTGGCGCATGCCTGTAGTCCCAGCTACTCAGGAGGCTGAGGCAGGAGAATTGCCTGAACCCAGGAGGCGGAGGTTGCGGTGAGCCGAGATCGCGCCATTGCACTCCAGCCTGGGTAACATGAGTGAAACTCCGTCTCAAAAATAAATAAATAAATAAATAAATAAAAATAAAAGTGAATATCCACAAGATAAATCAAAGCATGCTTTGGAGTCATCTGTCTGAACTTTTTTAAAGTATGGAAAGAAACCCCCTAAAAATTTCACAGAGAATAACTCTTAATGAATTAACGTTCTTAGGAAATTGTCCTGACAGCTATTAATACTTCATTAATAGTTTTTAATCCTCTGCCTCCCTCTCTCAAGAATGAACCCCTTTGTAAGTTAACTCTAATGAGCTGATAGTGGTATAAGGGAAAGTACAAGGCTTGGCCTGTGCCACCATTTACTATTGCAGCCTCAACCAGGGGAAAGTTATCTAGCAATAAGTCATCTCACAGAATTGTGACACAGATTAAACCGTAAGACAAATACAGAAAAGCACCTCTTAGTTCCTAAACTGTGTGGCCTGTCTTCTGGAATCAAAGCATTTATCCTCTGGAAATGTTTGCTCTTTCTTTACCTTCTCTTTACACTCATATCACAAAAGGTATGTCAGCCACTGCTTTTAACTCCAGACCCAACCCAATGGGGTGTTGGGGGGCATTTCACCACTCACAAATATGACCACTCTCAGGTCCTTAGGTTCCATTTTCAATTCCCCTCTATTCTCTGAGCACCCTTCAGCCTTTTAAGACAACCCAAGGAATTAAGAGCTCTAAATTACATCACAAGGAAGTAATTCAAATCTAGGTAAATGGTCTAGGGGTACCTCCCACTGTCTTAAAGCACAAGCTAAAAGACGAAAAAAACTGCGGTCTCAATCTACCCCCAGAACATTTATTGCCCTAGCCCCCACTTCCCAGATGGGCAAAGGCTGAAGGAGCCTACTGAAATGCCAACAGTGTAGTAACTCAAACACATTACAGGTATTAGTAGAATGTGCCCCACCGGCAACACAAGATAGGCACACACACAAACCAAAAGCTTTGTTTTTAACACAATCCTCAGTACAAAGAGATCACTTGACACAGATAAAAATTCTAACATGCTATCCAAAGGTAGACATTAGCCCTTCGGAAAGGATAAAGGAAAACTCCAAGAAAGCATTTCTATAGCTTTACAGTTGTGCGCAATTAATTTTTAAAAAGTTATTAAAACAAAGCATTCCAAGGTTTTCTCATAGGACTTTGCCATTTTCTCAACTGCTTTCCCAGCTCAAAACCCTTATACAAGGGGATAAAAACCCTAGAGCACCATAAGACATTGTTTGTAGACATCAAAAGCTTGTTAAAAGGATGCACTTTACATTTTGAAAAACATTCTAGAGATATTACTTTACCACACTGGGATGTTTGTTTTTTACATAATCCTCAAATGACTGTCAAGTTTAGTAACTGTTTCCATAACAAAGCTCTTTAAACAACTCTTCCTTGTGTAAAGCTAGTTGCCCAGGTCCATCAGGTAAAATCTTCAAAGAATGCATACACCCACTGAGCAAGGCCAAAACAATCCTGGATATGTCATGCTGATAACAGCCTGAAAGGGGCCTAAAATGATAGAAAAAACAAGGAAGCAAGTCTGGAAACCATAATGCAACTTTGTTTTTAACACAATTCTCAGTGCAAAGTAACTGGACAAAAGGCTTTTATTTTATTAAAGACATTCCACGACAACCTTGTCTTGACTAATGAAACTCAGCACTCTTTGTGTTCATTTTTCTTGTCATCTCATTGAAAGCTGTGCTCATTTGTCCCAAATCATGGTCATCCTTTAGACAACAAATTTTTCAAAAAAAGGGAGATATATGAGACACTCTTGGAGATAATTATTTATGTAAAAATTCAAGTTTCCATTCTAAAAATCAAGCCTAGGGGTAGTATTTGAGTGATAACCAATATAATATACTCCCTTGACTCCTCCCCTAATTTTCAACTACTTAATAACACAGGGTCAAAGTTCTCAGTATTTTGCTTGCAGCATGTGAGGGAAACATGCATACAATTCTAATAAATAAAAGATAGTGTTAATGTTTAAGAGTCCAGCTTTTTAATAAGCATCAATTCAAACTAATTATTTTAATAAATCCACACTTGGATGAAAAGCTCCCAGGTAATTAGGAAGATAACTGTGATCTTCATAATTACTTACAACGTCTCACAGTAAGAAAACATCATTGCTTTACAAATATAAGCATATGGTCAAAACTATACATTTTCTCCCCTAAGGAATTAACTATGAAGAAAAGGGAGTGAATTTCTAGTTCACATTCTTCTCCCAGGAACAAGATATCAGAAGTAAATGGTACTATCTATGAAGATTTAAGTTTGACTCAAGTTTAGTAAGTTTAATGCCATTTTTGATAAGCAAGTTACTTAAAAACTAAATAAAGATAATTCAGGATGGATCTAAACCACTACCATGAAGAATCTTCAGCACATGGCTGAGATTTGTTGTGCCATAAAACACAGTCTGCTCTACGTGATCATGAAATGTTAAGAAAATCAGCGCTATGTTAAAGCTAAAGAATTAACATTGTACTTAGTATCTGAAAGATAATTACTGCAGTGAATGAACTACATCCACAGGGTCTGAGATTTTTTAATTTCCTAAACAATCTTAAATTACACATCAACTTGAAGGGCTGAACTCAAGATTCTAAGCCAGCTTTTCCTACACAAAAAACAAACGACAAACAAAAACAGCATCCTAAAACGACCATTTAGAGTGTCTAAGTTTCTATTTTCTCCCAAAAGTGGTACTCAACTACACTGATTCATTGGTACCCTCCTACCTGATATCCCTACTCACTAATGGCAGGACTATCTAAGGCTTCTTGAAGGCCATTGGTTCAGTCAAGGAATAAAGCAAAAGTAAATGCGTCCACAGTAACTTTAAACCTCAACTTAGTGAGGATGGATGTTCAACAGACCATTTCCATGTGACAGTATCATTGGTAGGGGAATTGGCTAGGAAATAAAGAAGGATCTAGTCTTGAACAATGACCAAAAAATATATAAGACATACTATTTACCACAGATGGACTCTCATGGAAAAGGAAGGAGAAGAGAAAGAAAAAGAGATATATATCAAATGCCTTGAAAGTAACTCATTTGGAAAGCTCCTTTGAGTTGGACAACAAGTGGGATCTCAGAATGAGGAGATGGCAAGTAAAGAATTAGGCCTTGGAAAAACTGAGATCAACAGAAAGAGTGACGATTTTAAAAAACTCCTATGACTTAGTGAAAAAGACAAAAAGAAATACAAAGGAAAACACATACTTAGGCTGAGTGCAGTGGCTCATGCCTATAATCCCAGTACTTTGGGAGGCTGAGGCGGAAGGATTGCTTGAGGCCAGGAATTCAAGACCAGCCTGGGCAACATGGCAAGACTTCACCTCTACAAAAAAATCTAAAAATTAGCCAGGAATGGTGGCACTTGTAGTCCTAGCTACTTGGGAGGCTGAAGCAGGAAGATCACTTGAGCCCAGGAGTTTGAGGCCACAGTGAGCTATGATGGCACCACTGCCCTCCAGCCTGGGTGACAGAGCAAGTCTCTGCCAAAAAACAAAACATTTACTCTCTCAGAAAGATACCCCTAGTCTGAAAGAGCGTAATGTTCACTATCCAGAACTATTTCATGAAAATCAACCTTAAGTCTAGGTAAATCCTCCTGTGTCATGCTTCTTTCGGGAAGCCACCAGACTTTCTCCTTTTGATAGTTACGATGCAAGCACAGTACTTCCTATAAAGCTGCATAAGGTCATATAAATTTGCGTTCTCTTTTTCTTCTGTAACCTCCTTAAATTTAAAATACCACACAAAATTCCCAAGATTAAAGACTCTGACAATATACAATCCCATGAGATCATCTTAGGCTGCATTTAAAAGATAATTTTTTCCTTTGAATGGGCATTTTAGTTATTACCTTCTTAAGTTAGCACAGAGGTTCATCTAGGTGAACTACCAGAAATCAGCATCATCATCCTGAGTAAGCTGGAAGAAACCAGTTAAATGTGGCAGTTCTCATCCTGAAACGAACTATCTCTAAGTCAGGGTATTGAGTTTCTATTGATTGTATTGTCGTAGCATTCAGCTTAAACAGAACACCTCATGATGGCATTTATGAACACTCACAGATGTCTCTTCTAACATTATGAGCCAGTGGCCTTCAACAATTTGGTACCACTTCTCTTGAACCACTTTCCCGGACAAAATATCCAGTGACTCTGGCCAACCCAGAGCCAGAGCAATCACTCTTCTCTGCTACACCTTTCAGGTAAAGAAGTAATGAAACCACTTAAGTGGTTAAGTGGTTATCTAAATACAACTACAAATCTCTGTATAGTACTATGCACTTACAAAGCCACTAACAGCCATGTTATTTCTTTTAAACACTTTCTACAGGAGGCAAGGTGGACATGAGCATTATCCCCACTGACCAAGGACTAACCCCAGGCTTTTAAGAGTGAAGTGGCCTAAGGTCACACATCTTTTAGTAAAAGAACAAAATCTTGAATTTTCTCCAAATGAGTGCCTCTTTCCATAACATCCTATTAGACAACAGAGTTTGTACTAGGATTTGGGGTTTCAGGGAGTTAATGCAAGGAAGAACTGCTCAAGAAGAATCAACATAATTGTAACTTGGATACTGGCTGCATCTTTGCATAAAGGGACTGAGAAGATCTGACTCTTGTCTACTTACCAGCCTTGTCTCCCAACTTACCAGGCAACCACAAAAAATGTTCTTTGTTGCTGTCATTCAGAACTACTAGTGGTGGCCAGGCGCGATGGCTCATGCCTGTAATCCCAGCACTTTGGGAGGCCAAGGAGGGCAGATCACTTGAGGTCCGGAGTTCGAGACCAGCCTGGCCAACATGGTGAAACCCAGTCTCTACTAAAAATACAAAATTTAGCCAGGTGTGGTGGCACAGGCCTGTATGTAATCCCAGACTCAAGAGGCTGAGGCAGGAGAATCACTCGAACCTGGGAGGCAGAGGCTGCAGCTTGGGTGAGAGTGAGACCTCTATCTCAAAAAAAAAGAAAAAAAAGAACTACTAGTGGCATCCCAAAGGAGCCCAGTCAAGTGTTTGTGCCTCTGTGCATGCAATTTCCTCTGCCTGAAACGTTCCCCC
>NW_016107414.1:385863-389838 GCF_001604975.1 Cebus imitator
TCTACTTCACCTTTTTAACTGAGCTCAAATGACACCTCTTTCAGAAGCTGACCTCAATGCTCCCAGAGTACTCCTGATTATCCTACATCATTGACCTGTCCTGGCTGTTATTCTTATCTGCCCCCATTCCCTAAAGTACTGGGAGGATGTTGAGGGGAAAATGGGAGAGTACAACTGATATGACTTGGCTTCTCCTGGTATCTGACACACAGATCAGGTATTCACTGAATGTTTCTGGACTAAGTGAATGAACACCCCAATTCACCGGAGAAGCCAGAACTTCAGACAACTCAAGTGGAAACCATGGCTCACCACATTCACTTTAGCTACCTGGACTTGCTGTCCAGTCTGGCTTCTCCAGAAAGCCAGGAGAACATCACGAAAGCTCAAGTACTATCCAGGAATTATGATCCAGGTTTTTGTGGGGTTGTTTTTTTTTCATTTCAGTTGGAAAACCTTTGGTTCTCTATAAATTCAGAGTTATTTCACATTGCTCACATGGAAGGCAAAGTAACAGCCACAGTTCTGGAGTATTTCCCAGAGATCAGATAGCATAATGGTTAAGAGCGTGAAGTCTGACATCTGGGTTCAAATGTACCATTTGCCAACTGGCTAACTTTGGGTAAGTTACCCTACACTACTTCTCAACAGGACATAGAAACTGGAGAGTCTCCGGCCATTCATTCATTCGTAACTACCAGTTGAGCATCTACTGTGAGCCCAGTGCTAGCCATACAGTGGTAACCTTAACTTCCGATCTAAAATACACTTTCATGGAGTCAGACTTTTCCATTTCCTACACAGCACTTAGCACTATCTGCAATGATTTTGTGTGCTGGTTTTTCTGCCCTCGTCGGAAGGTAAGTTCTACTAGAGTAGAGGCCTTGTCTGTCTTGTTCATCCATCACCTACCTCCCCAGTGCCTTCCACATTACTGGATACACACAAAAAAGAAGGAATGAGCAAGTCAGACAAAAACATTTTGCCTCGTGGTCCTGGTGAAGGTAGGAAAAAAAAAAAAAAAAAACAACAACATAGAAAACATAAAGGCACAAATGACAAAAGTAACAGCGTCTGGGAGAAACCAAGGTCACGGCTTCCCACTAACGCAGGTGTTGCTCCAGGCGGCTCTGGTAAGAAAAAGGATCCCAGCACCCCGGCAGCCTCCCTCAGCAGCACCCAGGAGACAGCATGAGGGAGGCAGTGAAAGTAAAGTGGGTTCGATCCCATCGGAAGTCCTTAGGAAGTTCATTTGTTGGCTCAACAGGTATTTACTAAGCATCTAATGTGTGCTAGGTAAACAGTGGTGAACTGACAAGAGCCTGTCCTCATGGAGTTTCCTTTCTAGTGTTGAAACAGTGATTCTGGGCATGAAAAGTGCCGTGCTGACCACGAAACTGGGTGACGGAATGGGGAACGACAGCAGGTGTGTACGTTGGACTGGCTGGTCACCGCAGGCCTCTCTGAGCAGGTGACATCTCAGCTAAGCCCTGAGGTCCACACTGTCACAGAGCTGGGGAAGAACCTTCCAGGCAACGGCAGCGGCGGAGGCTCACACTACAGAAGACCATAAACTCGTCAGTAAGTTACAAGGCAATGTGACAAGTGCCTCGAAGGCAGGTCCCGGGAAGCTGAGGGTCGGGGAGGCGGCGCAAGCCCCGGCTCTGGCACCAGTCCTCTCGGCCGTCTCGGGTCGCGGCAGCTCCAGGCAGATCTGGGGCGCGCCGCGAGCGCCAAGGCCCGGCCGGGCCCCGCCGCCCCCCGCGACAGCGCCGTCAGGGTGGGGACGAGGGCCGACGTCACCCGCCGCGCCCGACTCAGTCCCTTCAGCACTGGGGCGGGGGCCGTGGGCCAGAAGGTGGCGGCCTCCGGGGCTTACCTCGGAATTTGAGCTCGTGCTGCGGCTCGAGGCTCAGGACCTGCTCCACCTTCGCCATGTTCCTCAGCGGCGGAGCACCTTTGGCGGGGAGACCTCTGAGAGGTCACCGGGGAGGGAAGCGTTAATGCTGCGCCCGCTTTTAGTTTTACAAAAAGGCGGGGGCCAGTCGGGGCACGGGAGGGGTCGCCAACAGGGTGCGCGCGCGGAGCGGGGGGGTCAGCCTACGCGGTGCAGGCGCAGGGGCGGAGGGCGAGGGCGAGGCCGCGGTGCCCGGCGAGCTGACGGCACGCACGCACGCACGGACGCACGCACGCAGAGGCGTACACACGCACGCACGCAGCGGGCTGGCCCGCTCGGGCGGCGGGAAGCTGCGCCCTGCGCAGCCGGCTCTAGGGGCGGGGACGAAAGCTGCGCGCGTGGAGCCCCTCCCGGGACAGTGCGCAGGCGCGGCAGACGCCACAGGGGCAGGACTGCGAAGAAGCAAGGGGCGGGGCTTCGCGCAGCTCAGGAGGCGGGGTCTGTAGTCCAGCTATGATGACAGCCACGGCGAAAACTATTAAGGGACCAATGGGGGCTAGTCTCGTGTTAAATGCTTTATTCAATAATAACAACTAGTAAGAATAAACTTCCGCTTTTCTCTTGCATATGTAGTGCCAGGCACTGTTAGAGACTTTGAATCATAGTGAGAGTACTTAGTATAAACATGATGTTTATGAGTGAGTGATATGTGCCAGGTACTGTGACATCTTGTAAATAATAATTATTTAATAATTATATTAATAATTAACCAATTATTGCCTTTTTATGTTGTGCCACTCTGCTGAATGCTTTCAATAACAACAGTAACTACAATAAATACAAGCTACTCTACATTAAATGTTTACTATGCAACTGGCACTGTGCTGAATTATTTACTAATAAATTCGATTTGTTTATGCAACAAATATTTAGAAATACAATGATCAGAAAAGCTAACCTGATTCCAACCCTCTTACAGTAGCCTAGTGAAGAGACATCTGTTGAATACGTAACCACACAAGTAAGTTAAATAATTAAAAATTGCTGGGAAATCCAGATCTGCCTGACATAAAAGTGGACGCTCTACATCAGGATTACCATTTAAATTGTATTTCATTATTATTATGTATGCTGTGGAAGTAAAATAGGTGTTCTTAATAGTCTCCTATACATACCTATAGAGGTGAAACAAACATGGCAAATTGCTAACAATGGCTGACTACATCACAGGCGTATGGTTTTCTTGTACTGTTCCTCCCACTTTTCTGTATACTCGAAATGTGTCATGACAAAAAGATTTCTTAAAAGAATAATCTTTGTATTTTACATGGAGCATTTAGTCCATTTACATTTATTATATTTACTAATATATCTGGAATTATTTCTACCATCTTATTTTGTTATTTCTATTTGTCCTGCCTATTTTTTTTTCTTTCCTTTCTTGCTTCTCTAGGGCTTGTTTTTATTCTCGTCCTGATTTTCTTCACCTATATACTGTATTTCTAATGTTTTAGTGGTTACTTCAAAATTTTGGACATGCGTCCTTATCTTGTGAAACTCCAATATCTTTAAATATTTTTAAAAATGTCTTTACCCTGTTTCCTTAAAATATAAGAACTTTGGAGTACTTTAATCATGTATCCCCTAAATTATATGCCTTAATGTAGTGTATGTTGTTTAATCTTTTCCATTATAACCCAAGGAGACATTACTAAATTGCTTTATACAGTCAACATTAGTTTAGATTCAGCCGTACAATTACCATTTTTCTTCATCTTTTTTCTTGCATCTCAGCTTTCACAAATAGGATCACTCTCCTTTTGCCTGAAGTAAATCCTTTAAATTTTACTTTTTGAAGTTTTGTTGGTGCAAACCCTCTCAGTTTCTGATCATCTGCAAGTGCATTCATTTTTGCCTTTGTTCTTTTTATTTTTTATCTTTGGGTTTTTTTTTTTTTTTTTTTTGAGATGAGGTCTCGCTCTGTTGCCCAGGCTGGAGTGCAGTGGTATGATCTCATCTTACTGCAGCCTACATCACCTAGATTGAAGCAGTCCTTCCACCTCAGACTCCCGTGTAGC
>NW_016107414.1:389853-403630 GCF_001604975.1 Cebus imitator
TTTTTTTAGAGATGAGGCCTTGCTCTGTTGCCCAGGCTGGAGTGCAGTGGCATGATCACGTCTCACTGCAGCCTACATCACCCAGACTGAAGCAGTCCTTCCACCTCAGACTCCCGTGTAGCTGGGACTACAGGCATGCACCACCACACCTGGCTAATTTTTTTATCTTCTGTAAAGGTCTCACTATGTTGCCCAGGCTGGTCTCCAACTCCTGGGCTCAAGTAATCCCCCTGCCTCAGCCTCCAAAGTGCTAGGATTACAGGCATGAGCCACTGCACCTGGCCTTGCCCTTGTTCTTGAAAGATGTTTTGGCTAGCTTGCTGGAATGAAAGCTGTCCTCTCTCAGCACAGTGGCAATGCTATCCACTGTTTGCCTGCTCCCCCTCTCTATTCCACAGGAGTCCAGTGACAATCTTAAATCATTCCTTCATAGGTGTATTGATCTTTTCCTTCTCTTCGCATGTTCTGCAGTTTTACCATGCTGTATCTTTTTTTTTTTTCTGAGATGGAGTCTTGTTCTGTCCCCCAGTCTGGAGTGCTGTGGCGCTATGTCAACTCACTGCAACCTCCACCTCCCATGTTCAAGCGATTCTCCTACCTCGGCCTCCCAAGTAGCTGGGATTACAGGCACACACCACCATGCCCGGCTAATTTTTGTGTTTTTAATAGAGACAGGGTTTCGCCATGTTGGCCAGCTCATCTCAAACTCCTGATCTCAGGTGATCCACCCGCCTCAGCCTCCCAAAGTGCTGGGATTACAGGCGTGAGTCACCACACCTGGCTCATGCTGTATCTATTTATTTATCCTGCCTTGAATTCTTTAGGCTTTCTGAATTTGATGATTTGTGTCTTTCATTATTCTTGAAAACTCTCAGACAATACCTTTTTTTCAATTTAATTTTACTTTTTTATTGTGGTAAGATACACATAACGTAAAATTTACTATCTATCGTTTTTAAGTATATTGGTATTAAGAGCATTCCTACTGTTGTTCAGCCATCACCATCATTCATCTCTAGGACTCCTTTCATCTTGCAAAACTAGAACTCTGTGCCCCTTAAACAGTAATTCCTCATGCTCCCTCTCCGAAGCCCCTGGCCACCACCATTCTGTGTTCTACCTCTATGAATTTGACTAGTCTAGGTACTTCGTGTAAATAGAATCATACAATATTTGTCCTTTTGTGACTGGCTTATTTCGCCTAGCATAAAGTCCCCAAGTTTCATCCATGTTGTATCATATGTGACAATATCTCTTTTAAATGTTGTCCCGGATGGGTATAGTGGTTCACGCCTGTAGTCCCAGCACTTTGGGAGGCCAAGGCGGGCAGAATGCTTGAATACAGGGGTTCAAGACTAGCTTGGGCAACATGGGTGGGAAAGATGGGGTGAAACCCCATCTCTACAAAAAATGCAAAAAATACATATATATATATATATATATATATATATATATATCCACACATGGTGGTGCATGCCTGTAGTCCCAGTTACTCAGAAGGCTGAGGTGGGAGGATGACTTGAGCCCGGGAGGTCAAGGCTGCAGTCAGCTATGATTATACCACTGCACTCCATCCTGGGGTGACAGAGTAAGATCCTTTCCCAAAAAAAGGAAAAAAAAAAAGGATAAATGTTATTTTAACCTCATTCTCTCACCCTTTACGTCTTGTAGTTTGATCAGTATTCAACTAATATTTTTCAGGCTATAGGTTGTTTTCTAACAGTAGCTTATAAAATCAATGTAGTAGATGCTTACCAGTGTAGATAAAGAAAGAGAATAGAATATATTGGAGTGTATTGTGTTATGTCATGAAACTTTTGTTTTAGTTGTATTTATTAACACACACATATTGTAGAGTGAGTCACAAGTAAAATACACTATTACTGTGGATTGTGAAAGAGAAAGAGAGAAGTCTCATACCCTTCTTCATGTCTCTTAACCTCTCTGTCATATCTTAATGTGTCATCTTTATGTTCCACGTTCTGGATATTTCTTTTATTTTTTTTATTTTTTATTTTTTTTAAATGGGATTTCACCGTGTTGGTCAGGCTGGTCTTGAACTCCCAACCTCAGGTGATCTGCTTGCCTTGGCCTCCAAAGTGCTTGGATTACAGGCATAAGCCACCACGCCTGGCCCATTCTGGATATTTCTTCAGAAATTTCTACCAGTCACTAATTATCTCTTAGGCTGCTGATAAACCTTTTTCAGGAGTTTATCACTTTGTTTATTAAGTCTATAAGTTCTATTGTGTTCTTTTATATATCCAAGTAGTTATACTTACAGGTTGTGTTTTTTCCTTTTTTTTCTTTGAGACAGGGCCTCCCTCTGTCACCCAGGCTGGAGTGCAGTGCTGTAATACTGGCTCACTGCAGCCTCTATCTCCTGGGCTCAAGCCATCCTCCCACCTCAGCCTCCCGAGTAGCTGAGACTACAGGCACGCCACCACACCCGGCTAATGTTTGCATGTTTTGTAGAGATGGGGTTTCACTATATTGCCCAGGCTGGTCTTGAGCTCCTGAGTTTATACAATCCGCTCGCCTCGGCCTCCCAAAGTACTGAGACTAAAGGCATAAGTCATTGCTCCTGGCCACATTTATAGGTTTTTAACACTGGTTCCAAGCTCCTCTGCCCTCCCCAAGGGAATGGTGCCATGGGAGCTTTAGAGTTGGTTTATTCTGCCAGCTCACTTTGGTAAGGGGAAGCCCATGTTCCTATCACTGTGGCCGCTGTGTAAATAAGCTCACTGAGCAAGCAATAGCACAGCTATAGGAAAGGCTTACTGTCATCTACAGAACGTGCCAGCTTGTCCACTCCATCAGTAGAGTGGCTGCTGCAGTAGATGCCCTTGGGTGGGCATTCACATGAGACACCATTGTCTTCACACCCATCTGAAGAGGTACTGTATCCACCACCTCCTCCCAGACCTCCTCCCCAGACATCCACATCTGCTCTCTCCGTCCCTGATCATCCACTGCCCAGGGACCCGTGCACCTCTGTGCTCTTGGTCATTTCTCAGCCACACAAAGTATACAGCTGAACACACTGCTTGGGGTTCTGCTAAATGCATGAATTCTTTTATATTATAATCCTGCAGCCCACCCAATGAAAGCTGGAGTATAATTTTCAGCAAGGTCGAAAATCTACAACTAGGCTGAGCACACGGTGGCTCACGCCTGTAATCCCAGCACTGTGGGAGGCTGAGGCAGGTGTATCACTTAAGGTTGGGAGTTCAAGACCAGCCTGACCAATCTGGAGAAAACCTGTCTCTACTCAAAACACAAAATTAGCTGGGCATAGTGGCACATGCCTTCAATCCCAGCTACTTGGGAGGCAGAGGTTGCAGAGAGCCAAGATCGTGCCATTGCACGCTAGCCTGGGCAGCAAGAGCGAAACTTGGTCTCAAAAAAAAAAAAGAAAACTACAACTACAAGAAATAAAGGATTATTTTAGGGCTCTGTAGACTATCTCTGGTTCTCTGTGAGTTAAGCTGAGAGTTTAGAGATCAGAGCGTGTCCTTTCCTTTCCATAATAGCTCCAGTGAACTCAGAAACAGCTATCTCACCCCATGGTCTGGAGGTCATCACTACCCTGTAAGTGTGGCAGTCCCGTGGCTCCTCATACACTTACTTCAGTGGGAATGTTATCACAATCATATGGTATTAGTAGTGATGTCAGTATGAGCCATTGATTACTTGTAATCACTGGTGTATGGTAAACTGGCTCTCTCAGGAGGAAATAATATCTATCGTGTTTGAAGATTCCTTTTATTTCCTTTTCTTTCTTTTTTTTTTTTTTTTTTTTTTTTTTTTTTTTTGGTTTTTTTTTTTTTTTTTTTTTTTTTTTTTTGTTGTTTGTTTGTTTGGTTGGTTGGTTTTATTTTTTTTGCGACAGGGTCACACTCTGTCACCCAGAACAGAGTGCAGTGATACAATCATAGCTCACTATAACCTTGAACTCTCAGCCTCCCAACATGCTGGGATTACAGCTGTGAGCCACCATGCCTACCCAGGCTTTGCAGACTTCTGTGGTATAAACACTCCACCATGACTGATTTTAGGCTGCCAATGGTTTGTCACTGAACACAGAGTTGAAAAGAGGCAAGTATGACTGGCTCTCACTAGCTGGCATTCAGCATCCCTACACTTGTATTCCGTTGATCATTGGCACTGCATTTAAGCATGAGGATGTGGCCAATCCAATCCCCAAATCCCTTCTTCAAGGGTCTGTTTCCTGGGACCACTCTTGGTACCAAGTGCTGTGTCCGTCAAGGTCCAGCAAGGAAAGCAGAAATTACACCAGTGGTTCTCACCAAGATAATTTAGTATAAGGAAATGGTTAAATAGGTAATGGAGAACCATCAAAGCCAAAAGAGAAAGACACTGAGGTATCGCAGGGTAGTTACTGCAGGAAACAACTATATTCCTCGGGTTGAGGGGACATAGGGAAGATGCTGAGGTTACGAGACCCCAGGAACTTAGAGGGAGGGCTTCATGGAGGTGGCCACAGACTCCTGAGGAGGGAGCACTGGCTGGCCAGGGCTGGGGCCTTCAAGGGGACACACTGAGGCTGCTTCTGGGACTGTCAAAACAAAGTGGAGAGTGGAACCACTACTGCCTTCAGATGAAAGGTCACTGCTGAAGCCACACTGTCAGGAACAAGAGCAGGACAGAAAGACTGGCCCCTTCTCCTCTCATCTGATTCCAAGTCTTCCTTGAGTGCCGCTCCCAGTGGAGCCTGAGAGAAAACCCGCTGACTGAGGAGAAATGACGTGTCCAGAGACTCGGCCCCCGTAGGTCAGAGCAGGCTGTAGAGGGTTAATTTGGAGCTGAGAGACAGCAGCTTCATAGCTACCAGTCCCTCTTTCATTTCTTTAAACGTAGTAAACACACTGATTTTTTTTTTAAGATTCAAGTCAAAATGGTTTTATTGTCATTCACATGTTTAATAGAAAAAGAAATGCAGCAAATGGCTCAGCCTGTATTAAAAAAACCTCAGGTGTTTGCAGGTTGGTTTGTTTACATCTGGGAGCAGAACTGTCCCCACATCAGGCACAGCAGCTGCCCTTCTCCAACGCCCCTTTGCAGAGGCAGCCCTGGGCACGGTTGGCACAGCCCACGGGGCGGCAGGAACAGCAGCTCTTCTTGCATGAGGTCCTTTGCACGCTGCCGTTGCAGGAGCTGGAGCATGAGCAGGAGTCACCAGTGGCGCAGGAGCAGTTGGGGTCCATTTCGAGCCACGGTGAGGCTGGAGATGTGAGACCATGAGGCATGTGGAAGGCATGCTGACATAGTGATTTTTATAGTCTGTTCGGTGCCTGACGTGTGTGCAGTTCTGATGGTATTGTTTCCACTGGCGTTGGCTCAGCGTGGCCTGTTTGCTTATTTGTTTTATAAACTTTGGCCTTATCTGTGAGAATTCTTGGAGGCCGAGCATTTCAGTCACCTCCAAAACTTAGTGGCCCAAACATCAACAACGATTTAATTATTCCCACTCACACTTGGGGGACTTGACTGGGCTCTGCTGGTGTTGCTCACTCAGAGCCTCTCATGTGGCTGTAGTAAAACGGGAGCTGGGCCTGTGCAGGAAGTTTAGGGCCAGCTACAAAGTTAAAGGGCATAGTTCCTAAGTCACTGTCCCGCTGAAACCGACTGCAAGTTTGTTGGTGTCTTCAAACCACCCTCCAGTTTGATAATTCACTGGAAGGACCCTCAGAACTCACTGAAAGCTGGTGTACTCACAGTTACGGTTTATTACAGGGAAAGTATACCGATCAAATCAGCCAAGGGAAGAAGAACACAGGGCAGAGGCCTCCAAATGTGGAGCTTCTGTCATCCTCCCCCACGGAGTCAGGATGTGATATGGTTTGGCTCTGTGTTTCCACCCAAATCTCACCTTGAATTGTAATAATCCCGACGCGTCGTGGGAGGGAGCCGGTGGGAGGTAATTGAATCCTGGGAGTGGGTTTTTCCCGTGCTGGTCTCATGATAGTGAGTAAGTCTCACGAGATCTGGTGGTTTTACAAAGGGAAGTTCCCCTGCACAGGCTCTCTCGCCTGCTGCCATGTAAGACATGCCTTTGTTCTTCCCTCATCTTCTGCCATGACTGTGAGACCTCCCTAGCTATCTGGGACTGTGAGGCATCCCCAGCCATGTAGAACTGTGAGTCCATTAAACCTCTTTCATTTATAAATTACCCAGTCCCAGGTATGTCTTTATTAACAGCGTGAAAACAAACTAATACAGTATGTGTGACTCTTAGTGTCAGTGTGTAACAAAGTGCATGGAGTATTACTATGGAGGCTTGCCTGAGCTTCAGTATCCACAGTTTTTACTAAAGCGCTATTATGTAGGTATGATTGATTGATTACTCACATGACTGATTTCAGTCTCCAGGTCAACTGATATCCCATGATCCCAAGCCCCCACCCTAAGCCACACTGTTACTCTTTGGTAGCCCCTTGCTGTCTGGCCAGCCCCCACTCCAAATCACATTGTTATGGTTATCTGGCATGACACTGGCTATCAAATGAACACTCCTATCACTCAGAATATTCTGAGGACCCAGAGATTACTTCCAAAACACCAGGACAAAGGCCAGATCTGTCTGGGTAAGGCCAAATTCTTCATTATCCAGGCTGGAATCACCGAAAGGCTTGCATGCTCACAGGTCTGGTGCCTGGCTGGAACACCTGGGACTCTGTGGTCATTTCTCTATGACTTACATGTTTTATCCCTGTGCTGTCTCTCCAGATCAAGGCTGCAGGTAGCAGGACTTTTTACACAGCAGCTCAGGGCTTGCAAGCTAGTGTCAGAGAGAGGGAGGGAGAGAGAGAAAGAGAAAGAGTCCCAGATGGAGGCTGTATCACCTTTTCTAACCTAGCGTCAGAAGTCATGTGGGGTTACTTGCTCACTGCATTTTATCCTTTGAAGCAGTCAAGAGGCCTGTCCAGGTTGAAAGGGTGGGGATGGAAACTCTGCCTCCTGGTGGGGTATGCCAAATTTCTAGGAGAACACATCGTGTAGGAAATATCATTGCAACCACCTGCAGAATATACATTCAGCCACACCTGGGCTGAAGGTGGCTCCTCCACAAAGAATTTGCCTTTGCCTTGTCTTATTCCAGGCAGAAGTGGGGGGTGGGCACTGACCAGGGTAGCTTTCAGGTCTCAGTTTAAGATTTTTAGACTGGCTGGGTGCGGTGGCTCACACCTGTAATCCTAGCACTTTGGAAGGCTGAGACAGGCGGATCACAAGGTCAGGAGTTTGAGACTAGCCTGACCAACATGTTGAAACCCCGTCTCTACTAAAAATGCAAAAAATTAGCCAGGCATGGTTGCACATGCCTGTGATCCCAGCTACTCTGGTGGCTGAGGCAGGAGAATTGCTTGAACCCAGGAGACGGAGGTTGCAGTGAGCCGAGACCATGCACTACACTGCAGCCTGGGTGACAAACTGAGATTTTGTCTCAAAAAAAAAAAAAGATTTTAGACCACCCAGGTAGTATGAATTTGGGCTATAAACCTTTAGGAAGGTGACCCTGTGCTCATGATTCTTGGAAGAATTGGCCTTTTCTCCTCGCTGAGTGCCTCCACCTGACATTTTTCCTTTAGGGCTGGGGCAGTGTTTTGGGCTTATTGTACACTGAAGGATCCTGCTAGACTTCCCAACTTGGGTGGGCTCTGAGCTTTGTCTTTTGTCCTATAAAACCCAAAGTACTGAGAAAATGAAAGCACTTGTTCACAGGATTCCACAGGCTTCCACAGTTCGCCAGTACAAAAACCAGCTTCAGGACTCAGCTTATCCCCAAGGGCTTAATCTTCCCTTCACTGATTGATTGGCTTCAGAACACTCTTTGTGCTGGCTCATCAATGCATTTAAAATGTTTTATCCAGCATGTGAGTTGTTTGGATGGAAAGGGTCACTCAGCATGTCTAATCCTCCATGTTGCCGGAAACAGAAGTCGCCAGAGTTTTTATGTTAAAAATACTTCATTGCATCCAGGCCTCAGATGTTAGTTTCTCATACCATTTCCCCAGAAATGGAAACCAGGACTTTTTGGAAATATGGATGATTCTTGTCCTGGAATGGGGAATATTTGAGGTGTACTTGGAATATCTTGAATGGGTAGAAAGTAAGGAAGTGCTCAAAAAATAAAACAATGGTAACATGTCACCAACTGGAGACACCAACTGGAAGAGCTCCCAATTGCCAAAGCCGTGACAATTTGAACAAAAATAAACAACATAGTATTGGATTGTAACTCAAAGTAGAAAATAGTCTGGGTACAGTGGCTCACACCTGTAATCCCAACACTTTGAGAGGTCAAGGCAGGAGGATCGCTTGAGCTCAGAAGTTCAAAACCAGCCTGGGCAATATAACAAGACTTTGTCTCGGCTGGGCGCAGTGGCTCACACCTGTAATCCCAGCACTGTGAGAGGCCGAGACAGGCAGATCACCTGAGATCAGAAGTTTGAGACCAGCCTGGCCAACATGGCAAAAAATTAGCCAGGCATGGTGGCACACACCTCCAGGTTGTATTCTCAACCTGGACAGGCCTTTTTGTATTCTACAGAAAATTAGCCAGACATGGTGGTGCACGCCGGTAATCCCAGCTTCTTGGGAGATGGAGGTAGGAGAATCGCTTGAACCCGGGAGGCGGAGGTTGCAGTGAGCTGAGATCATGCCACTGTACTCCAGCCTGGGAGACAGAGTGAGACTCCATAACAACGACAAAAAAGAAAAAATGGCTACTGACCCCAAGAAAATAATAATAAAAAAAAAAAGGAGAGAGACTTTGTCTCTACAAAAATAAATAAATCAAAGTAGAAAATAAATATCCTTGAGTCTATAATGACATAAATAAATGACTGAATAATAAACCGAGTAGAAGAGTTGTAAATAATTGATGTTAGATATATCCTCCCTCTAGGACATGGAACATAACTTCCACCCCTTAACTGAGGGCTATACTTAGTGGCTTTCTTCCAAAGAGTACAGGATGAAAGTGCAGGGAAAAGTAACTTTAATAGTGGAGACCCTGGGAAGCCATTGGTGAGCCATGTGATTGATGTCAGCATCATCATTGATAAGTTCTGCTGATAGTAGGTTTTCTTGATATAATGTGATGAGACATGTGTTTCACCTTTGCGGTCTTCACCCCCAAAGCCCGCCACCCCAGTCTACATCAGAAAATCTTAAACTGAAGAACATTCTAGAAAACACCTGGCTAGTACCTCTAGAGGGCAAGGTCATTAAAAACAAGGAAAGCGTCAGAAGTTGTCACAGCTCAGAGGAGCCCAAGGTGACATGACAAGTAAATGTAAGTTGGTCTCCAGAAACAAAGAAAGGCCATTAGAGGAAAAGCAAGGAAATCTGCATGAAATATGGAGTTAACAATAACATATTCATCATATTAACAATGGTTCATTAGTCGTGACAAATGTATCACACTAACGTATGTTAAGAATAGGGGAAATTGGGTGTTGTGTATATGGAAACACTTTTTATTATCTTTGTAACTTTTCTGTAACTCCAAAAGTATTCTAAATAAAGAAAAAAAAACCCGCTATTCTAAAATTAAAACTTGTTTAAAATTTTAAAAATTGAATTTGCAACCTCCTATGTTGGTGTTCTCTGTAGGGCAAGCTGTGATTGTTGCTGTCTGGCACTCAGACCCTTTGCTCAACCAGAACACACAATGCTGAACTGTGTTGAGGAAATGAGTGACTTTGTTGTCATCCTCTTCATCCCATTTCCTCCTTTGGAAACACTGCCACCTCTGGCTGTCCACGTCCCCGATCCTTCATGGCCTCACTCACTTACTCATCACTCTCTTTTTCTCTTCAATGCATTCATTCCTTCAGGTTTTAATAAAATTTGCAATCAGATTTTAATGGAATTTATCTATTTATCTATTTTTTTTGGTTTTTTTTGAGACGGAGTTTCACTCTTGTTACCCAGGCTGGAGTGCAATGGCGCGATCTCGGCTCACTGCAACCTCCGCCTCCTGGGTTCAGGCAATTCTCCTGCCTCAGCCTCCCGAGTAGCTGGGACTACAGGCGTGTGCCACCACACCCAGCTAAATTTTGTATTTTTAGTAGAAACAGGGTTTCACCATGTCGGCCAGGCTGGTCTCAAACTCCTGACCTTGTGATCCTCCCGCCTTGGCCTCCCAAAGTGCTGGGATTACAGGCGTGAGCCACCGCACCTGGCTGGAATCTATTTATTTACTTATGCATTTATTTATTTAATTTGTTATTTATTTTTTTTGCGTTTCCTCAGCATCAACTGTGTGAGCCTCCAGCATTGGATGCATTTAGACTCACTGTCTAGTGGGGGAATGTTGAAGAAAAACAAAATAATCACAATCTGTGATAAACACGAAAATAGATGAGAAGAAATCTATGAAGAGACAATTAGCTTTACTCTGGGGACTGAGAGAAAACTTTAAACCTCAGAGGATATTACAGAACAGTTTTGGAGAAAAAAAATCATAAGAAAGATCTTGCCAGACAGAAAAAAAAGGAAGGGCTCTCTCAGCCGAGGAGCAACAGCTGCAAAGGTCTTGGCTTCCGTGGGCTGCATGGGCTTCCAAGGGGAAAAGCAAGAGGAAATAACAGTCGCTCACATTCGCTGAGCTCCTGTTCGTCTGTTCTGGGTCCAGCACCTTATTAGCAGGTGTTTTCGTTTCCTACAGTTGCTGTAACAAATGATCACAAACAAAGTGACTGAAAACAACACATATTATTATCTTACAGTTCTGGAGGACAGATATCCAAAACGGGGTCCCATAAAGCTAAAATTAAGGTGATGGTAGGGCTGTGTCCTGTCTGGAGGCTCTAGGAAAAACCCATTCCTTGCCTGTTCCAGCTTCTCGAGGTTATGCACAGTCCTTGGCTCGTGGCCACTTCCCCATCTTCAAATCCAGCAGTGTAGCGTCTTTGGTGGTGTTTTTTTGTTTTGTGTTTTCTTTTTTTGAGACAGAGTCTTGCTCTGTTATCCAGGCTGGAATGCAGTGGCTCGATCACAGCTCACTGCAGCGTCAGTTGCTCCCAGGCTCAAACAATTCTCCCACCTCAGCCTCCCCACAGACTACAGGTGTGTGTCAACCCACCTGGCTTTTATTTTTTTATTATTTTTTTTTGGTAGAGAATGCACTAATAGGGCCGGGCGCGGTGGCTCAAGCCTGTAATCCCAGCACTTTGGGAGGCCGAGGCGGGTGGATCACAGGGTCAGGAGATTGAGACCATCCTGGTCAACATGGTGAAACCCCGTCTCTACTAAAAATACAAAAAATTAGCTGGGCATGGTGGCGCGTGCCTGTAATCCCAGCGACTCAGGAGGCTGAGGCAGGAGAATTGCCTTAACCCAGGAGGCGGAGGTTGCGGTGAGCCGAGATCGCGCCATTGCACTCCAGCCTGGGTAACATGAGTGAAACTCCGTCTCAAAAAAAAAAAAAAAAAGAGAATGCACTAATAATAACAACAATTGCAGCTGCCATTGGTCAAGGGCCCCATGCCAGGCACTGTTCTAAGAGCTGCATGTGTATTCCTCGTACATTCTCACAACAAAGAGAGAGTAATATTAGGATGTTCTTTGGTGTGCAAATGAGAACACTGAAGCATCAGGAGGTTTAGGAACTTGGCCCAGAGCCATGAGAAGCTGGAGATGGAGGACCTGGATGAAATAGACCACGGGGCAGATGAGAAGACGTTGCTTAGAAGTGGGAGCCATGGTGAGAGGGTCAGGGGCATGGGCTTATTTGTTAATTCTTTTACTGTCTGCCTCCCCACTAGACAGCCTGCTCCATGAGTGATCCATCTCTGCTGAACACCCTACCTCTAGCACCTGGCAAGGGCTCAAAGCATAACAAAGACTCAATAAATGCAAGAGTGCTTGACCAAATGAAGAAATGAATGAATGAATGAATGAATGAAGATTCAGAGTCACCAAGGGTTGAAGTTTCAGGACAAGCTGGCACACAGGATTTGTTAAAACCCTGCTCAGAGGTGGGGCACGGTGGCTCACACCTGTAATCCCAGCATTTTGGGAGGTTGAGGCAGGTGGATCACCTGAGGTCAGGAGTTCGAGACCAATCTGGCCAACATGGTGAAACACCGTTTCTACTAAAAATACAAAAATTAGCCTGGCCGGTCATGGTGGCTCATACCTGTAATCCCAGCACTTTGGGAGGCCGAGGCAGGTAGATCACCTGAGGTCAGGAGTTTAAGACCAGCCTGGCCAACACGGCAAAACCCCATCTCTACTAGAAATACAACAAAAATTTAGCTGGACAAGGTGGCACGTATCTGTATCCCAGTTACTCAGGAGGCTGAGTCAGGAGAATCGGGAGGCAAAGATTTCAGTGAGCTGAGATTGTGCCATTGCACTCCAACTTGGACGACAGAGCAAGACTCTGTCTCAAAAACAAAAACAAACAAACCAACAAAAATCCGCACTCAGACCCAGTAGCTCGGAGCTAGCCTGGATGGGGGATGGGGTAGTCATAGAACCAGGCACCCCCATATCTTTGCAAAAAGGCGTGCAATCATATGGCTAACCCTTGCCCACAGTGAGGAAGACTCCTCCAGACTCAGGCAGGAGGATGCGCCACCTCAGCTGAGGGTGTTAGTGAACTAGGTGGCTGTCAGTCAGGATGGATGGAGGAAGGTCTACGTTTTCTCTGCTTGTCCCCAAGAAGCAACTCTCTTCCAAGGCCCTGAACACCTTGGTTCTTCATTCCTGACTGTGAGCAACCAGGGGATGGATTCTTGGTCCCAAGCTCTGTGCCTGGCATATAAAAGGTGCTCAATAAATGTTTGATGAATGAGTGAAATAATGTAATTAAGAATTTGAGGGGGCACAGTTGAGGGAGAGAGTTTTTTCTCCTTAGGACTTGTCCCCAATCACCCAGAAGGCCACATTTGCATACAAATAATTGATATTCTAATTACAAATCATTTGTATTGATTTATTAAGCAGATCCCCAAAGCATCTCTAGAAGATAATTAGATTCCTCGCTCCTCAGGGGTAAGAGCTGCATATTTACCTCCTTGTTCCCTCCACCCCCTGGCAGTGTGAGGTGGAAGAACTGTATGATAAACGCTTGATGAGGCAGTGACTGAGGTAGTCTTAATTGTGGGGAGAGTTTAGAGGGTCCCCACAGATCATTCCCAGTGTGTTGAGGCAGTTGGGTGGGGGCAGGGGATGCATTTTGTTTGTGTGTGTGTCAAATTTGCAAATCTCTCTTTCCTCCAAGCCCTGGTGATTTTCCACTGCATGGCCTTCATTCATTGAGGAGACATTTGTGGAGGGGTACATGGGCAGAATGCCGAGGACCCAGAGACAAAAGACACGCAGACCCCTGTCTCCCCCTGTCTAGCCAGGAGACAGAGCAAGACAGAACCTTGTGTGACCCTGCCAAGGACTGGCTGGGGACGAGGGCCTTAGACCTCTCCCTGTGCTTTCTGTCTGCCTATCCCCAGGCCACCCCAAAGAAATGACAATAATACAGATACATTAAAAAAAGATTATGCAACCGGTGAGTGAAAGCGTCATTAGAAAACTTTGTTATTTTCATTGATCTGATTAGAAACTGTGCTTACTCTGCAAACGCAGCATCCCCACTCCCACTGTCCTTCTGACTAGTCAGCCACCCCAGGGTGTCTGAGAAGAGAAACTGCAGCAGCCTCTGCTTGTCAGCATCAGGAAGGAAATTCAGCATCCCTGAACATCGGAGCAAGGGAGGGGAGAGGGAGGGATGGGGGAGAGGAGGGGG
>NW_016107414.1:403809-413202 GCF_001604975.1 Cebus imitator
CAGTTGGGGGAGAGGGAGATATATATATGGAGATATGTATACATGGGGAGGGAAGAGAGAAGAGGGAGGAGGGGGGAAGAGAGAGAGGGAAGAGAAAGAGAAAGAGCGAGAAAGGAAGAGGGAAGAGTAAGGGGGGAGGAGAGAGAGATGGAGGAGCAGAGAAGCAGGGAAGAGAGAGGGAGGAGAGAGAGGGAGGGAGAGAGAGTCAGAGAGAGTGGTGTGAGGTGGTGGTGCAGGGGAGACCACGCCAGGCATTTTAAGTTTTGGTTTCTCCATTTGCATTTTTCTGCTCCCCACTCCCAGGAATGCTTAGAGCCATAGATTCTCAAGTGACTGTCACAACTGTGCTTCTGCATCTGGGGGAAAACCCCAAACAAGAGTGATTACAACAGGTAAAGGCCATGCAACACGCTCCTGAAATCCAAATGGTGGCAGCAGGCCCCGCCGTTCTGCGCTGAGAAGGGAAGCTGTCTTTGCTCTGAGCCCTCCCTGTGCAGATCAGGGAGTCGGGAAACTGTGGGGTCTGCAGGCCAATGGCCTGGGTCCCAACAGCCCTTCGCAGCACTGTGACTGCCTTAGGCTGCTGGCAATGCCTTCCAGACAGAGACCCCCAAGAACACATCTGTGGGCGAAGAAGTTCACCGCCTGGGCACTTGGGAGTGTGAGGCAGTTCCCTAAGAAGGGTCGGAAGAGACCGGGATTGGGGATAGTGTCAGTGATTGCAGGGCGGGGGGCCAGGAAGTGAGCTTTGCTCTGGGTCAGGTGCTGTCAAAACTTGGGGTCATGCTGTGATTGCTTCCACAAAGACTAGAGTGACGGCGAAGTCTTGTTCATGTTCTGACCTGTCATGGTCAGAGTGGCCTTGTGTGATGTCGGTGTCCTGTGACATTGCTGAAATTGTCTTGTGAAATTGTGGCCTTGTGTTGTTGTAATTGTCTCTTTGACAGGAGATATACCAAGCCAGCTGCGAGGGCCAGGCCAGCCTCTGGGGCCAGGGGCTGATTTTCTCCTCCTCACTGTCTGAGACTTGGCCATTTCACCTGTCCGGTGGGAATAATGAGAGTTTCTGCCTCTTGGATCTGAGGAGGAGCCGGTGAATGGCTCAAGTAAAGTCCTTGCTGCAGCGATGTTAACTCTTATCACGAGAATGGCACACTCGGGGTGTCTCTCACCACCAGGGATTTCAACGAGCTCCCCTGGTCTTTCTCTGATGTCAGAATCTGGGGGTTGTGTGATGTGTGAGCTTGGGAGCACTTGTGTTTTCTGAGACCGTTGTTGCAGGCGGGTTTGTCTGTCTTCGGATACTTAGTGAAGGAAGTAAGTTCATCACGTAGTTGGGTTTGGTAAACTCCTTTTGTACCAAATACCCCAACTACATTCAGGAATGGGGCACTGAACACCGTTTTTTTTGTTTTGTTTTGTTTTGTTTTTGAGACGGAGTCTCACTCTGTCGCTCAGGCTGGAGTGAAGTGGCATGATCTCAGCTCACTGCAACTTCCGCCTCCTGGATTCAAGCAATCCTCCCACCTCAGCCTCCGGAGTAGCTAGGATTACAGGCATGCACCACCATACCTGGTTGATTTTTGTATTTTTAGTAGAGACAGCATTTCACCATGTTGGCCCAGCTGGTCTTGAACTCCTGACCTCAAGTGATCCGCCCACCTCAGCCTCCCAAAATGCTGGGATTACAGGCATGAGCCATCCTGCCTGGCCAAAAGCCAGTTCTTCATGATTATTTTGAACTCTGTGACGATATCCCCTCTCCTCCAATATTTACGTGTTTTTAAGTAAAAGCCGATGTTTCTTAATTAGCAGCAACCAGGAAAAGGAAAATGTCATACATACCTTCTGCTATTTCCTCCTATGGGAAAGGTATCACCCAAAGAACCATCTCTCCATTTCTTTATTACTTGGAAGATCAATTAATTCCCTACTGGGCTCCTCATTTATTTGTCTTGTGATAGTGCATGGCACGTGATAGGAGTCCCGAAGCCCTGTCCCGGTTTTTCATTTATTTATTCCTGGGAGTCTGAGATGTAGGACTTTGCAGTGGCAGGAGTGTTTCAATGTTTGAGAAAGCAAATAATAAATGAAGATGGCTCAGCCTTTGAAAGTGGGTACCTGGGAGGGCAGGAATGGAATCTTTGACCGGCCTCGGCAGCTGCTGTGCTCTCTGCAAGGTCTCCAGGGCGCCCCGCTTCCTTGGCTGTCCCCTAATTCCTTCCCAGCCTCTCTGCTCCCTGCTCTGAGCAACATGTCTCCCGGCAAAACCCCTTTGAACCGATTATTCTCCTGCAGCTGCGGCTACAAAGAACCTTTTGTCTTTTTCTCATTTTACTTTGCAACTTAAGTCATTTATCTTTTCTTCATTTCGTGTTTGTATGTGTACACGCATGCCTGTGTGGGTGCATTATTTTTAAATGGCAGCATTATGAAAAGTAAAGACAAGCTTTTATATTTTTTAGGCTTTAATGCCAAAACAATAAAGAAGTCCCTAGTGGACCCATGGTGAAAAAAAACAGGCACTAAAATGTACATGGTTTTGGAACAAGCAGTTGTATGCTAAGGCTAATAATGGAATTTGTATGTTTATTATTGGTGCAGTGAATAATACTGATTTATATAGCCCGACTGCTTGCCCTCATTAGCTATTCACAGTAGTCTCATAAAGTTTACAGCGTTATCCTGTAGCAATTTAAAATCACACACCAACTCACAGAAGAGGTAGGCAAGGTTTAAGTACATTCACTGCCTCACTTAAGTACAGGGAAAGACTAAGGAATGTCTTCCATCTGGCTTCGAAGCCCTTTTTGATAAATAAGCCCACACGTCATTCATTCCAGAGACCATCCCAAGCAAGTCCAGTTTTATTCCACTTCTTGAAATGTTCTCTTCACAATTTCTAGATTTAAACTTAACCGTACATATCCCTCCACTCCAGGGAACACTGAAGAGTTGTAAAGTTTTTTTTTTCCCATTCCATGTTGGCAGGGTTCTTCCTTCCATCAGGTGGCTGTTTTTTTGGGGGGAGACTTTCATATACACAATAATCATCTTCATACACGTGCTGTAAGAGGCTTCATCACTTGCTGTCCTTTCAGCACCTACAAGGTCATTCACAGGCCATTTACAAAAACTGCCACTTGGCTACCAACGTTGTCCTCTCCTATTACCTTCAGAAGAAGTAATTTAAGAACAGGGAAAGAAACCCATAGCAAACTCAATTCTCTAATAAGGGGCGTATCATCTTGGAAATAGGAAATATAAAAATAAATTTAAGCATGCAAAACGTTCTTGGTGGGATAGTTTATGATTTGAGGGCCTGGATATTAAGAAATGACTCAGACAGCAAACCACCCAACTGGCAGAGAGCTTTCATGTCACCCAGCCCAGTCTGTTGTCATGTTTGCTTGTGTGTGTGTGTTTTAACTGTTAGATGTTCTCATTTATATGCAAACAAGATATGACCTGACCTTATCACTTGAGTGGCTGATGGCAATTTTAATGTTGATGATAGTATACCACTGGCGCAGATTCTACGCCCTAACATTGTGCATTAGCCTCTAATTTACATTCACAGCCCCGCAATTTTCTTCTTAAAAATGCCCTTTTTCTAATGGAGTGAAACCTTGTAGCTTTTCCGTTATATTTTCCATGTATTTTATTTAAGAGAGGCTTGCAGGTTTATTCTGCGTGGAATATTAATAAAGAGAAATCTGACCCCCTTGTTCTGTTCCTGCCCCTCTAACAGCAGTATCTGACATTCTGTTACCTTCAAGCACATTTCTCAAAATGTGGTCTCTGGATTTTTAGATTGTTTCCTGGAAGATGCTGAAAAATTGCGTCAAAAAAAAAAAAAAAAAAGCAAATAGAAGTCTGATTAAGATCAAATTAACAAGGTGATTCATTTTGACCAGGTGCTAGCTGAAAGCTTTCTTTTTTTCCTTCCTCTCTTTACAAGCTCCACCGGTGTTATAATGAAAAGTGACAATACTCCTGGTGGGTAAATTCTAGAAGGCTGATGATGCTTGGCTTCCCAACCAACACTGACATTTTTAGTGGAGAATCATGTTTTTGGCCAGTATTATTATAAGCCAACAACTGACAGATTTAAAAGGTTCTGTGTTTTATAATTTAGTATCTCAGTGGAAATCTGCTTCTTAAATTCTAATGGAAAAAAATCTGCAATAAGCTTGGAGGTTACTTAGAAATCTAGGTCCATAATTTAGTTCTTATAGGTCCAAGGCAAGCAGCCAGTTGCTTGTGGAAAAACAAAGCAAAGCTGTTTTGTGCCTGCATTTAAAACATCTCTGTTTGTTTTGGTGTGTGCTAATTTGTGTTTTCCTTTTTGGTGCAGCAATTCCCATTTTCTTGGCGTGAACAAATGAGACTGGCTTCTGCCATAGTTCTGTTTTGACAGGGTAGAGACTAACATTCTCTTTTTCTTTCCTGAGTGGGGGCACCTGGATATCTCCTTCTTAACGGTATTTATGTATGCTCCCTCTATCCCCTATTGTCCAAGAGGATTTGGAGCAGCTTGAAAAGATATATATTAGCTTTGCGCAGTGGCAGTATCGTAGCCAATGAGGTTCTTCTGAGGCACGATTATTGCTAATTGAAAACTTTTCCCAATACTCCGCCATGACGACTTGAAATATAGTCAGCTTTGGCAATTTTTGACAGTCTCTACAGAGACTAAAAAAATAAAAAAAATAAAAAATTAAAAAAGAAAAGATATAAATACCAGAATGAAATGAATGTGTGCTATAAAGTTTTACACACTTGCCCCAAATCTGGCCCTAAGGTTTTTACTGACCAAGCTGAAGTGTGTGTGTGTGTTTAAAAGGGGAAAAATAAGACAAATGCAACTTCAGTGTATCTATTGGGCCTATTTTCATTAATGATTTGAAGACAGGATCAGGGTGCAAGAGTTCCTGATTTTTTTTTGAATAAGAAAATAGTCCACACATACTCATGGCAAAAAAATTTAAAAGTACAGAAGTACATCTATAGGACACAGTGAAAACCAGGTGACGTTCTGTGGCCCAAGCCTCTCTTCTCAGAGGTGAGTTCTGTTAACAGCTTGGACTGCAGATTTCCAGACTTTAAAAGCAGAAGAGAATAATGTCAAGTGTTAGCAAGGATGCTGTGCGACTAGAATTCTTGCACACTGCTAAGGGGAGCAATACTGATACACCACTTTATTTTTTGAGATGGAGTTTCATTCCTGTTGCTCAGGCTAGAGTACAATGGTGTCATCTTGGCTCACTGCAACCTCCACCTCCCAGCTTCAAGTGATTCTCCTGCCTCAGCCTCCCAAGTACCTGGGATTACAGGAACCCGCCACCACGCCTGGCTAATTTTTGTATTTTTAGTAGAGTCAGAGTTTCACCATATTGGTCAGGCTGGTCTCAAACTTCTGACCTTAAGTGATCCACCCGCCTCTGCCTCCCAAAGTGTTGGGATTACAGGTGTGAGCCACTATGCCAGCCAGGTACACCACTTTATAAACCTATCTACAAAAGCAAAAACAATTACAGATGTTGAGAATGTGTATATGTGTGTGTATTTCTCATGACTTTGTAATTCCACTCCCAGGCACGTGCCCAAGAGAAACTATACAAACCTTTATACCAAAGATGTATGTAAGGTTCATTGTGCTACATTTAAATGGCAAAAATCTGGAAAAATCCAATGTCTATCAATATAGAATAAATGGTGGTTTATTCACACAATGAAATCCTATATAGCAGTGAGAACGAATGAGAATATGACATACCATGCTGGATGAAAGAACCAGACCCATATGGAGCCATATGGTATGTACACAAAGTTGAAACCAGACAAAACTAATCAGTGATGTTAGAAAAGGGGCACAAGGTGGGGCATGCGAGGTATGGTAGATGTCCCGCTTTGTGATCTGAGGGCTGGTTATGTGGGTAACCTTTGTGAAACTGAATTGAGCTGTACCCAAGATTCATGGCATTTTTTGTATGTTGTGCTTAAAAACATGGAAAAAACTAAACAGCAAACCACCAGACTTATATCAAAGTTATTTTAACTGAATCAGAAAAGGATTATCAGAAAGACAGCTTACAAAAATAAATTATGTGGGAGTGTTTATGCTTTGTTAATGCTGTGTTAAATGACAGCTATCGGCATCCCACCAAAACAGCCACATGCTGTAAGTGCTCCTCCCTTGGTGAAGATGAAGGAAACCCAAGTCAGAGAGGTTAAGGACCTTGTCTAGGGCCACAAGGCCTAGAAAGATGCTCTGATGAGACTCAAATCCAAGTGTCTGTCTCAAGCCCTCTCTGCTCTCTCCGATTCCCTCACTTGAACTTGTAGGTACTCTTTGGCACAACTACACTCTACAGGCAAATGTGCTTCTACCTAAAAGGAACAGAAAAGAGAACATGGCTATGTGTGAGCCAGTGCTTCTGCTGGCAATGAAGACTACTGGGATGCAGCGTTCAAGTCAACACTGGGATAGAAAGACTAGTATCTTTGATGAAATCCCCAAAATAATGGAAGATGAGGGAAGCCCATTTGTTCCATAAGGGCATTGCACTGTTCCTTTCTTCCAGGGGCAGCAAACTTCCCTCTGAGTGCTCACTGGTAGCCTTGCTGACCTGTCTCTAGAACCCCCCTTCTTAACTACTGAAGAGCAAGGAGAGGAAGGGGTTGGGTAAGATAAGATATGGGAAGCTGGGACGCTTCAAATACTTTGGTAAAAATAACTTGCTGCTCACCAGACACTACAGTTGTCAAAATTCTGGTACTTCAGTATCCAAAGGTCATTTGAAAATGACTTCAGAATATTTGGTTAAGAAGAACATATGATGAGCAATATCACAAAGAGAAACCATTTGGAAGGCAAATACATATATTTGTAAACATAGCATTTTATTAACAAAATGTTTACACCTTTCTTACAACAAAACAGTGACTCAGCATGTTATACTCTATAAAAGTGTATTATAGAATATTCAAGCTAAAACAGTATTATTTAAAGGTATGGCAAATCAACTTTCACTTGCAAGCTATCTACTAGGAGCATAGGTATGAAAAGAAAAATCTCACAACAAAAAAACCAAAGGTCTAGTTTTCTTTTGTCAGCATCTACAAACAATGCAGACATCATATGGTTGACATCGACTTAGGTCCAGCCCAAGGTTAAGACTGCAAAAATAAAGTCTTCAAACATCCAGAGAAACTTGGCAAACCGCCGCAGCAGCATTCCATTACAGGTAACCAGGCCACGTGTCATGCAGTGAAGCCAAGGCCATAACTTTGGGCTGTTTCTCATAGTGCTACGAAGCGGCCACAACTGTAAGCAACTGAATTTTACTTTCATAAGAGATGCTATTATAAAAAGGCACAAATATCTTATTCCTTGCATCAGGTCTTGAAAAGGCATGACATTCTTAGGAGAAACAGAGATTGCTGGTGGGATGGCTTAGCTTTTTTTACGTGTAGGCTCAATGCTGTAGCTGTTTTCTTCAAGACTTGATTTGGACTTTTACATACTTAGCAAATGCTCTGTTACAAATTCAGCAAAGTTCTGACCACTTATGTTAACTATCTTATTACCAATGGCAAAGAACAATAACATTTTATCAACTGGTCATATTCCCATAGTAAGATAGTGCTGCCCCTCTCTTTCTGAAGTACTGGAGTTCTTCACCTAAAATTGGCCTTTGGCTTTCTTATTTTATTTATATTCTGGCCGGTTTTCTTTTCTTTCAAAAATTTTAAATTAAGAGTTGTACATGTTTTTGAGGTACCTGTGATAATGGATACCTGTAGCAAATGTCTAGTGGACTGAATCCGGGTAACGGATTTCCTTCACCTCGCCTATCTTCCTTTGCTTTGGGAACATTCTGGTTCTTCTAGCTATTTTCAAATATACAACAAATTATTGCAAAACGTAGTTTCCCTGCTGTAATATCGAATGCTAGAACAATTCCTTCCATCTAACTGTATCTCTGTACCCACTAACCAACTTCTGTTCCCCACAACCCCAGGCCTGTGCATTTCTCACAGTGCTTGTTAGAAGAAGCCCTAGCTGGAGGGGGTGGGCAACCCCTGCTGCTGTGACCACGGAAGGCCGCAGGGAAGGGTGTTATCACATATGCTGAGGAGGGGGCTGGGGCCATGTGTCTCTAAGGGAGAGCCCACAGAAAAATGAGGAGAATGAGTGAAGTAAGGCGAGAAGTCTGCTTCAATCACAGAGACGGTAAGATGTAAATTCTTAAGGTCAGAGGAATGACTGATGATGATGTGAGTGACTCATAAAGTGAAATGATGGAAAGGCTGGACTGCGTAAGAGTTAAAAAAAAATCTTTTCCAGGGCAATTATGCTCTGTCTACACAATACAATAAATGGTTTAAAAATAAAGCTACCTTTCTGAGGAGAAATTCATGCAGAAATTAAAAAATATATATATATATATAGAGCTACCACTCAGGAGGCTGAGGCAGGAGAACTACTTGAACCTGGGAGGCAGAGGTTTCAGTGAGCCAAGATTGCGCCATTGCACTTCAGCCTGGGTGACAGAGAGAAACTCCATCTAAAACAAAAAACAAAACAAAACAAAACAAAACGAGCCACTAATCAGTTGCTCTCACTAGCCAACTGCTGCTAATTCACCCTGCAATGAACTGACCAGTTGCTCTGATGTCACAAGCATGAGCCACGTTAGGACAGTTTCATAAACTCCAATGTCATAACTTCATATACAAAGTATGTGAATATAAACAAATTCAAGTGCTGGCTTCAAAATTTTTCAGGAGTAAAACTGATTATTCAAGTATAAACTTAATTAAAAAGTAATGAGCAAATGATATCAGGATTAAGCCCCAAAGCAAAGTCAAGCACCACCATGGGCATGGGCATGGGCATGGGCATGGACATGAGCCTAGGGACTGCTCATGCCAGTGGACCCCATTCTACTTGAGGGGGCCTGTGAGCTCTACTTGGCCTAGAGGAAGAGGTATGCCCAGCTCTTCTACAACATGATGTTCATGCTGCAGGGGTTTCCTTGACAATTTCAGTTCTAAGTCAAAATCATTGGCCCTCTGTACGAAATGCTATTTTAAGGATAATTTCCTCCACAGGACTGCATTAAACAGTTTCACTAAACAATGAAAAATTCCTCAATCAAGCAAAAGGTGGAATCAGTAAACTGGGATGTTTTGTTTGTTAGATTATTAATGTCCACAGTTTAAAACTTGTAATGTCTTAATGTCAATTAAGAAAAGGTCTTTAGGCTGGGCGCAGTGGCTCAAGCCTGTAATCCCAGCACTTTGGGAGGCCGAGGCGGGTGGATCACGAGGTCAAGAGATCGAGACCATCCTGGTCAACATGGTGAAACCCCATCTCTACTAAAA
>NW_016107414.1:413412-415859 GCF_001604975.1 Cebus imitator
AAAGGAAAAGGTCTTTAAAAAAAAATCACTACTGGCTGGGAGCGGTGGCTCACATCTGTAATCCCAGCACTTTGGGAGGCCAAGGTGGGTGGATCACCTGAGGTCAGGAGTTTGAGATAAGCCAACATGGCGAAACCCTGTTTCTACTAAAAATATAAATATTAGCTGGGTGTGGTGGTATGTGCCTGTAATCCCAGCTACTCAGGGAGCTGAGGCAGAATTGCTTGAACCCAGGAGATAGGTGGCAATGAGCTGAGATCATGCCACTGCACTCCAGTCTGGGTGAAAGAAGGAGACTCCATCTCAAAAAATGGAATAAAAAAAAAAGAAAAAAAAAAAGAAAAAATCATTACTATCTTAGGGCTTTTAATTGTCTGATAGGACTTGGCACTTGAATTCTTGTTCATGAACAGAATTTTGTTGTTGCAATTATGATGCATTTTGTAGGGCACTGGGCACCATACACATCTAGAAATGAACTTGCAATAAATTAAACTTTTCTTGTTAAATCTGTTAGACACCATGGTTTTAATTTCACCATCTACTAATGATACATCTCAATCTTACTATTCTAAAATGTTCAACGTAATAACAGGAATAGATAGAAGGTTTGAGATTTATTATTTTTTTATTAAGCTTATGAATCCTTTTGTTTTGAAGCCAAAAATATCCTGGCCTATCCATAATTGATTATACTCTAAAAGGAAAGAACACAGATTAGTTATTTCTGACGGTACAGACCATCAAATTAAACTTGATCTATGCTACTGGAAGTCCTTCTAGATTTGGAAAGTAAATCATCTTCCTATATGCTAAGAGAATACTGAAAGACAAAGAGAGAAATATGAAGATTCTTGGTTCTATTTATTCACTTTCCACATTATGTCTAATGAAACTTCATCACAATAGGGCTCTCACTTATCATTCTCTTAGATTGAAAAAATGGAGGCTCTTGAAAAATGTAATACCCTTCTAATATTTTTTAGACTTTCATTTGAACATAAAACAGGACAAATGCCCCAGAATTCCATTAATGTTTCTTGCAAATCAGATAATCAAATTGCCTGGATTTCTATTACTAGAAGTCAAGACAAGAAACTCCGCTGTCAAGAGACATTTTCAGAGGTTTCTTTTTTTAACTTCTCGGCTAAATTCCACCCCTACTCCCTTTTTTCTAGAACTATAAAGTATCATGTTTATCTCCTGGATAATTAGTTACTTAGATTATCTTTTTTAAATCATAGTACAGCAGGAGTTAAAACAAATAGCCTAAACATTATCTTGAATCATTTAAAAATCCTTTTGATAAATCAAACTAACTGGAGGCAGGCATAGCATCAACGGCTTGACCTCTGAAGGTATATTCTATTCTTTCCTTTAAAAAATATTAACTGTTAAGAGGTAGAAAATCTCTAGGAGTCAAACTTGGTAAAACTGTCCCTTTAAAACAAATGTAAATTGTGATTTTTACAGGTTCACTATCTAGTTTGTCATTGTCATTTAACTTTCATTACAGAGTTAGAAGGAATATTTATAGCCCACTGAGGTTAGAGAGGAGAGCCAGTCCGAGTTTGCGGGCTGTCAATTCCCAAATGTTCTAGAACAAGTACCTAGTATAGCTGAGGAATTTCCAGTGATTTTTCCCTGCAAGAGAAGGGTTTTTGCAATACTTACACAGGTTCCTGCTGAGACATGTGGATGTCTGGGTGGGGGTTCACCTGCTATTTAAGTAACATACTGTGCACCTGTATCTTATACTCTAAGGGCCCATGAATCACGTCCTTGATATATTCTGAAAGAATAAGTGAAAGTACCAAAAAGAATTTTGAAATTCACTCTTAGAATCTAAAAGATGCCTGTAACCATGAGCAAATGCCTTTTTGAGCTGGAGGCTGACATGCCAATTAGTGCAGTGTCATCGGAATCTAAATCTCCTATTTTAACACAATGCCCTAAAAATACTGACATTTTGGTTTGACAGCTACAAGAAAGTTAGCTAAAGGATATTTTCATTACTGTATTTCCCAGAGTTTAATTCAGAAGGGCCTCCTAGACCAATTTTCCTCCTTGAGAACAGAAAAAAAGGTACATATAAGACTTAAAGAGAAGTTGTGAAATTAAAGGTGGTTTCCTTTCCCTTTAGATATGTAAGAATAAGAGAAATCAATAACCTCGAGGACAGCAGCCCACATAGAGGAGGAGATCAAGCCTTAACACAGACATTCTGGGCCTTTCAGACATCCAGAAAGTGTGTACACAATGGGCAGCAGGCACTTCAAACAATATTGTAAAAGGGTCACAAGAAAATAAGTTAGTTTGAAAAGAACAAAATCTTGGCCGGGCGCGGTGGCTCAAGCCTGTAATCCCAGCACTTTGGGAGGCCGAGGCGGGTGGATCACGAGGTCAAGAGATCGAGACCATCCTGGTCAACATGGTGAAACCCCGTC
>NW_016107414.1:415974-427571 GCF_001604975.1 Cebus imitator
GAGATCATGCCATTGCACTCCAGCCTGGGTAACATGAGTGAAACTCTGTCTTCAAAAAAAAAAAAAAAAAAAAAAAGAACAAAATCTTTCAGTTGCTTTGTGCAGAACTTATCCTGACTGCAGCTGACAAGCAGGTGATGGAGGTTTCATTTGGAACCAGAAGGGCTTGCAGTAGGTACTTCTCCCCAGTCACTTCTTATGGAGAGTTTAAAATGAAGAACACTTAATCATAATCTTACTTTATGTTCTTTTAATCACCAGATGATAGTTAATTAGTTATCATAGAATCAGAAAAACACTTGTGTGAAAAGAGAGTTCTGGAGACCACTGGTTTGTAGGACTGGACACCTGCAAAGAGCTTATTTCAATTTCTCTGAAAAGAATCAACATATACTTGTAGCTAATTAATAATTTTCTCTTCTGTTCAGTTCTGAGCGTTTTAAAAAATGGCCCTGTATCGTAAGTAAGCCAAAAAATTTTTATAGATGGGCCTATGTCTCAATTCCTTTGAATCCAGCCTCTTCTCCAAAAGAAATTGTTCTAAAGAAAATATGAAATGTGTATTAGGTAACTGCTTATTCAGGTTAATAATCCAAAATGTGTTCAAAATAAAACACTGCTACTGACTTTAATATTCATCTTTGCATTTTAGAAACAAACAAAATAAGTAAAAACATTTTTTCCCTGCTTTCACTGAGTATGGATTACGGATCTGAGATAGCAATTTGTTGTTGTTGCTAAGCATTAAAAGGATATTACATGAGAAACAGTGCCAAGTCAGCTTCTTAGACACACTGATGAAAATGAGGGAAGGGGCCCAGAAATGCCTAAGTATAAGCTCATATCACTCATTCTGTTAATAAAACACGTGGCTATAATAAAACAGAATCACGCCCTACATATGGGAGGGAGTGTGATAAATCATGAAATCAGCAAAGGCCTGACAAGATGGACTCACGTTGGGGTAGGTACAGTAAAACATCACGGTAAGATCAGACACATCCAGATGCCTCACCAGTTAAGAGGAGGCTCAGAAGACCTTGCCTTTCCCCATGCGTGGAGACACCGTGCAATCACCAACAGCTACGGGTGGGTTTGGTGGAAAAAATGTGGTCATATATTTGTACCATCTTTTGGTAAAGTAAGATAGAAAGGGTCACACACGCTTTGCCTCTTCAGTAATGAGTCAGGCAACCTCTGTTTTTATTTTGTTGTCATGGAGATAGAGGCCCAGCAGTGGGAATTCTAGGGACATACTAGGGCAGTAGCCAGATGCCTGGGAACCATCTGGATGTATACAGAAGAAAGTCAAACTACTTTCAAGTATAAAGGGCCTAGCCCTGGAAATCACTTGGCTTCTCTAGGAGCCTGCTAATTCAGCCCTGGGGAGGAAGCAAGATCCAGGGGATGGAGCATCCACACGTCTTTTAAACAAAACAAAGTTAGAATTTTTACTAACTACATTCTTTCTATATAATATCAGAAGAGAAAAAAAAAAGACAATTCCAAATGCTTAAGATATACAACAGGGAAAAGGGAATTGTTTTTCACTTAATCTGAATTATAATTTTCCCATTAAAATTTATCCATATTAAGTGGGGGGCACACAACAATAACAATTATTTTTTAAAGTTTCAGCTGTTCAGTTTAAGGATAGCTCTGAAAACGCAACTTAGTTTGAAATTCAAGCTGTTTCATTTCCTATTTAATCTTGTAAATTTCCTTCTCTTACAATACTCAGGTTGGAAGGGTGCCAAATTAGACCAGGGACAAATTTTCACCAACTTCACTTCAGCGCTTTATTTTTAGATTATATTAAAAATCTCATTAGGCTCCCTGAGGGAAAAGAGTGTTAACCACTAACAGAGGCAGGGGAAAATAAAGGAAACAGAAAGGTCAGCTATAATTGTTAACAAGGAAAGCTCTCCTGAAACAGTTGGTCTGAGGCTGCTGCACAAGCTAAAAGAAGCTTATTATCAAGGCCAGGTAAATGACTTGAGATTGGAGCTTAATCTTTTACCCCCAGGCTCGTAAGGACTAGTCAGGCTTGTCAAAGTGGCATATGTCTTTATTATGATTTCCAGACGGGATCTGGCAGGAGGCGGGTGGGTGGCAAGGAAGGCAGAGATGCTAAGTGCTCTCTATGCCTTTATACAATACCAATGTGCTTGAGTCTCCCATTAACAGGCTGAAAACGGGGCAGGCACACGCAAGACTGGGTGCAAGATTCAATGGAATGTCAAATGAAACTTAGAATTTATTAATGTATTTACATAACTTATAACCTTTAAGCAATGCCCTCATAAATATAGACTACAACTTTACATATGCTAAGCAACAGATACTTGTTTTTCCCCACCAAAATACTTGGGTTAAAAAAAAAAATTGACAGCATTTACACCAACTTTACTTCCTCTCTTCTTCCTTTTTAAACAATTGCTAGTCAGTTAGAACACATGAAATTCAATTTATTCCAGGCAGCTTCTCTACCATCACCATCTTGATCATGAGAGCTTATTTTAAAAAGGTGCCAATAACATGTTTGGTGGCACACACATGACGAGGTCAGAAGCAAACCCAGGGTGAGCTATGGATCTGCTGCTATTATTGTTAATTTACTGTACGTATCCTAGGCTAACATAGTTAATGAAAAGTGCTTTAGAGATGGCAGAGATGAAGTCATTTCCATCAGTTCTATAAACAACCCATTTTAGCTTCAGATAATAATTGTCCTTTCTCCACTTAGACCATCCTACTATATGATACAACTCCCTCTAACAGTGGTAACAGAAGCCAAGGAAATTACAATCTCCACAAGGTCTTTTTTTTCCCTTAAGAACCACAAAAGTGCTAATTTTCCCTTTACAAATGTTACATAAAATCTTGATTACAAAACTACTCAACAATTTAATCTTACCATCCATACAGTTATATGTTCCTTTTCAGCAAGGTCAAAAGCCAATGATATAGTCCCTTTGTACACTAGAGATTCTTTACATAATAGAAGTCCACAGACTGAAATGTCATTGCTGCAGTCTTTGGAGAAGAGACTGGTCAGTATCTATGAATCCTTTTTGCACGGAGAAGACTCAACACCGGCTAGGTGGAAACTGGTGGCAGGACCCCAGCCCTCCTGTTAACTTTCAGGACCACCTACTTCATCATCAAGTCTTGAGAGGCTGAGGTTCGGTCAGCAGCAGCTCCTCTTTGGCTCTGAAGGCTGCCTTCGGAGTTTGAAGCCCTTACCGCCAGATGGCGGGTTGGCGTCAGTGGATGGAATTCTTCGACCTAAACCAAGATGAGAAGAGGGAAGGGAATGAGATTTAACTTTCTAAATCTGTCCATTCTCAGACACAACACTTTTACAGATGCAATTTGACAGGTTTCACTGAAGTTAAAAAAAAAAAAAAGCTTAATAAACTTTTTATATTGGAATAATTTTAGATTTATAGAAAAGTTGCAAATATGATATAGAGAGATCCTGTATATCTCCCACCCAGTTTCCCCCAATGTTGATATATTACCATGGGACATTTGTCAAAATGAAGAGTTCAACATTGCCACATCACCATCAACTCCAGACATTTTTCAGAGAGCACCAGTTTTTCTGCATGTCCTGTTGCTGCCCCAGGATCCAAACAAGGGTATCACACAGCACTTAGCAAAAGTTTTTTAATTAAAAAAAGCCACACATTAGAACATTTTGTTCTGAGTAGGTAATACATATGATTTATTTTTGAAAAGTTCAATCAGAACATGGCTGTTCCTCTTTCTCATGATCAAGGCCACCACCGCAACCTATTTCTTAAGCAGCCTTCCAGAGGCATATATGCACAAACACTCACGGGCACACCTATATCCCTACCCACCTTCCCTTTCCAAGGCCAAATGGGGCAAGAAATAAAGCAAACTGTATGCACCATTCTCCATCTTGATACTTTCACTCAAAACATCCTGGGGATTGTGGTATCATAGTTCACGGAGAAAGAGCTGCCGACTATTTTTCTTTTGAGACAGGGTGTCGGTTCTATCGCCCAGGCTGGAGTGCAGTGGCATGATCTCGGCTCACTGTAAACTCAGTTTCCTAGGTTCAAGTGATTCTCCCGCCTCAGCCTCCTGAGTAGCTAGGACTACAGGTGTGCACCACCATGCCCAGCTAATTTTTATATTTTTAGTAGAGATGGGGTTTTGCCATGCTGGCCAGGCTGGTCTTGAACTCCTGCCCTCAGGCAATCTGGATGCCTAGCCTCTCAAAGTGCTGGGATTACTGGTGTGAGCCACTGTGCCTGGCCTGCTGCTTTCTTTTTAACAGCTCTAAAATACTGCATTTATAGATGGACCAGCACTCAATTCAACCATTTCTCTATTGCTGGGTATTTAGTTTGTTTCCAATATTTTGATGTTATTAACAAAGATGCAAGAAGCATCTTTGTGAACTTATATGTGTAGGATTAATGCCAGGAGGGGAAGAGCTAAGTCACGCTATTCTACTCCTGGTATTTGTCTGACACATACACTATATTCCAGTGTCTATCCAGCACAAATGCAGGAGGAATGTGCAATTTAAATTTTGACAGATGCTGCCAAATTACCCTCTGAAAAGGCTGTGCCACTACATTCTCCTACCAACAATGCATGAGAATGAACAGGCTTCACTTTACTGCTCCGTGAAGCATAATGCCAATTTCGAGAGAATCCTTAAATCACCCATCTACCTTCCTGGCTGATAACTCAAGGGCTGCTTCTTGTACAAAGGCTTTCCTGACACCCTCCCACTTCCTTACTCTCCAGCGTCTCAGACACTACAATCAATCAGGACTCCAGAAACAGGTTATTACATATCTCATATCTGTTCACATGACTATCTCCCTCACATTAGACCCTAAGCTCTTTTAGGGAAGAGATCCTATTTGTCCACCTTTATGTTTCCAGTATCATAACAGCACAATACCTGACACAGAAGTATTTTGTAAACATGGAATAAATGGACATTAACAAAGCTAAGACGGCCCCTCTGCTGACTGTCAGGTTCTCAGCTGTCAAGCCTTGAGCTCCATCACTTTGAGCTGTCTGCAGGTCTGTGTGGGGAGGACGCAGCATAGTTTCCACACTGAGAAAGCATCTCCCAGTGTCTTGTAACGACTTTTCAAATGACTAGACACTGCTGTGAATATACTACAAATTTGTTTAAAGCTTTACTGAAGCTTCTTGTCATTATTCTCAATAAATGGATATTGAAATATACCTGGTATCACAGACAGCTATGAAATATGACATCAAAAATTGGGGAACAAATAATATTTTAAGAAGAAAGCAGAGGAGAATATTTTCATGAGCTGGGAATAGGTAATGATTCCTGAAACAGCAGCAACCAAAAACTGAAAGCAGCTAAACATAAAGGAAGATAAGGATAAATCAGATTATATGAAGATTAAAAACTTGGATTCGCTGAAAGAGTTGACTAAAAAAATAAAAGGCAAGCCATACAGTAGAAGATACTTCCAATATACACAGTCAATAAATGGCTCATACCCAAAATAAAGAATTATAAAAAATTAAGAAGGCAGGTAACCCAATAGGAAAACAGGTAAAAGACTTAACAGGCACTTCACAAAGGAGGATATGTAGATATGATAAATGTAAATAAATATTTGGAAATGTGCTCAACTTCATTAACTGTCATGAAAATGTAGATCACTGCCTACTAACCAGAGACAGAAAGTGACCCAGTTCTCATACACTACTGGTATGGGTGCCAACTAATATGACCACCACTTTGAAAACTCGTTGGCAGTAAAGCTATGCTGAATGCATGCATACTCAATGACCAGCAATTTTTCTTATGAGTATAAATATACTTAACAAAAATGTGTACAGATGTTCACCAAACAATAAGATGAGAATGTTTGGAGCAGTACTGTTTGTAGTAACTCCAAACTGGAAACAGGTACCCAAATGTCTATCAACAGCAGAATGGATGTAAATTACTTTGTAGATATTCTTCACTTTCCCTCTCACCCCTACAACTCGGACTCTGACACTGACACCCAAAAACCAGCCATGAGAATGGATTATTCACAGCTAGACGCAATGACATGGATGGTCTAAAAATGTAATGCGGAATTTACCCTTGGGTGTAGAAACTGCCATGTCCCAACCAGAGTACCAAGGACTGGAGTATATACGATTTGCAAAAATTCACTATGCCTTGCACTTCTGATAAGTACACGTTTCTGTATGTCCGTAACACTTCAACACAAATTCAGTGTGCCAGGCACTGTGCTCATGCAGTTTTACTAAACCAGTGAACAATAAAGTCTATGTACATCTCTCTCAATTTTTCTAATCTTTGTGAACATACAGGTTTTATTTTTTCACAGTTAAAAGCTACATACTAGTTTTTATATAAGAATTTTCATTGTTGGCATAGATTACTACCTTCCTTTTTTGTTTGTTTGTTTGAGATGGAGTCTCACTCTTGTTGCCTAGGCTGGAGTGCAATGGTGTGATTTTGGCTAACGGCCATCTCCACCTCCTGGGTTCAACTGATTCTCCTGCTGCAGCCTCCCAAGTAGCTGGGATTATAGGCATGCACCACCATGCCCAGCAAATTTTGTATTTTTAGTAGAGATGGGGTTTCACCATGTTGGCCAGGCTGACCTCAGGTGATCCACCCACCTCAGCCTCCCAAAGTGCTGGGATTATAGGTGTGAGTCACCACATCTGGCCTACCTTCCTGTTTTTAATACCAGTATAGTCAAGAACACAAAAAGACAGCGGTAATTTTGACATACTCATGACGCCACACACTTAGATATTTTAGCTTGAGCTGTGAAAAATTCCCAACTGGCTTTATGTTGCCTTTCAAAAATCCATCTGGGTACCTCTTATTTACATCTAGGACAACAATAAACATAATTTTTGTTTTTTAAGAGATAGGGTTTTGCTCTATCATCTAAGTTGGAGTGCAGTGGTGCAATCAATAGCTTACTACAGCCTCAAATTCCTGAGCTCAAGTCATCCTCCCATCTCAGCTTCCCGAGTGGCTGGGACTATACGCACATGCCACAACACACTAGTATTTTTATTTTTATTAGACATAGGGTTGTACTATGTTGCCCAGGGTGGTCTTGAACTCCTGACCTCAAGTGATACTCCTGCCTCAGCCTCTGGAGTGGCTGGGATTATAGGTGACAACCACCATGCCCAGGCACATCATGACTTTTTAACATGACTTTGAAATGAAGAGGCTGGCCTAGAGGGTGCAATCAGTAGTTCACTGGCCATATTTGGTGGTAGGTGGGCTCCTTAGGCCTGCAAAGTACTCTGAAAATACTTGAATTATTGCCCAAATCTAAACAGTAGGACATGTTAAAAAAAATGTGAAAATCACCTTAGCAACCAGGGGTCCACATTCCAGCGTGGCTCCAACTGATGAAGCTGGGCCTGGCCTGAGCTAGGGTTCCTAGGGCTTCCCCTGGGCCTCTCTGCTCATGGGTCATCCTTGCCTGGCCTTGGTGGGCTCTGGGGTTCAAGCGCCTCCTCAACACAATGGCCAAGGACCCTCCCTGCTTCAGTCACCTTGGCTCTCATCTTAATGTGTAAGTCCACCCTGCTCTGTTGGCTTTCTGCTTTTTTCTACCTGGAAGTCTGACATGTTCAGTTCATGTGACTCCCCACACCTCTGCAGGGCCTGTTCCCTTGGACCTCAGCTCTGAGTGCCTCCTTAGAGAGGCCTTCTCTGATCGCTTGCAGACATTCCTTCACTTCATCCTAAATTATTTTCTTCGAATCCCTTATTATGATCTGAAATGATCCTATTTATTTGGTGTTCACTGTCTGTCTCCCTCTATAGAATGCGTGCTCCAGGAGAGCAAGGGCTGCATCTATCTTCTTCACAGCTATTTCCCCTGAGCCTGGAGCAGCTCCCAATAAATATTTTGATGAATTTGAACGAAATGAATAAACATAGATACAATCTACAGAGGATCCCAAAGGCATGCAGCAGCCTCTCGCCCGTCTAGTATCATCATATTAACACTTCAGGAAAGGGAACGGAAAGGGGGAAAACAGGTCTTACCTTTCACTTGCCTAGCATTATTTTTTGAGGGTTTTCTTACAGTGGAATTATACCTGCATTTCATTTCCCTTTATTTAGTTTGTTCATTTTCAATCACCTTGGATGACTAACTGAAACACATTTAAATAGAGAAGGAAATAGACAGCTTTCATGATCTCTATGCCCCGTACATTATTTATTCAGTAGTAGCATTCTTTCTAGAAGGGCAGCAGCTCTTCAGGAACTGGAACATGATATAAAAACTGGCCATCACTCTTACCTTCTCCAATCTCATTTCATTGAACACAGTATCAGAGACTAGATTGCTCTAAGGAAGATGGGAATTCTAACCAGGAAGATCATTCTGTGTTAAGTTGCTTTTACAGAGGAAATGCATAAGGCACAGAGATACTCACTAATTTCTATAAAGAGTTCATTTATGTTTATCGCGTTTTTTGCGCTGGTCTCTACAAAAATTGCATGAATAGAGTCGGCGTAGTCCTTTGCATCTCTCTCCATGACTTCTCTGGAAGGCAACAACTGCATATCAGAAATTCTACCCATGAAGATCTTGGTTTTATCCCCACCTAGTCAGTAGTTAGCCAGATTTATGATGACAAAGGATGTCCTGAATGGCTGCCGAATGGGCCCTGAGACATGGTCTTCCCAATTACATCACATCCACGATTAAACAAAACAAAACAAAACTCGCTACCACTAGTAATGTAGCTAATGGAATGATTAGGGATGGCAGGGTTTTCTTCCCCAGCCAAAATTTTCAGAAAGCCCTTGCTTTGGGACTGATGGAAGTGGCCCAGAGAAACTGTTAATAAATGTGCTTTCTGCATTCAAGTATTCCAAGTTATGGGAGCCTGGGGGCTGCTCTGATTTCAGACAATGTTGGGTGCAATACAACCAGTGTTTCTGTAAATTGCACCCCTGTCTATATACATAATGAGCTTCAAATGCCTGAAATCTTAATTTTAGTTTGAAACTTCAGGACTCCAACCACATAACCAAAAGGAATTTTTCAATGTCAGAGATAAAAGCAAGATTCTTATACTAGATATTGCTCATTAAGAAAAGGAACACATAACAGGCATTGTAAACCTCGTTCTATTAACTTACCTTACATCAATAAGATCACACTTATTTCCTGCAATGGCAACGACAATATTAGGTGGGCCATGCTGTCGAAGCTCTTTCACCCAATTCTTTAATGTTGAAAATGTCTCCTGTAACACAAAAAAGGAGAGCAACTGGAGATGTAAGCAACTAAAAGAGAATTTTCAAAACTGTCTAGAGAAAACTATAAAGTCTTACTTCTTTTGTGATATCATAAACGATTATAGCTGCGGCCGACCCTCGATAGTACATTGGTGCTAAGGCACGAAACTGCAGAGGAGGGGGAAAAATAAACAAAATTGGGGAAATTGGTTAAATATGTTTTTTACTAGACTTACAAGCCCATTATCCCTGCACAAAAGATAATCTTTCTCTTAAGCCAAAGAAAATGACATGCTGCTTTAAAGTAAATGAACCAGTAATTACCAAAGGCAAAAACTTTTAATGTAACACTGAAATGTCTCTCAGAAGATAGTTTAGAATACAGTTTTATTGAAATTAAATATGGCACTATAAACAATTGTTTTAGCTAAAAAGGCTTTTTAATTGAACTCAATGTTATAATTCCCAAATTTCATTTGCTCAATAGTCCTTTCAACTTTGGTTTCCCTAACTATCACGGAGATAAAAAAAATGCTGTAAATAGTTCTCCAGAGAAGTGCCTGCATTTGGGTGTCATGAAGAAAACCCTGTAATCTAAACACTGATTGTCCTTCAGAAATGAGTACACATTTATGTTCACTACTTAGATGAGTTTGCGACTTGCTTTTTTGGTATCTCCATGCGTGGCAATTCCCAAATGCTGAGTGCAGATCTCATTTCATTTACATGAATTTAACCCTGTATACACAGCTTCTTCCCACTCATCACGCCAGCCTCTGCACCCCATGACACACAACAGGGAGGAAAGAGAAAGGAGAGGAGTAACCATTTAAACAACAAACGTGACTTAGTGAGCTCTTTCTCTTGATGTGTGAGATGGAGGCTGTGAAGCTCTTTCCCCTGTCAACCTCGGTTCTTGGGCACACGTCTGGTGTGAGCATCTCAGCCAATGAATTTGATGCCAATGTTTAATGACAAGAATTTTGCTTATGCTTAATTTTCCTCTTACACCCTGACTCTGAAGCCTGACTCCTACTTATGATCTGATGCCAATGTATTTGCATCCTGTTGTTAATGGTGGTTTACCCTGAACACAGGCAGGCATTATTACAGGGGAGCATTTGGTGTGTATACATAAACCATATACACACTATGGATTCTGGAACTCCTTATTCACTGAGTTTAACCTTTTGGCTTTTAAAGTTTCATATTAATTTGAGTTTTACAGAAGAAAGTGGAATTCTGACTGTAAGCTCCATGAGGGATGTCAGGATGTCAGCATGTCTGCTGAGCACACCATTTTATCTCAGTGCCTAGCATCTGGCACGCTACAGGTTATCAAGAATTGGTGAACAAATGAGTAAGAACTGTGTGAGTGTGGGGAGCTGTCAAACTAAGTGTCAGATCTCGATGTCCATATACAGAAACTGTTACTAGTCTTTGTGAGAGAAATCCCTGCCTCTGGGGTGAAAGCCTACTAACTTCCAATAAAGGAGACATTAAGTTTTAGAGAAAAGAAAACAAAAATAAAGGCTATAAGCAAGAAAGCATCACAGAAATGAAAACTATATTATTGAGTAAAAAACATATAAAGTGTTGGGTTCACTTCGACAGTGTAAGACAAAATGAAACAGAAGTGCACAGATGGAATAACGGTTACGGTGCTAGCTTTCATTTTTGATGTACTTATACTGGCAATGTCCTTTACAGGGCTGTGTTTTCTTTCTTCAAATTCATAAAGTAAAACTCATAATAGAGAAAAGCAAAGATCTTAACAGTACAATCTGCTAAACTAACAAATGGATGTATCTGTGTGAACGCCATCTACTAAGATGTCAAATGGTTCTATCAACATGGAAAGTTCCTCAATATTCTTATCATGTCCTCCTTCCGCCTTGTTTTCATGTCTATTTTATTGATATTATATACTCACATGGGTTTCTTTTGTTTATTATTTGCGTAGAATATCCTTTTCCATTCTATTATTTTCTAATTTTGTTTTCGTATTTGTAGTAGTCCTCTTATAACCAGCACATAGTTGGGCCCTGATTTTTGACCTTTGCCTTTTAAGTGGAAGGTTTAGTTCCTTTACATTTAATGCATTTACTACTATATTTAGATTTAGGTCTACCATTTTATTTAGCATCTGTTCCATTTCTTTTAAAAATTCCTGTTCCTCCTTTCTTTCTCTCTTTTGCACTGCCTGAATTTTTCTTAGTGTTTATTTTCAGTGTATTAACTTCCTACTGACTTTTGAGCTCTACTTGCTTGTATTTTTTTAAGTTGTTGCTTTTGTAACTATAACATATAC
>NW_016107414.1:428603-456524 GCF_001604975.1 Cebus imitator
AAAAAAAAAAAAAAAAAAAAAATTCTAAATCTACATATACTATACTATACTATACAATCCAATGTTATAATTTTTGAATGAAATAGCCACTTATCTTTTGCATAACTTAAGAAAAACAGATGTTTCTATTTGCCATTTCTAGTGGTTATGATTTCATCTGAATTACCATTTGGTGTCATTTCCCTTTAGTGTGAAAAACTTTCTGGGACACCTGCTGTTGATTTCTGTTGTTGTTTATCTAAAAATGTTTTTACTTTGACTTTATATTTGAAAAGTAATTTTGGCAAATTAATAGGTTTTTGCTTTCAGCACGTTAAAGATCCTGTTCCACTGACTTCTGGTCTCCATTGTTTCTGTGTCAAGTTAGCCATCATTCATATTGTTGTTCTCCTGTTTATGTGTCTTTTATCTCTGGCTGCATTCAAGATTTTCTCTTTGTCTTTGGTTTTCAGCAGTCTATGATTCACCTAGGTATGGTTTTCTTTGTAATTAGAGATTTGCTGAACTTCTTGGATTTGTCAGTTTTGATGTTTCACCAAATTCGGGAAATTCTCAGCCATTATTTCTCGAAATCTTTTTTTCTGTTCCCATCTCTCTCTTTGCTCCTCCTGGCTCTCTGATCACACGTTAGACTGTTTGAATTTGTCCGTATGATACTGAAACTCTGTCCATATTTTTCTACTCTGTTTTTCCATTCTCCTGGTTAATTTGTTCTGCCTCCAATGAATTTTTCATCTTAGATATTACAGTTTTCAGTCTTAGCATTTTCATGTGATTCTTCATTAGTTTCTATTCTGTGAGAGAGTCCTCATCTGCAGTTAAGTCACTAACGCTCCTTTTTTTTTTTCCTTAAGAGATGGGCTTTTGCCGTATTGTCCAGGCTGGTCTGGAACTCCTCGACTCAAGCGGTATGCTTGTCTTGGCCTCCCAAAGTGCTGGGATTATAGGCGTGAGCCACTGTGCGTGGCCTACTTTTCTTTGAATCTCTGAACATACGTAAAATATGTGCTTTAAATTCTGTGTCTGCAAATTCCAAGAAAAGGGTCACTTTAGGATTTGCTTCTACTTACTGGGTCACGCCTTTCTGTTTCTTCATATGTGCAGCAGTGCTGACTGTCCATGGGACAGTGTGGATGATGCACTGTAGACTCTTGGTTTTTATCTCCTCTGCAGAGTATTAAGTCACTGGTGACTCATGCTGAGACTTTCTTTTTTTTTTTTTTTTTGAGACGGAGTCTAGCTCTGTTGCCCACACTGAAGTGCAGTGGTGTGATCTCAGCTCACTGCAACCTCCGCCTCCTGGGTTCAAGTGATTCTCCTGTCTCAGCCTCCCCAGTAGCTGGGATTACAGGGGCCTGCCACTGCACCCAGTTAATTTTTGTATTTTTAGTACAGATGGGGTTTCACTGTGTTGGCCAGGCTGGTCTTGAACTCCTGACCTCATGATCTGCCTGCCTTGGCATCCCAAAGTGTTGAGATTACAGGCATGGGCTACTGTACCTGGCCCTGAGATTGGTTTTACGCATTGTGTGTGGGGGGGTCTATTTGGGTCTGCCTTCAGTCCTAGGACACGATTTCTACTTCTACAGTGTGGCCCTTCTGAAGTTTCATTGGAATGCCCAAGGTGTTTAGCAATCCTCTCTAACACAGCAGGATTGGATTCAAACTCTGAAGTCTGTCACTGCTGTAATGAGGAGCAGCTGAAATCTCTGCTGTCTTGTCACCCTTTCCAGCTACTGGTTTCTGTTGCGTTTTATAATGTCTCTCTTGTGAATTCACAACGTGGGGGTCAAAATGACTTCAGGGGAATTTATAAACCGATTTTAGGGGGGTCCCTCCTTGTTAGATCCCTCTTTTCTGCGATTTGCCTCCTTTTTCTGGCTGCTCTATCAGTCCTAAACTCTGTGCTCAACACAAGCTTTCTGTTTGAGTCCTAGATACCCTGTGCCACATGAACTGGGAAACGTCCACTGGGAAAAAGCTGTCAAAATGTGGATCTCAGACCAGAAAGCTTCCCTTTCAGTCCCTGACTGCATTTGGTTGCTCTGCAGTGCCTTCAAACAGTTGTTTTTTAAGTGTTTTGTCCAGAATTAACATATAAATGTTATCTGTGGCTCGGAGAGCCAGCCATTCTCCTATTGTTGACATTGCAACTTTCATGTCCTTCTGATGCAAAGAAAGAAGGTGGACGCAGGTAAGAGACTCAAGAGATGTCAGCACATCTCTGCTTCAAACCTGGCTCTAGATCAGGGGGTGGCAAACTTTTCTGGTAAAGGCCACGTAGGAAATATTTTGGCTTTATGAGTTACTTAACCTCTGCTGCAACTACTCAACTCTACTATTGTAGAGTGAAGGTAGCCATAGATCAAGCTTGTCTAACCTGCGGCTCGTTATGTGGCCCAGGATGGATTTGAATGCGGTCCAACACAAATCCATAAACTTTCTTAAAACATCTCAATGTTTTTGCAATTTCTTTTTTTTCAAGTTCATCAGCTATCGTCAATGTTAGTGTATTTTATACGTGGCCTGAGACAATTCTTCTTCCAATGTGGCCCAGGGAAGCCAAAAGTTTGGACATCCCTGCCACAGATGATAAAGCAGCAAGCATGGCCATGTTCCAGGAAAGCTTTATTTATCAAAAAATTGGCAACAGGTTGGATTTGGCCCAAAAATATATGTGTAAATTCTATGTCTGCAAACTCTAATAATGAGATTGTTTTTGGCTTTGCTTCTACTCATGGAGTCGGGTCTTCCTGTCTCTTCATGCGGATGGTAACTGCACTGGACAGTGTGGACGATGCACTGCAGACCCTGGTTTCTGGGACTATCTGCCCCAACTCTAGATGATACTAAGCCACTACGCTTGCTCCTGACTCTAAACAAAACAACTCCTTACATGACTATTGTGACAATAAATAAGTCTGAATAACACTTCCTAATGTTCTGGTCTCTGTAAAAACAGTCATTGGGAGAAACCACATTAAGATGCAGAAATGCAAATCTTTAAAGGCTGGATGCAATGTCTATTAGATTCTGCTTAAGAAACTTTTTTTTTTTTTTTTTTGAGATGGAGTCTTGCTCTGTGGCCCAGGCTGGTGTGCAGTGGTGTGTTCTCAGCTCAATGTAACCTCTGCCTCCTGGGGTCAAGTGATTCTCCTGGCTCAGCCTCCCAAGTAGCTGGGACCACAGGTGTGTGCCACCACTCTTGGCTAATTTTTGTATTTTTAGTAGAGATGGGATTTCACCATGTTGGCCAGGCTTGTCTTGAACTCCTGACCTTAGGCAATCCGCTTGCCTTGGCCTCCCAAAGTGCTGGGATTACAGGGGTGAGCCACTTTGCCTGGCCAAGAAGCTTTCTTTTATATAATCACACACAGACGGCAAGTATTTGACATGTTCTTGCTACATGTATGGTGTATTTATGATGCTTTTTAATGTATGTGCTGTGTCTGTCTCAATACTACCGCAGAAGTCTTTGTTAATGAAGGATAATTGGTGGAAAAAGGTGACTTAAAATGCATTCTTTCAAGATAGCAAATAGAAGGACAAAATGGTCTCATAAAAGCTCTATCTCAAGGAGATAAATTTAAAATTGTAAAATCAAGTTTCATTTTATGTGGTATTTGAAAAAACTTAGGTTTATTATTGCAGCCAGGAGCTAATTTTCTGGGTGAACACTGAGTCGAACTTGATTGATAACTTGGCTATGAATCTTCTGATAAAACTATATGCTAGCACAATATGATATCCTTCATTTCATGTTTGACTTTACAGTCTTATCATAAAAACGGCAATTTTTAGAAAAATATTTGAGGGCTTCATCAATTTTCCCTAGGCCCCTCTTAACCCTTTGATACACAAACCATTATCTTCTGAAGCACGTATATCATCATCCTGATAAGTATTTTTCCTCTTCATTTAAGTTAACAAGATCCCTACCGTCAAGGGCTTCACATGACATTTGAGAAATTCTCCAAAATCACTTTCATTGACTTAATGAAATCACTTTGCAATCAAATGTGGCTAGACCACCAGGAAGACAACACATCTGTCAAAACTATGTGCCGTACGAGATGTCAAATAGGGAGGATGTTTGAATGGTCAATTCATCAAAAGGGTTTTCATTTTATGACAATTCTGGTTCCATAATAAATCTCCTAACTACAGAGAGTAATAAACATACAACGCCAGAAATTTAAAACTTCAGTCATGCACTACTCACATGGTAAAAGTAGGTACAGGAGCTGTCCTTATCTGTGCCTAAGTAGGGCTGGCAAACAGGAGACATAAACCTATGGGCACCAATACCATGTGCCAGGGGCTGAGAGCAGAGATACGAAGGCAGTTCCTGACCTTGAGGAGCTTAGTCTAATGAAAGGCAGACAGGTAAGGAAACAGGTGACAATCCCATGGATGAGTGCAATAAAAGGCTTCAGGATACAAAGGAATACTCCAAAGAGTTTATCTGCTGATTCGTCCAACCAACCAGTATCTGAACACCAGCTCTCGGACAGGCAGCAGGCTGGGCTCTGGGAGTTCGGCAATGAAAAAGACATGTGGTCCCAGCTCTTGAGTTACAGTCTGATGGGAGACTGTCAATGAAGGTGAGTAGACAGGTATCTAAGGACAATTTTTAATGTATGTTCTGAGGAAAATGAGTAAGGGCAGTAATAAAGAACAAAGTTGGGACCCTGCTTACGTGCAGGGGGTTTAGAGAAAACTCTGAGGATGTGACATTTAACCTGAGACCAAAAGACGGGAAAGGAGCCAGCTGGGCTCCAGGGGAGGGAACAGAGTATTTTGGTGAGAAGGAACAGTGTGTCCAGAGGCATGAGGCCAAGGAGTGCTGGAGGCCCTGAAAAGAGAGGAGCCCAGGGGGAGGCCCGAGCAAGTCTCATGGGGCTTGGGAGGTCTCTGTTCAGAGTGTGACTGTTAATGAGAGGTGCAGCGGGAAGTTGCTGGAGGGTATCAAGCAGGGCAAAAACGGGCTGGTTTCTGTTTCCAGAAGATTCCTCTGGGTCCTGTGAGGACATGTCATAGACAGAGGGAAAGCAAGGGACCCATGAAAAGGCTAAAGGAATACTCAGTGAATGGCCAAGGTGGCTGAGAGCAGGGTGCTGGGAATGGAGATGGAGAAGTGAATATATTTGCGAAACATTTAGAGAATGAAGTTGTCAGGACGCCCAGATGGAGCAGGTGTGCAGCACTAAGGGTGAGGGAGGAACCCAGGATGACCTCCAGATGTGGGTTTGAGCAACACGGGAGTGTGGCGATATGGTCACTCATCTGAGAGCAGGGATGGCAGGAAAGCCTCCTTTAGGTGACGTCAGAAGTAGGTTCTGAAGGCTGAATATAGAGTTTTCCAGACAAAAGGTGGAAGGGCACGAAACTATGGCATGCTGGAGAACTGCACGCAGTCTATACTACAGGACAGGTTGGTGGGAGGAGGTGAAAATAGAGCCTGGCTGTGGATGGCACATTCTGGACTTTCAGTGCGTTTCCCAGGATAAAGTGGCAGTCCTTGACCCAGACAGGCTCACAAGACGTGTCTTGTGTGATCCTCCCAGCATTTCTAACAATTTGTGGGTAGCTGTCAGATGTGTGGCTTTCCTCAGCACTGTGCTTTGGCAACCCTGGACATGTGCTCATGCCCAGCAACCACTGGCTGAAGTGAGTGCTCATCAGGTGGTGCTCCTTTCCTGTCTTCTCTATGCAGGGCCTCCTGGTCAGTGCCCCTGGCCTGTGGCCTGGCCCCATGAGCATCTCCTGTGCAGCTCTGGGCTGCATGATGGTGCATCAGGCAGGCCGGAGGCAGGTTTGCATCTCAGAGCAACTACTCCTGCTGCAGAACCAATTACAAAAGGGAAAGTAAGAGGCAGGAAAACCAGCTAAGTATAAAACTTCACAGACTTCTGTTACCATGCTGGCCGAAAGGGAGAGAGGCAAACACCCTTGTGTTATTCTTCATGTCCCAGAAAAACAGAGACGTTATATATCACTGTGTATACCAGGACAGGCTCTGATTCAAAGCATAATGGAATCTATATTATAGCATGATTCTTTATGATGAGGGCTCTGCTGTATCATCAAACATTTGTGAGGGGTAATTGAACCTTGGGATTTAGTGGAGGGTACATATATTACCAGCAGGAAGAGCCACACGGGTTCATGGATAATAGGACAGGTCCCAGGGCTGTGTCTATATATTCAGTAGAACTCTGGTAAGCAACTCACTTCTAAAGGACAGAAGGGGGATGGTTAGCAAAGGTCCAGCTGTCCTAAATGCTCCATTCTAGACGTGCAACACGAACAAAGGAGAAGAAATGGGGAGTGGAAGGCGGCAAGCAGAAGTATCTCAGATGAGTAATGGGACATGGGCACAACATCCAGTGTTAAAAACAGAAGAAACCAAACGGAGCAAACTTAAGACATTAAATCTGTAAAAATGCATGGAGTCTATGTCTAGGACAACAGAAACGGCTTGTTTTGTTTTCCTCCATTTGTCTGTGATGATTCTTGTCAGATTTTATACTATACACGGAATCTATGGTGTCTTAGATAAGGCCGTGATGACAGACTATTTTTCCTGATTACTTCTGGTACACTTTTAAGAGCTTAAGATAGCACCGTGCATCCATCAGATGTGCTGTTTGGATTGTACTGTTTGAAAACAAAATTAAACGGCAGCTGAATAATGGGGTGGCTGCCAGAGACAGCTTGGCAGGGAAATTGGACTGAGTACCCAGAGGAAAGATGAGGCAGCACACAAGTGTCTGTCCCCATCCCTGCCTTCCCACCCCTGTCCGATTTGGGTGGGCTTCCCTAGGTCCCATTAGACCCTGTGCTGCTATGGCCAGGCCCCGCTTCCAGTTCAGGCTCCTCCTTAAGTAGATAACCATCGTGGCCAATTCTGTCATCAGGCATTTATTAAGCATCTATTGCAAGGCACTGCGTTAGCTCATCCTTTTCACTTAAATCTCACACTTTATATGCTGTAAAGTTCCCTCTTTAGCTTTTAAAAGGCAGCGATAAATGAGTTGTGCTTAACTCACCGTTTCTACCACTAATTGTTTTATATCTCTTTACTAGAGGAGGGAGCCCTAAATGACACACAGTGCTCTGAGTGGGATTTTGTCAGGCCTGTCGGTCGGCATTTACCTTAAGACACTAAACGGTATAAAAAGGCCCTCAGTGCCCATTATCACTTTCTCCATCGGTGGACTCTGTGGCTCTAATTGAAAAGGAAAAGGGAAAGGCTGGCCTACGCAAATGGAAAGAAATGTGTCTCCGGTGCACGGAAGAGAAGTAAGTAACGTGAGATGACAGGGATGCTGACGGCTTAGTCAGAGCTTTCATTTGGGCCTCAGAAAAACAGAGTAAATTAAAGAGTGACTTACTCGTTCTTGTCCAGCTGTATCCCAGATTAGGAATTTATGTAGCTCATTTTGGTACTGGACAGTCTTGGTCATAAAAGATGCCCTATAAAGAGAGACCTAAATGATCAGAATACATTACGTAAAGCACGTTTCCAGCCCCAGTTGGAAACATCACTTAGACTCAACCAATGCTCAATTTCCCAGCTCCACACATATCCTAATTGTGCTCCTCTCTGGAGTATTTGTGGGATGCTTAGATGCTGACTGCATATCCTCTGTCAAAACAAAGCATTAGGCATATCTGCCCAACATGAAGAAGGAAGAGTTCTAAGCTCTGTATCAAAAGAATCAAGAGATAGTTTGGCAATACAGACATTAGCCTCCCTTGTAAAACACAGAACCTGTTACTTAAAAAGATGTTATCATGGGAAAACATTCCCAAAAAACCACGTCCAGGGATGTATACATTAGTTTAAAAAAAAAAAAAAAATAGGATCTCGCTTTGTCCCCCGGCAATTCCCAAACCACATGCCCATGTAAATAGGTGAGTGAGAGCTAGTGTTAACATGAGAATTAGTATTAAGATGTCAAACGAGGAGCAGGAAGATGGCTGGAGAAGTAACGGCTGCACAGAGGTGACTGGGTTCATCATCAGTACCCCGATGAACACCTGTGTTTCATCGACAAAATGGCTTTCTAAGCTGAAGTTCAACATCAGACCGTGGAGCCTCATCCAGCCCCGAATGGGAGAAGGAATCATGGTTTGCAGGTCACACCACTCACTTTGAGGGAGCCACTCTGCCCAGGGGACTTTGATGGCAGGGTTCCTATTATTCTGGGTGGTTCACACTTTTTGGAGGATCCTGAGTGAGATCTCAAAGTCTGTGTATGCTCTGAAAGCCATGGTGGCCAAGAGAACATGCCTGGACACTTGGCGGACTCCAGGAGATAGGTTTAGGATTCTTGCCCTGGGATTGGGCCCAGCTCCAATACTACCTTCCAATTCCTCCCTCACCCAAAGGGCAGCCTGCCTCCAGGGAGTCCTTTGTCTCCCAGTCTCCTCACAGCAACCCAGTCTGGCCAGTAGAGCCCAGAGATGAGTGCGTCGTCTTTTCTAATGAATAATAAGCCTTCTGGAACTAAGTACCAAGTTATCCTTTTTTTTCTTTTTTTCCAAATTGTACTCTTGGTTGTTTTTTGCCAAGTTGTACTCAAATCACTCCAATCAGGACAATGAACTCAACGGCTGGCATTTTCAAATATGCTGAGGCCTTGAAACATTTTTCTTGAGAGTTAAGTAATAGTCTTCAAGAAAAGTACAGGTTGAAATAGGATGACTTTCTGATGAATCATGAGCTTAGACGAGTATCAGAATCTTTAGTTTTAAAACTTCAACTCTGACACAATGAATTCCTGGCAATATTTATATAAATTTATGGGATGGCAAGTAGCCTCCAAAATAGTGACTGTGACTAGGAAGGGAAGATAAATTATTTACTGATAGGACTACTTACTGGATATTTGCTTTCTGAAAATCTACCCCTTGGTATCCTTAGTAAAGTGCTCTGTGCATAGAAGGTACTCGATAAATGGTTATTGTATCAAGAACTTTTGGTGACTCACTATGATTAAATCAGGATATGCAACATGATTTCTCACTTAGGAAAGATCTAAGCATTCAAAAAGCATTGTTTATTGTGAAGATTGAATGAGATGATGTATGTGAAGTGCTCTTTAAATTGTAAAGCACTATATCTATACAAGGTATGATTATTATTATTTAAGGGCAGCTCCAGGAAATGCTTTAGTTTAGACTTTGCAATTAGTCCTAAAAGCTTGCAACTCAACTCTCCATCAATTACGGCTGTGGTGTTACATTTATGAGTGACAACAGGCATCCAACAGGAGCCTACAGGAGAGCCAGCACATCTAGCACTTCCATCTGGCTGCTCGAAGGACAAAAGAAGACATTTCAAGTAGACAAAAAGGTGAGAAAGCTATACACAATAATTACTACAGGATCAGAACTCAATGAAGTTTAACCTACCTGCCAAGCATTTCCCTTTAATGAAAACATGACTTATTACTGACTTAATTACTGAGTCAGTTAAAAGACAAAATGGCAGCTATGATGTAATGAAAGTGCCCTAAAGGATTAAATTTACCTCCCTGTCTGACCCCGATCACCCTTCTACCCTCCCTCCTTATCACTTTCACCAGGCCTCCTTCCTGTCTACCCTGAGGTTTTCCTGTGCCCCAAGCTCCTTTCTGGGGTCTAAATCTCTGTCTGTTGGCTTTCTGTCCTTTGATCACCAGCATCACTTGCCCACACCACCAGTTCTTTAGCTTCCTTGCCTGTCTTGTCTCAACTACCCAGAAAAGCCCAACAGCCTCTCCACCTGCTTCCTCTACCCAATGGCTGGGTGGCGGTCTCGCCAGAGGAAAAATGACAATGTGGATGGCATGAAGATTCTACGTTTTGTCTGCTGGGCATGCCTCTTAGGCCTTCTCCCATTCGACAAAGCAATTATCCCACATTCTCTCTCCTCCTTTCCAGTTCTCTGCCACTTCCAGCTACCTGCCTCTTGTTTCAGCCTTCTCAGAGAAAACAGGTTATAAGACCCAAGACTCTCAACAAGCTCCCCAGTCAACACTTCCAACTGAGAACAGATGAATTTCCACTCATACTTGCAGTGAGTTCCATTTTTCTGACTTTTCGCTGAGTCCGAGATGTCTTTTCTTTGGCTCATGTGTCAGTGTTGCCCTGGTTCATGACCCCAGCACATTCTGCCTGGGCCACTGCAGTCATCAAACTGGTCTCCGTAAGTCTCAAATCTCTTCAATTGTCCCTGTGTTCACCTTCCCAATGACCACTGACTGCTCCTCTTCTTTGGATGCTTTCCCATTGGCTCTCTCCTGGCCAGATGCCCCCAACCCCTTGGGTCTCAGCTCAAATGTTAAAGATCATAGACCCCTGTGCTATCTACCCAACCAGGCAGCCTCCCACCAACTCATCACTGCACTTTGTCTTCAGGGCACCTTTCACAACATCTGATTAGTTCATTTATGTTTTTTTCTTTTTAAAATTTGCCTGCTCAATGTCTGACTCACCCATGAGAATTTTAAGTTCTTTGTGTAGGGACCTCGCTGTAACTCTGCAATAGGGGGATCCTCCTCACCTCCCCATTTCCTTGCCATCCTAGAACTCCAATAAAACATTTATCATGTAGCCTACAAGCTATTTGGCTGTCTATTATGCCAACAGATCTAGGGTGTCTTGGCCAAGCACTTCCTGAAGGATGAAGTGAGAAGTACTACTGAAATGCAGGTAAAAAGTTGAGATTACGCAGACTTGGGCTCTGTAACCATAGCAAGGTGTGTGGCCTTTAGGGTATGTGGGAAGTAGTTCAACTAGTACAGGGCTGAGTATGCCCAAGCAATGTCCTTCCTGCCTTCTCCTTCCAAGCCACCAGCTCCAACTCCTACTAGCCCACAGGTGATCAGCAAATCCAGGAGTTACAGTAAAGAGTCACTGTGTCCCTCTATCACTCAGAGCTCTGGAATTCTACTAAGAAAGAAGTCATGGCACTTTTCGGAGGGAGAGTGGGTGTCTGTTTCCTGCTCACTCACGTCTGAATCAGGAGCTCTTCCCTACCTCCAGGTCACAGCTCAGGTGGCAACTTTTCTCCCCTTGACACCACAATGCATCTCTGTTGATTTTCTGAGAGGCTGAAATCTTGGCTTATCACATCTGTAAGAACCACTTTCTCCTCAACATTTGGATTGGATTCTTTTCCTTAGTGGTAACTTTTGGATTCAGGGTGAGACACAGGAGGGGGTGGTTGCCTGTTGCTCCTCCCGAGCTCTGGGCCAGCCCCAGGCAAAAGGCCTCCTGCAGGACCCAACAATGGATTCCTTCCTATGGTCAGGTCTTTATCTGTTGAGGGCAGCACTTTTCCAAATCAACTTGATTTTAGTTTAACTACACGATCTAGATACTTCATCACCCTTCCCGCCTAACATGGTGAAAATAGGGCTTTCTTTACACTCTACCCCCACAAATCACCCCAGATTTCAAGATCCAAATCACAGAATGTTATGTCTGTCTTCCGCAGAACAGAAATGTCTGCAACTATTCTTCATCCTTGTTCCTTGCAACCAATTTTGAAGTAGAGCTGTCTGGTTCTTCATTTTATATTTAATCTTCACTTGAACCTCAGCCCCTGAAATAAATTCATAAATTAGACCCTAATTTTTGAGTGGACTACTACAATTTTCCCTCCCATTGTCACTAGAACTCTAGGATCACTTCTTTAGCGTTCAAGTTAAATGACACAGAGGGTATAATAACTTCAATATCTTGCTTTTTGAAAAACAGGCAATGGCTCCCTGCCATTGAAATGATACATTTTTATTTTCCAGCCTGCCATTTACTTGTCTGATAACCTTATTTTTCACTACTAAACTGTCTCTCTTCACTCTGCCTAGGCAGATCTTATTACCTCTTTAATCTAAAATCCCTACTAGCATTATTTCCTAAAGCTAGAATGCCTTTCATATACTTCTCCATTTTTCATGACATTCTAAAAATATGACTTTCACGCACACCAAGTAGTCACGATCTTTGGTCAGAGTACGTGCTCTCAATGAAAATACTTGCTGCAAGGTATTTGAAACATTTCTTTTCTTTAACTGCAGTAGACTTATTTAGCTCTGCTGGAACATAGGTGTGCTCTGACATCACATTCCAGCACCTCTCTTTACTGCACCCTTTTCTTTGGGATGTTGTCATCCCCATAATGGCATATATTGCCTCTTGAGGATGAACAATCCAGCACATTTTACAATTAACAAAGGAATCTCACTTCTCAACATGAGAAATCTCATGCAAACAACCACTGGATCTCTGTATACTGATGGAAACACCACTGAATACCAAGACTGAGACATAAAAAGACCAAAGGCACGTGACATCTAGAAGTTCCTCTAACAGAGGTATCAAGGGACCTTCACAAAGTTATCTGTTAGAATGGTGCAAAGAACTTGTGGGGTCTGGCTAGGCATGGTGGCTCATGCCTGTAATTCCAGCACTTTGGGAGGCTGAGGTGGGCAGATCATGAGGTCAAGAGATCGAGAACATCCTGGCCAACATGGTGAAACCCTGTCTCCACTAAAAATACAAAAATTAGCTGGGCGTGATGGGGCACGCCTGTAGTCCCAGCTATTTGGGAGGCTGAGGCAGAAGAATCACTTGAACCCAGGAAGCGAAGGTTGCAGTGAGCTGAGATCGCACCATTGCACTCCCTCCTGGTGACAGACCGAGACTCCTTCTCAAAAAAAAAAAAAAGAACTTGTGGGTTCTTGGTGAGGGTTAACTAAATTTAAAGGCACATTTGGGTTACACTAGGATGGCTTCAAAGTCGTAAATCTCAAGTGTATCCATAAATTCAGTGAAATATCAGGTGCATTCCATAGTCACACGTACCTTTCATCTTTCCTTTAATCTCTACTATCTCTTAGGCTAATGAGATCTAAGGATTAACTCTGCATAGTAACTTCTACTAAGCAGTTGCTACCCACTTAAAGCAGAGGAGTGCACAACAGACTGTTCCACAGATTCACGGTCATCCTAAGTAAATCCGTTATCACTTTCTATGCATTTATCATACAGTCTAAAAACTTTGAAAAATATTTAAAATCAAGAAAGATATTTCTTTAAATATAAACAGGCTGGGTGTGGTGGCTCACGCCTATAATCCCTGCACTTTGGGAGGCTGAGGCGGGCTGATCATTTGAAATCAGGAGTTCAAGACCAGCCTGACCAACATGGTGAAACCCCATCTCCACTAAAAATACAAAAATTAGCTGGGCGTGGTGGCACACACCTGTAATCCCAGCTATTCAGGAAGCTGAGGCAGGAGAATCATTTGAACCTGGGAGGTGGAGGTTGCAGTGAGCCGAGATCGTGCCATTGCACTCCAGCCTGGGCAACAGAGCAAGACTCCGTCTCAAAAATAAATAAGTAAATAATAAACAAACATAACTAAATAGCAAAAAGCCTATCCTTTCCTAAACTTGTCAATAATTATTTACATAACATAACATATACCATTTCACATCAAAAACAAAATCAACAACGACAAAACTGTCTTGACTAAGTGTTCATTCTTGTTAGGCACTCTTCTAATGATTTCATATGTGACCCAACCGAACCCCTACTCTGGGTTCTAGGTTGGGTTTGGTTCTTCATCACCATTTTGCAGATGGGACAGAGCTGGTGAGAGGTGCATCTAAGATCCACAGCCAGGCAGGCAAGTCTTAAGTCTGTGCTCTGAACAACAGTGCCATTTGTACTGGGCAATCTATTCACTCCTTCAAACACCTGGACTTCTACCATGTGGCAGGAACACCAGGCAGTCAAGATGAGAAAGACCCCATCATAGCCCTCAAGTAGCTTACACTGGGGGTACTGGTCAGGTACAGATAATGACCAGGCAAATATCCTATGAGGTAAGTGAAGAACGGGCAGAATGTGAGCAGGAGAATGAATGGTGATGACAGGCGTGGGAGATTGAGTAATGTCCTCCCCTCCCCATATCTACACCCTAACCTCAGAACCCTTGAGAAGATTCCCTTACACGGTAAATGAGACCTGCCTGATGTGATTAAATTACGGATCTTGTGATGGGGACAGGAGCCTGTATTATTCAGGGGGGACCAGGTGGAGTGAGAGCCAGCAGAGAAGGTGATGTGAAGATGGAAATGGAGAAAAGTCATGGACCTTGAAGATGAGAGAAGGGGCCACAAGCCAAGGCAGCCACCAGAAGCTGAAAAAGGTAAGGAAATGAATTCTCCCCTCAGAACTTCCAGAAGGACCATCTCTGTCAATACTTTGACTTTAATCCTGTGAAACTGACTTGGGAATTCTCACCTCCAAAACCATAAAAGAGAAAGTGTGTTTTTTTTAAAGCCACTCAGTTTGCTGTAATTCAGTAAAGCAGGAAGAGGAAATAAATCCATTAGGGATGACTTCAGAGAAGAGGTGAAGTATGGGCTAAGCCAGCAAGTTGAGGGGGTGATGGGTGAAGACCCCAGGGGGGTCCCATTCCTTGAAGAGCAACAGCAGGAATCAAAGTAGAGAATCGTGAATGCCAACAAGCAGCCTGGCTGCTTGGCAGGATTGGGCCAGGAGGATGAGGTGGGCAGAGAGAGCAGTTAGGTGACCACAGAAGGATACAGGCAGGTGAGGGTGGGCAACAAGCGCCTCCTTGGTGTGAAGCCCTGTTCCTCGTGAACCACATCTCGTAGAGGCCAGAGCTCTGCCACCCCATTTATGCTGCCCCATTTGTATTGCTAGTGAATATTTCAGAAATACTCTAAAAATATTTCAAAAAATCTCTCTTTTTAAACTGAGCCTTGCCTGAGCAACAATGTTAGTAAAATTAAAAACCCACCGGTTTCATGAACTAGTTTTATTTTTCCCAACTGACAATACAATACTTAATGTAAATTAAAAAGTGTTCATCTCTGTGCCATCTAAAATAATCTCATATATGATGTTTTGAAAGACAGCTAAAGTGAAGGAGAGCCACTGAGGGTGGGGAGGATGGGTTGATGCTATCAGACCTATTTCAGAAGGTCAACTCTGGAAGCAGGCAACACACCTGTGGGGACTTTCTCCCAGAAACTAGGCCCTTAATAAATAACCCATGGATGAGATGGATCTCTATTTTTTTCTTTTCTTCTCCTTCCCTCCTCCCCCCCCAGATTCCAGGCAGCACCCTAAAAGTCTCTACTTTGAAGGATCTTCTAGGACAGAAGTAGAGACAGATAATATAGGCAAAAACTGGGGATAGTAAGCCCTGTGAGGGCACAGACAAGACAAAGGGAGGTGGATCGAAAAGAACAGCAAGGCTGACATGATTGGAAAAAAAAAAAAAAAAACAAGCAGCGGCTGGGCGCAGCAGCTCACACCTGTAATCCCAGCACTTTGGGAGGCTGAGGTGGTGGATCACTTGAGGTCATAGCCTGGCCAACATGGTGAAACCCCGTCTCCACTAAAAAGATAAAAAAATTAGCCAGGCATGGTGGCGCGCACCTGTAATCCCAGCTACCCAGGAAGCTGAGGCAGGAGAATTGCTTGAATCTGGCAGGCGGAGGTTGCAGTGAGCTATTGTGCCACTGCACTCCAGCCTGGGCGACAGAGCATGTGACTCTCTTAAAAATAAACAAACAAAGAAACAAACAAACAGCTAAGAAGGAGAGCAAGCTAAGTGGCCCCTGGAAATGATCCTGGACAAAGATGGGATTGGCAGAAAGGACAAAAGGGACAATTTAAGATTAACACACAAAACCCACATATCAACTGGGGTGAGGGAAAGGGAGCATTCTCAGCAAGTCTACGTAGCAGGCTTCTGTCAGTTCAGGCAACTCTGTGTGTGATGAACTATTTCAGTTACCTCCAAACTGTAATTGTATTCTTTAATTTTTTAAATAGGTAATACATTCATACGTTTCAATATTCGAAATGTACAAAATAAGGACAGACCCAAGCATCTCCCACCTTCCTTTTCCAGCCATTGAATTCCTCCACCTGGAAGCTTGATCTTACAGCTTCTTAGACCTTTCAGAAATACATTAGGTTTATATGAAAAACATGCATATATTGTTTCCCCTGCACACTATTTTATTTATTTTTAAACACAGATGGTAACACATACCACATACCTTTGATTTTTTTCTCTATCCTCACCTAGGAGATCATCCAACATAAGTAGATAAAAGTTTTCTCAAGATGGCTTTTTTCCTTTACTGTATTATATTGAGTACTTACACTATGATTGATATAATCAGAGCCCCACTAATCAACAATGCTGCAAGTGTTAACCTTGGACAATTTTTAATCGGTTTAGAAATTATGTGAGTTTATCTGTAGGACAAAGACGTAGAAGTAGAACTGATGAGCCAAACGGTATGCGGCAACAGCATACTAAGAGTGTGGACTTTTAATTCTTGTCCCTACCCGACATGAGCCATTTTTGACTTCTACTTCACAGACGAGGTTTAACTGTCCTTGGATTTCATACAAACGGAATCATAAAATATGTACTCTATTGTGCCTAGCTTCTTTTGTTTAACAATGCTTTTTGAAACCTGTCTCCATTGTTTGGTAACTCATTCTCTTTTATTGCTGGATGGTATTCAACTGTGTGACTGTATCACACTTTGCCCATTCTTATGTTGAGGAATTGAAGTTGTTTCAAGTTTTTGGCTATAATGAACAAGGCTGCTATAAACATTTTTGTGTAAGTGTTTTTGTAAACACACAGAGTCCTCCAAAGTAGTCAAACCATTTATACTTTTATTAGAAATTTATGGAGTTCTAGTTATTCCATATTCTTGCTGACATTTGGTTGTTACTCTTTTAATGTAGCTATTATCTAAGAACAAGGCATGGATGTCTACTCATACACTTCTATTCAGCATTGGACTACAGGGTCTGGCCAATACAATAAGGCTCCCCCCAAAAAAAGTACAAAGTTGGTAAACAGAGTAAAAATTGTCAGACATTATATTCATAAACATATTTTTTATATCATGGAGTCCATAAAAAATATTCTTGTATAATTACTGCTCAAAATAAGACGCACATTTCCAATTACCAGAAGGTTTCCTCATACCCATTTCTAGTTAACTCTTGTCCCCATTCCAGGCAAAACACGAAGTCTATAATTTAAAAAAAAAAAAAAAAAAAAGCTCAAAATAAGAAAACTTACAGTCAGTGTAATTATTGATATGGCAGGTTTAATGCTTCCCGTTTTGTTATTTGTTTCTCTGCTCTTCTTTTTCTGTCTTCTTTGGATAGATCACATTTGGAGTTTCATTCTTGTCACCTAGAGTGGAGCACAGTGGTGCCACCTCTGCTCACTGCAACCACCGCCTCCTGGGTTCAAGCGATTCTCATGCCTCAGCCTCCCAAGTAGCTGGGATTACAGGGCCTGCTACCATGCCCAGCTAATGTTTTTTGTATTTTTAGTAGAGACGGGGTTTGGCCAGGCTAGTCTTAACTTCTGACCTCAGGTGATCCACCTGCCTCGGCCTCCCAAAGTGCTGGGATTACAGGCATGAGACACTGTGTCTGGCCAAAAAAAAAAAAAAAAAAATTTTTTTAAAAAGTGCAATGGCACAAAAATGGCTCACTGTAGCCTTGAACTCCTGCCTCAGCCTCCAAGTAGCTAGGACTATAGGCGTGGCTCATGACATCCAGCTAATTTTTTCATTTTCTTGTAGAGACACGGTCTCGCTATGCTGCCCACACTGGTCTTAGACTCCTGGTCTCAAGGAATCATTCCTTACCTTGGTCTCCCAAAGCACTGGGATTATAGGTTAAGTCATGGTGTTGGGCCCTTGATTTTATTTCTTGTATCGGATTTTTAGCTATACCTCTCTGTGTGGGTCTGTTTTTTCAATGGTTTCTCTAGAGATTACAGTATGCATCTTTACATTTCAATCTACTTCCAAATGATATTATATTATTTCATGAACAATGTAAGACTCTGCCAGCCTAATTCCACATATTCATATACTGTATTCCCCTCACATCCACTGTGCTCCTGTTGCCTGATACTTTACTTCTTCACGTTACAAACAAACAATATAATTGTTATAGATATATTTAAAGCCAATAGCGTTTTTAGTTGGATGAAACAGACTCCTGCTAATATATATTGATGTGGGCCTACTATAGAGAAATTCAGCTTCTATCTGAAAATGTCTTCATTTCTCCTTTATTTTTGAAGAAAGTTTTTGGTGGATACAGAATTATTAGCTGGCAAGATTTATTTATTTATTTATGAATGATGGAGTCTCACTCTTGCCCAGGCTGGAGTGCAAATGGCGTGATCTCGGCTCACTGAAACCTCTGCTTCTGGGTTCAAGTGATTCTCCTGCCTTAGCCTCCCGAGGAGCTGGGATTACAGGTGCCCACAACCAAGCCCTGCTAATTTTTGTATCCTTATTAGAGATGGGGTTTCACCATATTGGCCAGGCTGGTCTTGAACTCCCGACCTCAGGTGATTCACTCGCCTTGGCTTCACCAAGTGCTGGGATTACAGGTGTGAGCTACCATGCTCTGCCTATTTTTTTTTTTTTTTAATTTAACTATCTTAAAGATGCTGTATACTCTGACCTCCACTGTTTGTGCTGAAAAGTCAAGGATAATTCTTATCACTGTCCTGTATATAACGTGTTTTTACCCCTCTTCTGATTGCTTTTAAGACCTGCTCTTTATTTCTCGTCAGCAGTTTGACTATGATATACCTAGGTTGTGGAGTTGTGGTTTGTTTCGTATTTATCCTGACAGGAGTTTTCAGAAATTCTCAGATTTGTACATTGATCACTTCCATCAATTGTGTAAAGCTCCTACCCTTTATCTCTTGAATTATTTTTTTTCCATTCTCCTTCTTTCTTTCAGGGAAGCCAATTGTGAGACTGACGCGCCTTATAGATCTTGGATGTCTTAAAAAAAAAACCTTTCTCTTCCCTTTGTGTTTCACTTTGGATACTTTCTACTTACCTGACTTTAAATGGACATTTTATAAGATAACTGGACACATGAGAGGAGAGAATCAGTTAGTGAATTGGATCAAGATTTTCAAGAAATCCCTTTGCTTTGCAGCTCCACCCATGGATTCCGGCAAAGGTAGAAATTCCTGCAGAGAGTTTGCTCTGAGCTCATCTGCCCCACTTCAAGTCTCTGCAGTTGATAGCCCAATTGTTCCCATCTATGGCAGAGTTTCCCTGTCCCTCTGTTTCAATAGAGGATGAGAGCAGCTATGGCTCTCTTCTGAATGGTCTATCACTTTCTGAAGTTTAGTTTATTTAGGTTTCTTTGTGTGCTCAGATGCCTAATGGGCTTTAAAAAACTTATCTTGCTTATTTTGGTTGTTTGGGTGAGAATGACGGTCTCTTGTGACTTTATATGAGCTGGAAAGCAGAGTGGGTTCTTTAAAGCACTGAATTACTACATTTAAAAAAAATAACATGCCCATCATTATTAGTACTACTTAAATTTGATAATTTTTGTCAAGTTGTTCTTTATAGTGGTTGTACCAAGGACTTGTTAAATTCTCCCTTACTAGCAAGGCAGAACAAGGTACTTGGGGATGACTGGGTAGAAAGAGGAGTTCAGTGGTAGATATGTGGAGTCCAAGGTGCTTCTATTTAAATACCAGTTAACTGGAGTCACTGGAGAAGGCTGGCCATCAAAGCTATGAGTGTGAATGAGATCACCTAGGAAGACACAAAGATTGCAAGAAATTCTCACTGTTTTGACATTTTAGGGGTGGACACTGATGCAAAGAAACACGAGGAGGAGGAAGCCCCAAGAGGTAGAAAGGAGAATCGGAACTGTAACCCAGGAAATAAAAGGATTAACAAAAAATCAAGATAATACCAAATATTTCTAGAGGATAAACACAATAAAAAGTGATTTATATTTGTGGTTTATATTTAGTCATTCATGAGTTGACTTCAAATTCTACAGCAACGGTGTTTCAATGGAATAATGGGGGCAAAAGCTGATAAAAGAACAGTCAGTGAGACTGGTAAATAGAGAATAAATTATACAATCATGAAAATCTTAATTTTTTAATTGAGGGTCTGTTGTGGGCTGGGGATACAGCTGTCTGTGATCATTTCAGATAAGGCTCCTCTTCTCATAGAATTTATATTTAAGTGGAAGGAATTGACAAACTGGTAGACAGATGATTATAGATATTAATATTTACTATGAAGATAAAAAAACTCTGTGTGGTGGTAGTGACTGGAGTGGTAATTTGACATAGGATGATGGCAAAAACTCGGATGAACCCTAAAGGGTAAGAAGATCTAACTATTCCAATATTTAGAAGGGAGAGAACATTTCACAAAGAGGAAACAGTAAATGCAAAGACCCTGAGTTGGGAGAGACTAACAAGTGTTTGAAAAGAAGGGCCATGTGGCCAAAATGTAGTAAGAGAGGAAGAAAGTGATAAAAAAAATCAAGGTGAGGATAAACCACCAGCTGAATGGAAGTAATAGAGGATGAAGTTCAGGGCTACCAGTCCCTGTGGCTAGAAATAGAGAAGGGATGTCCTAGAAAAGAGGAAGCTGCAAATCTGTACAGACTCCTCTCAGAGCCACAGCTGACTCCTATAATTTCACATGCAACTGGGGAGACGCCAACGAGTCTAATGGACAGCAACAGCTGGAAGGCTGAAAGAAAGCTGGGCAGAGATTTTAGCTGTTTCCAACAGAAGGGGAGGAAAGTTGGGAGTTTAAATTTGGCCAATCCAGGTTCACTGGACACCTTGAATGACAGTGAGATAGGCCATATCTCAGAAGCAAAGATAGTGTCCCACAAATAAGGATTTGCCATAAGGCAACACCCCAAAACAACTGTCTGAACAAAGTGTAAGAAGAAGCTTCCGTAAGTTCAGAATGATCAGCCCGTAATTTAACATTCTGTTAACACAAAACAGTGCTCTTGTGGAAGATAAGAAAATCTAAAATCTTTGCTGTATATCTTCTGCAGTGTTCAGTATAAAATAAAAAACTACTAGACAACCAAAGAAAATGTGACCCAAGGTCAAGAGAAAAGAACCAGTAAATGGTAACAGATCCTGAGACGATCCAGATGCTGGAATGAGCAGATATGGATGTGAAAAACAGCTACTATAAATATAATCTAGACTTTAGGAAAGTCATATTGAGTGAGCAGATGGGGGAACTATGCATGTAAAATATATAAAAGAACCAAATGAAAATTCTAGAATTAAAGACAGTACCTAAATACTGGGGGAAAAATACTAGATATATTGAACAGAATAGTCATCCTTCAGTATCCACAGGAGACTGACTGTTTTCAGGACCCCCCATGAATAAAAATCTGCAAATACTCACAATTGTTATATAAAATGATACAGCCTTTGCAGATAACCTACATATATCCTCTCAGATACTTTAAGTCATCTCTAGATTACTTAAAATACCCAATACATTGTAAATGTTAGGTTGTTACACTGTATCATTTAGTGAATCATGACAAGAAAAAAAGAAGTCTGCATATGTCTACTACAGATGCAGCCATCCTTTTACCCCCCAGATACTTTCAATCCATGCTTGGTGGAACTCATGGATGTGAAACCCATGACTAAGGAGGGCCAACAGCTTTGGAGACACTGTAGAGGAATCAACTGAAGATGAAGACAGACCAAGAGAAATCTGTGATCCTAAGAAGAGAGAGAAAAAGATGGAAGTGGGGAAAAGAACACAAATTCAAAGCCTCCACGGCCTGTGGTACAATATCTAGCAGTTTAACATATATACAATTGGACTCCCAAAAGAGGACCAAGAGAATGGTACACAACAGATACTTCATATGGCTGTAAACATCCCAAATTTTGTAAAAATAATCAAATCTCAGATCCAAGAAACTCAAGAGTATATTACACGTTTAGCATTTTAAAGTAAATGACTGAAAATGAAAGAGAAAGAACTGGTCTTAAGAGCAGCCGGAGAATGCAGACATTACACACAGGGTAACAACAGGCAGGAGGATGAGAGACCACTAAACAGAAACAATGAAGGCCAGGAGAGAACAGAATGACACAGGAAAGTGGCTGAAAGAAGAGGTTGCAGTGAGCTGAGGTCGTGCCACTGAATTCCAGCCTGGGTGACAGAGTGAGACTCTGTCTCAAAAAAAAAAAAAAAAACAAACTGAAATCTACATCTAGCAAAACATACCTCAAAAGTGAGTATGCAATGCAGACATTACTCTGGATAAACAAATACTGAGGCAATCCTGTCACCCGCCCTGAATAAATGAAATGCTCAAAGAAATTCTTAGACTGTCTGTAAATGTCATCAGATGAAAACTCAATTCTACAGAAGGAATGAAGAGCAATGGTAATGCTAATATGTATATAAAATAAAATGACATTTGCTCTGCCTCCTTTCTTCCTGGTCTGAACAATTACTTAGTCCAAAAGTTGCTAGTATGTAGGCCACGCAGGTAGGTATTCTTGAGGATGGAGGGTAGAAGGGAGCCGGGGTGCCCACAGTGGTGCATCAAAGCCTGATCAAAGTAAAGAGTACCTACGTAGGGAGAAAAAGTGTGCTGGGGCTGGTTCAGTAAATCCTAGATCCTGTGAAAAGGGCATCCACAACACAATGTTACAATTTTTTTTAAACCTGGTATGTTGGTGTGCACCTGTGGTCTCAGCTACTTGGGAGAGTGGGGTGGGAGGATTGCTTGAGCCTGGAAGGTCAAAGCTGCAGTGAGCTGTGATCACACCACTGCACTCCAGCCTGGGCAACAAAGTGAGACTTTGTCTCAAAAAATATACATACATTTTTTTACTCAAACAGTTGAGAAAAGTTGCAGGTAAAGGATTTATCCACTTGATAGTAAGTAGCCTCACTGCCTTTGAATGTTAGTGTATGTTAATTACAAGCAAGATTATTTTCTTATGTAAGCAGAGTAAGATCCTCAAAACTGTGAACTTAACACTGACATGTTACTACCATCTATTCTTCAGAACCCATTTGAATTCTGCCAATTGTCCTGATAATATTCCTTTGGCAAAATATCCAGTTCAAAACACATGTTGCATTTAATTGTTACGACTCTTTATAGTTTCCTTCTTTCTGGATCAGTTTCTCAGTCTCTCTTTGACTTTTTAAGACCTTGAGACTTTTGAAGATTATAAGCCAGTTGTTTTGTCAAATGTTTATCAATGAGAGTTTGCCTGATGTTTACTCACGATTAGATACAGCTAATGCTATAAGTTAAACTTTTGAAATTCAATTAATGTAATTCACTTTTTTTTTTTGGGTAGTCTTACTTTCAAGTATGGAGCTTATTCCCTATTCCCTTGAGTTTGGGATTGGCTTAGTAACTCTCTTCTGAACAGAAGCCATGGTAGGTGACTCCCAAAACTAGGTCATAAATGGCATGGCAGATTCTTCCTTGCTCTTTCTTTGGAATCATTTGCTCTGGGGAAAGTTAACTGCTTTTTTGTGAGAACACTCAAGCAGCCCTATGGAGAGGCTCATAGGACAAAGAACTGTGGAACTGAGGCCTCCAGCCAACAGCCATGTGAGTGAGCCTTGCTGGAAGCAGATCCTTTAGATAACTGTAGCTCTTCCTGACATCTTGATTGCAATACCATCAGAATGGGCCAGAACCATATAAGCTAGGCCACTTGGATTCCTGATACACAGAAAATGTGAGACAATAAATGTTTGTTGTTTCAGGCAGTTAATATTGGGACAATTTGTTACTCAGCAATATTTAACACAGTAACCCACCATATTAACGTAAGAGAAAAACAGCATCATGTAAATAGATGCAAAAAATATCTAGACAAAATTCAAGACTCGTTCTATTTTTTATTTTTAGTTTTTTGGAGACAAGGTCTCACTATACTGCTCACATTGGTCTCAAGCATTCCTCCCACATTGGCCTTCCACAATGTTAGGATATAAAGTATAAGCCACTGTGTCCGGCCACAGATCCATTCTTGAAAAAAACTCTGAGCAAAACAGAAACAGAAGAAAACTTCCTCATCCTAAAAATGGGCAACCTATAACTAACATCAAACTTATTCGGTACAATACTGAATGTTTTCCCCTAACACTGGGAAAAGGCAGGATGTTGGCTCTCACCACTTATTCAGTATGGTGCCAGAGGTCCAGCCAGTACAAGGCATGGAACAAACTAGAAGGAAAGGAAGAAGTAAATCAGTCTTTATTTTCATATAACATGATTGTGTATGTAAATAATACAAGATAGCTACTAGAACTAATAATAAATTTAATAGGATTAAAGTATACAAGGTTAATAAACAAAAACCAGTAGTATTTCTGTACGTGGGTAACAATTACAATTAAAAGTGAAAAAATGCAATTCCATTTATAATAGCTAAGAAAATATGAAATATTTAGAAAAAACTTAAAAAACATACTTTCTCTTTTTGAGATGGAGTTTCACTCTTGTTGCCCAGGCTGGAGTACAATGGTGCAATCTTAGCTCACTGCAATCTCTACCTCCCAGGTTCAAGTGATTCTCCTGCCTCAGACTCCTGAGTAGCTGGGATTACAGGCATGTGCCACCACGCCCAGCTAATTTTGTGTTTTTATTAGAGATGGGGTTTCTCCATGTTGGTCAGGCTGGTCTTGAACTCCCAACCTCGGGTGATCCGCCCCCCCCCTTGGCCTCCCAAAATGCTGGGATTACAGGTGTAAGCCACTCCGCCTGGCCAACGAATACATTATTAAGACTTCTACATTAAAAACTACACAACAATGCAGAGTGAAATTTAAAAGTTCTAAGTCAATGAAGAGATATACTATGCTCATGGATCAAAGTCACAATATTAAGTATTTTTTTATTTCAATTTTTGAGACAGGGTTTCGTTATGTTGCCCAGTTTGGCCTCAACTCCTGGGCTCAAGTGATCCTCCCTTCTCAGCTTCCCAAAAGTGCTGGGATTACAGATGTGAGCCATCATGCCTGGCATCAATATTATAATTTTTGACTAAAGTGTCAAGGCTATTCAATAGGGAAAGTTTTTTTTTTTTTTTTTAAACAAATAATGCTAAGATAACTGGAAAAACATATGGGAAAATAACGAACCTTACCTCTACCTCCTATAATACAGAAAAGTTAATTTGAGATGGATTAAATAATTACATATAAAATTAAAATAATGATAATTATAGAAGAAAATGCAGGAGAATATATTTGAGGCCTCAGGGCAGACAGAAATTACTTAGGGACAAGAAAAAAGGCATGAATCCAAGAAAAAATACCATGAGCTTCATTAACATTAAAACTTTATCAGAAGACATCACTAAGAAAATGAAAAGGTAAGCCACAAAATGGAGAAAATATTCACAATAAAGATATTTCACAGTATATAAGGAATATATTAAAATTTTATATTCTGCAAGAGACAAGAAAAAAAAATTAAAAATGAGCAAAAGACTTGAATGGTGCCTTCCTAAAAGACATACAAAAGATAAATAAGCACCTATAAGGATGCTTAAAATTAGTTATCTGAGAAATGCAAAGTAAGATACCATTTCACACACAATGGAATGACTAAAAGGACAGTACCAAATATTGGTGGGGACTAGAGCATTTGAAACTCTACACATTGCTGGTGGGAGCGTAAATGACACAATCAATTTGAACGATTGTTTGGTAACCTCATATTAAGTTATACAAGCATCTACCCTACCAACTAGCAATTCTACTCCTAGTTCCCAAAGGAAATGAAAACCTATGTCCACAAAAAAAGTTGCAAAAGAATGTTCATAGCATGTATATTCATGATAGCCAAAAACTGGAACAACTTGGATGTCCCCAACCAGGAGGAGGAATAGACAATTCATGGTCTATCTATATAAGAAAATATCACTCCCAGTTTAATAAAAAAACAAAACAAAACTCTGGTACATGCTATAAGGTTGAATCTGCAAAACATCATTTCATGAAAAAGAAATCAAGACACCAAAGATAATATACTGTATTATTGCATTTGTGTAAAATTCAAGAATAGGGAAATTTATCTATGCTGATTAAAATCAATGATTTTAATCATTGATTCACAGGGGGAACTTTCAGAGGTAATGGAAATTTCTGCACTTTGATTAGGGTGGGTGATGGTTATATAGAATCTATTTTATCAAAATCAAATCATAAGCTGCTTACAAGAGCCCTACCTTAAATATAAACATATAGAAAGTTTTTTAAAAATGGGAAAAAGATCCACCATGCAAATGCTGACCAAGGCAAAACATATTCCTAGAACTAAAGAATATATTTCACAATGTTACAAGGTTTGCTTTATCAGTAAGATATAAAATTCTAAATCTGTATGTATGGAATGTAGCTGCAAAATAAAGCAAGTGACAGAATGAAAAGGAGAAATAAATTTACAATCATGGTGACAGATTTTAACTCATTCCTCCTAGTAACTTATAAAGGCAGGTAGATAAAAAACCTAGCAAGGATAACAGAAAAAATGAACATGATTAGTAAACTTGACCCAATTCTATGCAGAGAACACAGCACTAACAGTCATAGAGTATACAACCTTTTCAAATAAACACTGAACATTTACCAAAATTGACCATATGCTGGTCCACAGAACAAACAGTACCAGATTTCCAAGGATTTAAATCATACAAAATATGTTCTCTTACTTCAAAACAATTATGCCAGTAATCATTAACAAAAAGTTAACTAGAAGATACCCCTGTCTGGAAACTGAGAAACACACACTGAAATGACATTTAGATCAAGAATAAAATCAAAATAGAAACTGGAAAATATTCAGAACTGAATGATGAAATGATCTATAAAAACTTGTTGGATCCAGCAAAAGCCATAGTTAAAGTTTTAAGATATAAGGAATACAGCCGAGAAGGAGGACTGAAAATCAGTGACAACGGTCTATCTGATTTTAGAAAAGGAACAGCATATTAAACAAGGACAAACATAATAAAGAAGTAGAAATTAGTGTAACGGGGAACAGACATACCATAGTTAATCAAAGGCAAAACTAATAACAGAAATGAAAAAGGGATCTCAGTTTAGAATCTTAACATCTTTATGTCAATAAATTGGAAAAAGGATATGAAAGAGTCAAACTCCTTAAAAAAAAACAAAAAAAACCCAATGTATTAAAACCAATACAAGAACAAATAGAAAATCTGAGTATCAATAATCTTACAACTATGAAACAAACTGACTCCTTAATCAAACTCTATCATGCAAGAAGAACTCGAAGCCCAGATGGCAACACTGATGAATTTTGCTCATCACTTAAGGGAGGAGTAAGAGCAATTTTATACAATCTTCCACAGAAGAGTTTCTCAACCAGTTTTAACAGGCAAGCATAGTCTTGATACCAAACCTGACATGCACATGATAGAAAGAAGTATTTATATGATAGTCTCATTTATAAACATACATAAAAATCTTAAAAATAATAACCAATTAAAGCCAGTGATATGTATTTAATAAAAATAACATGTCCTGACCTAAGTGGATTTATTCCATGAAAATTTAATGATGGAATAATTTACCACATTAACATAAAAGAGACTAATTATGTGATCAGCCAAATTACATGTAGAAAAATATTTAGATAAAGTTAGTATTATCGATGTTAAAAAAAAATCAAAGATTCCAGCAAACAAAATAAGGGTGCTTCTGCTGGGCATGGTGGTGTGTACCTACAGTCCTCCCAGCTACTCTGGAGGCTAAGGCAGGAGGATGACTTGAGCCAAGGTGTTCAAGTCTACCCTGAACAATGTGACATTTTGTCTCTTAAAAACAAAAAGAAGGCTGGGCGCGGTGGCTCACGCCTGTAATCCCAGTACTTTGGGAGGCCGAGGCGGGTGGATCACGAGGTCAAGAGATCGAGACCATCCTGGTCAACATGGTGAAACCCCGTCTCTACTAAAAATACAAAAAATCAGCTGGGCATGGTGGC
>NW_016107414.1:456674-467225 GCF_001604975.1 Cebus imitator
CATGATGCTAGAGGCTACCCCCTAAGATTAGGATAATCCTAGTATCACCATTTCTATTCAGCATTGTACTGGAGATCCTACCTGATTTCATAAAATAAGATAGTAAAAAGTTTAATAATTAGAATGTTAAAGTAACTAATTCCCAGGTGATATAAAAGTATACAGAGAACACATTAAAAAATCTATAGATACAAGCTCTATAAATTAATGAATAAATTCAGCAAGGTTACTGGATATAACATCAATTTTTAAAAGTCATATTTCTGTATATAATCAACAAATAAAAAGAAAATGAAAATTTAATTTACCATATTAACAACATAAAAAACTGCACTAAACACATCAAACCCCTTGGAAAGATGTCCAAGTCTGCAACATAGAGAAGTCGAAAAAACACTGAGAGTAACTAAAGAATCCTGACATAAACGCAAGGATAATCTATGTTCACCCATTGGAAGATTCAGTATAATAAATATGTCACTGATCAATTTATAAATTCAATGCAAAGCCAATCAGAAACACAGTAGGGATTAGTATGTTGGTGTGTGTGAAAAAGGACAAGTTAATTTTAATGTTTATATTCAAATAGGTTAAGAACAGCTAAGACATTCCTGAAGAACACCACAGAAAATTCGTGCCACTGGACAGTAAGAATTAGTATGATACGAAATTAGAAATCATGATATCGACACAAGGATAGAACAAAAAGACAAATGGTCCCTTTAAAAGATCACTAATGCAAAAAAATAAGTGTGTCGTGGATTTCATAACTTGTAGAAGTAAAACATGACAAGAGCAGCACAAAGGCTGGGAGAAGAGAAATGGAAGGACACTCTTGCCAGGTTCTTGTGAAACTGTGTATTATTTGAACACAGACTGATATATCAAAGAAGAATATTACGAGCTCCAGCAAATCATTAAAATAATAAAAACAAAGAGGTAGACTAAGCAAGATAACAGTGGAAATAAAATGGAATTATTAATATGGGGCAGAGAAAAATAAAGCAAGATGGTAGATTTAAACCAAATGATATTGACAGTTATAATAAATAAAAATAATCTAAATCAGTGCTATAGAACAGAAATTTTTGTTATGAGAGTTGAAATTGTAGCTAATATGACTGAAGATTTGATTTTCTAATTTTAACATGTGGCCAGTAGCAACCGTATTAGACAGTGGAGGTCTAAATACTCAATTAAAAGGCAGACTGTCAGATTAGACATAAAAGCAGAACCTATAATTCTGTCTACCAGAAAGCCACTTGAAAAATACAACTATAAATGGGTTAAATGTAAATGCATGCGAAGAGATATTCAAATAGAATGTTGAATAGCTTAAATTAATATCACACAAAGGAGAATTCAGAATGGCACTCTTACTAGGGACAAAAGAGACATTTTATGATGGTAAAAGGATCATGAAGAAAACATAACACTGTGGCCAAGTGTGGTGGCTTATGCCTCTAATCCCATGGCAGGAGAATGACTTGAGCCCAGGAGTCTGAGACCAGCCTGAGCAGCAAAGTGACCCCAGCTCTACAAATAATAAAAAAATCAGCTAGACATGGTGAGGTGCACCTATAGTCCTACTACTCAAGAGGCTGAGTGAGGTAGGGGGATAATTTGAGCCTGGGAAGCTGAGGCTTCAGTGAGCTGTGATCACACCACGGTGCTCTGTCTCGGCAGATGGAGCAAGACTTTGTCTCTATTTATATAGGTAACACACACACATATATATATGAGATACATAATTCATATATATAACATATAATACACATATAAGATACATACATATTAATTCATGTATGTATCATATATTGATATGTATTTTATATATTAATATATATAAAACAATGCTACATGCATATACACTCAATAACAAAAGCTTCAAAACATGAAGCAAAAACTGATTAAAAAGAGAAATAGACAAATTCTTAATTAGGGATGCTTCAAATACTCTTTTATTGCAAATAAGAGAAAAAACCAGTAAAAACATAGGAGATATGAGCAGTGCTATTAAACATGCTAATTAACAGTTTCAGGATACCCCACACATCAGTAGCAGAATGCACACTCTTTATTAGTGCACATGGAACATTCGCAAAGAACACATCTTAGGCTAGGAAACAAATGTCTGATGTAAAAGGTTTGAAATACTGAATAATACTGAGTATGTACTCTGACCGCAACAGATTTTTTTGTTCTGATACGGAGTTCTCACTCTGTCGCCTAGGCTGGAGTGCTGTGGTTTGATTTCGGCTCACTGCAACTCCTGCCTCCTGGGTTCAACAATTCTCCTGCCTCAGCCTACCTAGTAGCTGGGATTACAGGTGCCTACCACCATGCCCGGCTAATTTTTGTATTTTTAAGCAGAGATGGGTTTTCACCATGTCGGCCAGGCTGCTCTTGAACTTCTGACCTCAAGTGATCCAAATGCTTTGGCTTCTCAAAGTGCTAGGATTACAGGAATGAACCACCGTGCCTGGACCCACAATAGATTTAAACTAGAAATCAATAATTGAAACATTTCTGGAAAATGCCCAAATAATTGGAAATTAGAAAATGTATTTCTAAATAACCAATGGTCAAAGAAGTCACAAGAGAAATGATAGGTGCAACTAAATGAAAATGAAAGCATATCAAAATCTGTGAAATTTACTTGAACCAGCACTCAAAGGGAAATTTATACTTCCAAATCCTCAGATAGCAAAAACTGGTTCTTTGAGAAGACTGATAAAATTGATAAACTTATAACTGGATAGGTCAGGAAAAGAAGTGAGAAGACTCAAATTAGCACTATCAAAAATGGAAGGAGGGCTATTGATGCAGATCCCAAGGCATTAAAAAGATAAGAGGTGGATATTATAAACAACTTTATGCCAATAAATTAAAAAAAAAACAACAAAAAACAGAAATACAATGAAAAAATTCCTTGAAGGACACAAATTACCAAAGCTTACTCAAGAAGAAACAGATACCTGAACAGGCCTTTACAGTATCTACTTAAGAACTGAATTTGTAGTTAAAAATTTTCAGACAAAGATAACTCCCTGCTCAGATGGTTTCATTTGTGAATTCCACCAAACCTTTAAGGAAGACAAACCACCAATTCTACACAAACTCTTCCAAAAAAGTAGAAAAAGAGAAGATATTTCTCAACTCATTTGATGAGGTCTTGATACCAAAACTAGAGAAAGATTATTACAGAAAACTACATGGAGATAAAAATCCTTAACAAAATTTTAGTAAATCCAACCCAGCAATATATAAAAAAGAATAATGTATAATGACCAAGAGAAATTTACCTTAGGAGTGCAAGATTGGTTTAATAGTTCAGTATTAAACTATCAATGGTTATAATGCACTATTTTTAACAGACAGAAAAAGACTATGAACAACTCAAAACATGTAAAATATCATCTAATAAAATTCAACAGAATTCATGATAAAAAAAATCTCATTAATTCAGGGATAGAAGGGAACATCCTCAACCTGATAATGGGCATCTATAAAAAACCTAGAGACAGCCATTAAATTGAATGGCAAAAGACTGAATTATTTTCCCTAAGATCAGGAGTAACGCAAGGATTTCAGTTCTCACCACTTTTCAACATAGTATTGGAGGTCCAATTTAACTAGTGTAATAAGGCATGTAAAAAAAAGGCATAAAGATTGAGAAGGAAGAAGTAAAATTGCCTACTCATAGACGACATGACTGTTTACCTAAGAAAATCCTAAGTAATCTACAAAAAAGCTGCTTGAGCTAGTTGAACTCAGCTGTTACAGGATACAAGGTCAATATGTAAAACTCAATTTTATGTCCATGTATTAGTAACAGACAACTGGAAGTTAAAAGAAGAAATACCATTTATAATAGCATCAAAACCATGAAATTTTCTGAGATATACTTAACAAAATACGTGGAAGGCCTATACAGTGACAACTAAAAAACTCTGATTAAAAAGCATCAAAGACCTAAATTAATAGAGAATATACCATGTTGCTGGATCAAAGAAGGAATATTAAGACGTCAATTCTTCCCAAATGAGTCAAGAGATTCAATGTGTTCCCAATCAAGATCTCACCTGGCTCTTCTGAACTGGTCACCTTCATTCTAAAATTTATAAAGAAATGCAAAGACCCAGAGGAGCCAGATATGAAAAATAAGAATAGAACTGGATGACATACATGCACTATCTGATTCCAAGACTTTCTATACATCTACAGCAATCAACACAATACTGTACTGGCATAAGGACAAACAGACCAATGGAACAGAAAAGGGAACCAGGAAATCAACCCATACACATATATCAATTTATAGGTGCCAAGGTGATTTAATTCAACAAATGCTGAATTCAACATTAACAAATGCTTCTAGTATGATTAGACTGACATATGGAAAAAAAATGATCCTTGACCCTTACCTCACAAAGTAAGCAAGAATGAGTAGAGACAGATCACAGACCAAAATGTAAACAATAAAGCTATAAAAGTTGTAGAAGAAAACATAGGTGAAAATCCTTGCATCACTGGACGCATAGGACACACACACAAAAAAGCATAAAAAGAATTAAGCTGGAGTTATCAAAATTAAACACTTTTGCTGTTCAAAAGATACTGTTAAGAAAATAAAATGCTATAGATTGGGAGAAATGAGACAAACAATCCAATTAGAAATAGGCAAAGATTTGAATAGACACGAGCACACAAAAAGATGAGCAATATCAGTCATTACGAAAATTAAAATTAAACAAGTGACACACCACTACATGCCCAGTTGAATGGCTAAAATGAAAGGCTGACAATACAAAGTGTTGAAAAGGATGTGGACAACTGCGACATTCAAATACTGCTGGACAGAATGTAAAATAGTACAACTATGTTGGAAAATGATTTGACAAGTTTCTCATAGAGTTAAACCCATACTTTCTACATAACCCAGCAATTCCACTCCCAGGTATATATCCCAAAGGAAAAAAAAAATCCACACAAAGAATGTTCATGAACATTTATAGCAGTTTTATTCACAATGGTAAAAATTTTGTAAACAACTCAAATTTTATCAATTGGTGAATGAATAAACAAATTTTGGTATATCCCATACAATGGACTATTAGTAATAAAAAGGAATGAACTAGTGATGCATGCAATCTACACTGCATTATCAAAACACATTATCTGGATACAGAAAAGTATATAAATGGTAGTTGCAATTATATGAAACTTTAGAAAAGTCAAATATAATCTAAAGTCTAGTGGCTCCTGGAACCAAGGGTAGAGTAAGGTTGAAATGGATGGAACAAAAAACAACCTACTGTAGTGATCGAAATATTCTACATTTTGATCATGGCAGTGATGTCACAGATACAGAAATTTGTAAAATTCATCAAAACATTGGCTTAAAATGGGTGCATTTTATTGCATGTAAACTATATCTCAGTAAAGTAAATTAAAAACATACACTGATGGAATAGAAGAACCATATACAGAGCCGTATAAATACAGATGCTTAATTTGGGACAATAATGGCTCAGTTTAGAGCAGCAGTTTATGGATAGTCTTTAAAAAAAAAAAAAAATCCAGGCTGAGCAACATGACAAAACCCTGCCTCTAACAAAAAATACAAAAATTAGCTGGGTGTGGTAGCACATGCCTGTAGTCCCAGATACTTGGGAGGCCAACGTAGGAGGATCACCTGAGCCTGGGGAGGTTGAGGCTGCTGGGGAGGTCCAGCCTGGGTGACAGAGCAAGACCCTGTCTCAAAAATATTAAAATAAAAATGGGAGCAGGACTATTGAATATCCCTATTGGAATTAAATTAAAAACAAAACAAAACAAAACAACAAAAACCCAAAACTTAAATCTCTACACTTCACCCAGAAATTATTTCCAGGTGAATTTCTGATCTACATCTGAAAAGCAAAACCAAGTTTCTATAACAGGAAAATATGACCTTGGTAAATAAGTTTTTAGAACAGGACATAAAAAGTACTAACAATAAAGGAAAAGACTGGTTAAACAGACTACATTAAAAGTAAATTCTGTTCCTACTATCCAAAGGAATCTACAGATTCAACGCAAACCCTATAAAAATACCAATCACATTCTTCCCAGATAGGAAAATAAATCGTAAAATTTGTAAGGAACCACAGAAGACCCTGAACAGCCAAAGCAATCCTGACCAAAAAGAACAAAGATGGGAGACACCACACTATCAGACTTCAAATATACTACGAAGCTGTAGTAACCAAAGCATCATGGTACTGGCATAAAGAGAGACACACAGACCAATGAAACAGAATAGAACCCAGAAATTAATCCATGTAGTGTTAGCCAACGGATTTTTGACAAAAGTGTTAAGACACTGAGGAAAGGCCAGTGTCTTCAATAAATGGTACTAGGAAAACTGGATATGCACATGTGGAAGAATAAAGCTAGAGTCTTGGCTCTCATCCTACACAAAAGTCGACTTGAATCAAAGACCTATGTGTAAGACTCGAAACTGTGACTACTAGAAGAAAACATAGGCGAAATGCTTCAGGACACTGATCTGGAAAAAGATCTTATGAATTAGACCTAAAAAGCACAGGTAACAAAAGCAATAATGAACAAATGGAATCACATCAAGCTAAAAGCTTCTGCACAGCAAAGCTAACAATCAACAGAGTGAAAAGACAACCTACAAAACGGGAGACAATACTTGTTTTTATTGTTATGTTTTATCTTTTGAGACAGGGTCTCATTCAGTCATCCAGGCTGGAGTGAAGGTGTGTGATCTCGGCTGATTGCAACCTCTGCCTCCTGGGTTCATGTGATTCTCATGCCTCAGCATCCCAAGTAGTTGGGATTACAGGTTATGTGCCACCATGCCTGGCTAATTTGTGTATTTTTTGTAGAGATGGGGTTTCACCATGCTGGCCAGGCTGGTCTTGAACTCCTGGCCTCAAGTGATCCACTTGCCTTGGCCTCCCAAAGTGCTGGGATTACAGGCGTGAGCTACTGCACCCAGCCCAGAATGGGAGAAAAATTTACAAACTACTCATCCAACAGGGGATTAATAACCAGAATATACAAGGAACTCGAACATCTCAACAGCAAAATAACCAAAACAATTTGATTAAAAAATAGACAAATGATCTGAATAGACATTTCCCAAAAGACAAAAAACATGTCTAGCAGGTATATGAAAAAATGCTCAACAGCACTAATCATCAGGGAAATGCAAATCAAAACCACAATGAGGCATCATCACACCCTAGTTAGGATGGTTGTTATTAAAAAGACAAAAAATGACAAATGCTAGTGAGGATGCAGAGAGAAGAGAACTCTTATATGCTGTTGGTGGGAATGTAAACTAGTACAGCCACGGTGGAGAACAGTATAGAGGTTCTTTAAAAAGTAACAAATAGAACTATTATAGATCCAGTACTTCCACTACTGGGCATTTATCCAAAGAAAAGGAAATAAGTACACTGAAGAGACATCTGCACCCCCATGTTATGGCAGCACTCTTCACTAAAATAGCCAAGACAAAAGAATGAATCCTGTTATTTGCAGCAACATGGATGGAACTGGAGGACATTATGTTAAGTGAAATGAGCCAGGGGGAGAAAGTTAAACACTTAAGTGTTTTCATTCATTTGCAGAAGCTCAAAAAGTTGATTTCATAGAAGTAAAAGGTAGAACAGAAGATACAGAGGTTGGAAAATATACGGGGAAGGGAGTGATAGGGAGAGAGATTTGTTTAAAGAATATAAAATTAGAGCTAAATAGGAGGAATAAGTTCTAGTGTTCTGTATCACTGTTGGATGACTACAGTTAACAATAATATTTAGTTTTAAATAGTTAGAAGATATTCAATATTCCCAACACAAAGAAACAATATTTGAGACAGATATGTTAATCACTCTGATCTGATCATTATGCATTATTTATACATAAACACCACTATATACCCTGTAAATATGCACAATTATTATGTGTCAGTTAAAAAAAATGTAAGAAATCCTTAAGGATAAAAAATTAAGAATATGGGGAAAAAAAAAACTTGTGTTTGTTAAAAGATTCCTTCAGAGTAGGAAAAGGTAAGTCACAAATGAGAGAAATATCTGCAATATACAGAACCAACAAATGACTAGTGTCCAGAGGAGATTATATATATATATAATGTTTACAAATCAACAAGAAAACAACTGACAATCCAATAGAAAAGTGAGCAAGACTCTTAAACCCTTTAGAAAAGTTAATATACACATGGCCAATGAACATATGAAAAAGTGCTTGAGAGCTTTAGTCATCAGAAATAGAAATCCAAACCAAAATGGACATACTAGAACACACCCTCTACAACAGCTAAAATTAAAGACTGATGATACTAAATGCTTCATAGAAGAGATGAAACAACTGGAGCTCCGTACACTGTCGGTGGGAGTGAAAACTGGTGCCATACTTCAGGAGCTATCTCACAGAGTTGAAGATGCATCTCCTTAGTGCCCCAGCAATGCCACTGCCATATATATTAATATATGTCCCCCATTCTCATAGATATGGCACAAAATACATGAGAATGTTCATAACAGTTACATATAATAGCCCCAAACTTCTAAACAGGAAACAAAATGTCCAAGAGTAAAATCAATAAACTGGGGTATATGCATCCACTGGGATACATACCACATAGTGATGAAAAAAACTATTATATGAAATAATATAGATGAATCTCATAATGTTTCCAAGAAGCACACTACATGCATGTGTGTAAGTATATACTAATTGCCTTTATATAACGTTCAAAACCATAGTGTGAGGTTATTAAAAAATAACCTTTTTAAATTAATTTTGTCATTTGCTAAAAAATAACAAATGCTTTCCATACGGCATACTCCATTCTAAGCAATTTTTATGTGTTTGAATTCAATTTCATAACACCCTATAAGTTAGATGCCAGGGAGGATTCCCAAATGTGCAAATGTATCCACAAAGAAGTTAAATAACTTGTCCAATGCCACAGATCAACCTAAGTGCTAGAGCTGGGAGGTGAAGGGAGACAGGCTGGCTCGAGTGTCTGTATTCTAAACACTATGGTACATTGACTCCCAATGAGAGAACTTTAATGAAAAGATGGAGGGAGGGCAAATATGCAGAAGGAGGTGGGAGGAGGAGGATGGCAAAATTCCCATCTTCCAAAGAAAAATAATCAGTAGATAATGCCTTAAACAGGCAGGGAGGAGAGAGGGATCAAGAGCTATCAGTACAGGCTGAGTATCCCTTATCTGAAATGCTGACCAGAGTGTTTCCGATTCTAGGGGGGACATAAAAAAAAGAATTGTTTTCAATTTTGGAATTTTTCAGAATTTGAAATATTTGCATTATACCAGTTCAGCATTCCAAAATCAAAAATCCAAAATCAAAAATACTCAATATGTAAGTGTCATATTGTTGCTGAAAAAGTTTCAGATTTTGGAGCATTTTGTATTTGGGGTACTCAACCTGTGTATGCAGGTTATGAAAAAATTTGGAGAAAAGATCAGAAAAAATAGCTAAATGCCAAGGTAGCAGTAAACTTCCAGTGAATGGCTCAGAGTAGAGCACGGTTATTTATACTACACTTATGAGCCTCGTTAACACTATTTCAAGTTAAAAAAAACCATATACACACTGCTTTGATACAAATGATTTTAAAATTTTAAAAAGATTTAAACATTTACAAAATAGGCCAAATGCTGTGGCTTATGCCTAATCCTAGCACTTTGGGAAGCCAAGGCAGGAGGACTTCTTGAGGCCAAGAGTTCAAGATCAGCTTGGGCAATGCAGTGAGACCCCATCTCTACAAAAAAGAAAAAAAAAATAGCAAGGCATGATGGTGCCTACTGCTCATGCTATTGTTGTCCTAGCTACTCAGGAGGCTGAGCAGGAGGACTGCTTTGGCTCAGGTGTTTGAGGCTGCAGTGAGCTCAAAGTGTCCCTCCATTTCAGACTGGGTGACCGAGCAAGACCTTGTCTCTAAAAAATAAAAATTAAAAAATAATAATAACTACAATTTATTGAGCTCCAGTTTCCCTGGCACTTTCCTAAGTATTTTAAATACACCTCTCCTGGAATTCTCCTAACAATATGGGGCCAGTCCTATCATTATCCTTAAGTGCTTATGAAGAAACAGATCAGAGATTAAACTGCCTAGGGTTTGCCAGGTGCTGTGGCTCACACCTGTAATCTCAGCACTTTGGGAGGCCAAGGCAGGTGGATCACCTGAGGTCAGGAGTCTGAGATCAGCCTGGCCAACATGGTGAAACCCGTCTCTACTAAAAATACAAAAATCAGTTGGGCATGGTAGCGGGCACCTGTAATCCCAACTACATGGGAGGCTGAGGCAGTGAGCTGAGATTGTGCCACTACGATCGAGCCTGGGCAACAGAGAGAGACTCAGACTCCAAAAGAAAGAAGAATAAATTGGCCAGGTACAGTCAATTTATTAATCCCGGCACTTTGGGAGGCCAAGGTGGGAGGATCAGGAGGTCAGGAGATCGAGACCATCCTGGCCAACATGGT
>NW_016107414.1:467390-507023 GCF_001604975.1 Cebus imitator
AAAAAAAAAAAAAAGAATAAATCATTTCTTGCATATTAGTCATAATGTAGCTCCTCCTTGTAGGTAAGGTCTACAAGGATAGAAGTCCATTTTGTCTAAATCAGGGGTCAGCAAACTTGTTCTGAAAAGTACCAGACAGCAAATATTTTTGGGTTTGTGGGTCATCAAGTCTTAGTTGCAACTATTCAAGTTGGTCATTATGACCCCAAAGCAGCAAGACAATAAGTAAATAAATGGGTGTGACTGTTTCAGTAACTCTTTACAAAGACAGGAGGCGGGCAAAAGGGCCACAGTTTGCTGACCCCTGGTCTAGAACCCAGTCTAGCACCTGGCATGTAGTAGGCACTCTGTGAATAAAGAAAACTACCAAAAAAAGGCCACCGATTTTGGCTATTAGATGGAAACTGGTACTAAGTGAAGATGGTTTTGGTGGCATGGTGGGGTGGAACTGAGATGACAGGGGGCTGGGGTGTGAGCAGTAGTTGAGGAAGTGTTAACTTCTCTTTCAGGAGTTCCACTGTCTGAGCAGCATGTTGGGGAACGGTGCTCTTGTAGTGGAGTGGGGAACCTGTGTGCAGGCACAGGGCTGAGGAAGAAACAGGGTAACTGACAGTGAGGTGGGGCTCCAGAGCTCAGGGGTATGTTTGGGGGTTGGTCACAAAGGAGGAAGCCACCTTCTAAAGCTGAGGAAAAACAAACAAACGAAAGAAAAGCAGAAAAAAGAAATGAGGAGAAAGCCTTGCATGTTTTTTTCCTGTGAAAATGTGAGCCAAATCTCCGGGTGCAGAGAGTGGACTAGAGGTAGCTCAGGGGCCACAGGCATCTGACAGATTGGGAGCCACTGGCAAAAAAGGGAACAGTGAACACTTAAGACAGGGCCATGGGCCTCACCAAGATGCATGAAGCTACACCCTTCACTTTTCTCTCATTTGAGAAAGCACTTCTAGCCAAGCTGGTATCTGGGTGTCTTGTGGGTTCTGGGTTTTCAGCTCTGACTCAGTGTGAAGTGTGTCACTTGCGGAATTACCAGCAGTACTTATCACTTCCCAACACTTTCCCATGCAGGTAGCGACAGGCAGGCCCTCAGGAGGATGGGGTCATGTTTTACATGTGGTCACACCTAGCTCTTAAAGGATACTGAAAGCATTTTAATTGCAGAAATTTATTGGTGAATTTCATCCCCATGCTTTCAGATGTGTAGGGCACCCACAGGGTTTAAGAAAGCAGATAGGTTGGGTGTGGTGGCTCATATTATAATTCTAGCACTTTGGGAGGCTGAGGTGGGTGGATCATTTGAGCCCAGGAGTTCCAGACCAGCCTGGGTAAGACGGTTAAACTCCATCTCTACTAAAAATACAAAAAATAGGCCAGGTGTGGCAGTGTGCATCTGTGTCTCAGCTACCTGAGGTGGGTGGATGGCTTGAGCCCAGGAGGTTGAGGCTACCGTGAGCCATGATTGTGCCACTGCACTCCAGCCTGGGTGAAAAAAAAAAAAAAGCAGATTAAAAAATATTGAACACATATGTCCGGCGCGGTGGCTCACACGTGTAATCCCAGCACTTTGAGAGGCTGAGGCAGGCAGATCACCTGAGGTCAGGAGTTCAAGACCAGCCTGGCCAACACGGTGAAACTCCGTCTCTACTAAAATTACAAAATTAGCCAGGCATGGTGGTGGGTGCTTGTAATCCCAGCTACCTGGGAGGCTGAGGCATGAGAATCGCTTGAACCCGGGGGGCGGCGGGGGTTGCAGTGAGCCACTGCACTCCAGCCTGGGCAAGAAGAGCAAGAGTCTGTCTCAAAAAAAACTGAACACATAACCTGACAACAGTAGCTTATAATTTCTCAGGAGACAATCCTATGGCAGTTTCTCTCCTGGGCTGTTCTCTATTAGGCAAAGAATGACCTGTATAGAGCACAAAGGCCAATTTTATCCGAATGATGGATAATACAGAACTTTTTTTAAATGTTGGAAACCATTTGATTGAGGGTTTGACAATAAAACTAGAACACAGCACCTATTTAGTTTTATAATCCTAACATAGTATTAAAGCCTATAAAACACAACTTCTTATGTAGACAAAGGATTAGTACTGTGACATGAAAAGTTTTCTTATAGAGTCAAAAACATAGGAACAATCAACCTCACTTATCATGGAACCAGAGACCCGAAGAAACCTTCCATTTCAATATGAATTTGTTAATTCATTATTACTACCAATACAGGGATGTGTAAGGGTTCAGAGCTCATTCTACCACTTTCAGGAAGGACAAAACCATCTAAATGACTTTTACTTGATATGCCTGGAAGAATAGCACTGGATCTGTTTTCATCTGCCTTATTTCAAGGTGTAATCGTTGTGGGTATAGACTGAAGCTTCTGTGTCTATTCTAATAATTAGTAAAACTCCAATTCATATTTGCATTTTGATGTTTTCACCCCTCACAAGTCTGAAGATAATTTTCCTAAAATACACAGATCCTCACTGGACTCTTTCAAGTCCTTCCGGAAACAATGCAAACCAGCGACTCGGAATTCAATGAATATAAAGCGCAGGGCCTACACCTGTAACCCACTATTTATCTGGAAGGGTTTTCAATGCACCTTTAGATGTGTATCAAATAAAAATCTCTTACCCTATTGTTGGGTTGATGTTTGGATCAAAACTGTCTTCCACAAATCGCCACACAATACTCGATTTACCTACACCTGTATCCTGAAAGAGAACGAGATGAGTGACTGAGAAAAAGTTTACCTTCTTGCAGACACCAAAAACTACTTTGTGGCATAAGTTCAGGATTTAAAAAAAATCACCCTAGATGTGTAATTTTATAAATTGAGGAACACAAAAGCGGTTGTCATAACAATTCAGTGGAGTAATTAGGAGATTCTAAATGTACTAAAAGGGAGAGGTTTTTGCAGTTTTTAAGACAGATTAGGACCTTTTGAAAGACCCAAAGCTTCTGCTTCGTAAAAAGTAACAAGTCTACTTATGTTAGTAAACTTTGAACTCCTGAGTAATTACCTCTGAGTAATCCCTGATGAATCCTAGCCTCACTCTATTTAGGGGCAATAAAGATTAGTTACTGGAGTTCCTGCCGATCTTTAAGGCAGAAACTCTGACATGCCAGCATCAATCTCAGAAAGAAGTCTTTGAAATGGCCAACACCTTGTCCTTCCTGACAAGACAGGAAGCTGAAGCTTCAAACTAGTCGTTGGGGCTTCCTGAGTTGAACACCCCTTTTCTATACAGAAGAGTTACTTGATAAAGTAACTCTTTGGAGAAGCGGCAGAGATATCCTACAAGTTCAAAAACACCCAAGAAACAAAGTAGGTTAATTCCGCTTGTAAAACCTAAAGACCGGCTATTGGTTTTACTTTGGAAGACTTGGCCAACTCCCAACTAATACCTTGGTAAGTTGGAGAAAACTATTTAAGAGCCTCTCTTAACCCACATGCAATGGAGAAGCAATGGGGGGGCTCTGTTTGCTCTTTGGGGGGCGGGAAGAGTCCACAGGCTCCGGGGCGGGGAAGTGGAAGGGTCCCTGAGGCCTCCAGGACCTTTTGGAGGGTGCAAGAGGAGGGCAGGACAGCTTCCGACCTGGAGGGAGGGTCCACCGAGCTGGCAGACAGCATCTCGGACGGAGGCGGGGGAAGGGGTGAGAGGACGTGGGAGATCCGGGGTCCTTGTCCGCCCAGCCTCCCGTGGCCCTCCCGGCTGGACCCGCCGCCACTCACCCCCAGCAGACACACTTTGAGCTCCCTCAGCGCCATGGCCCGGGAGCCAGGGGCGCGGGCCCGCCGCCGCCCTAAGTTGAGGAGGAAGAGGCCAGGCCCAGCAAGAGCATCCCCTGGCGCCACCGCCGCCGCACGGCCCAGGCCCGGTCCGCGCAGAGGCGGCTGCCGCCGGTCCTCCAGCACTAGGTCCGACCTGTCCGCTGCCAGCCGCCTGGGGCCCGCCTTAGCAGCTGGGACGCCGCCGCGGCCTTCCGGGCGCCGCCGCTGCCGCCATCTTGGGACGCCGGCCGGGTCACCTGACCTCCACGCCCACCTCGGCAGCCACCTTTGCCGCGAGGGCGGGGCCGGCCGGCTGGCGCGGGCCGGGGGCGGGGCCTGAAGCCGATGGCCCCGCCCCCGTTCACAGGTCCCCGCTACTGCCGGTCCCTCCTTCAGGCCCATCCCAAGATGGCGGGTGAGTGGGGCTGGGTTCCCGGGACACCCGGGCTGCTCCCCTCCCTCTCACCCCGTGACCACTCCGCGAGGCCGGGGGCCTCCTACCCAGCCCCGACCCGACCCCTCCCGCCGCAGCCCCCTGGTAACTCCTTGTGTGTTTCTTGGTTTTCAGAGATCCCCCTGTACTTTGTGGACTTGCAAGACGACTGTAAGTAAGAGTTGGGACACTCCTACCCCTCCCTGGGACCCTCTCAAAGAATTCAGGGTGCACGAAGCGCAGGGCAGGGGAGCCTCAGGCCAGGCCGTCGTCGGGACCAGAACAGCGGGACCCCCAACCGCCTAGATCCACTTGTGGCCGTCCCTCCGCCCTGTGCGGGGCGGGCTGAGGGTGGGAGCCCTTCCATCGGTGAAAGGATTTTTGTTGTTGGGAAACTTTTGACTTCCTGTCACTTTCTTTTCTTCCTGCGCCTGCGGCTGCCCCGGGATGGGTCGAGGGGGTAGTCCCAAGTCCCAGTCGACTCAGGGAGGACGGGGTGCCTGCCACTTTGGAGGTGGGTGACACCCATCTCAGGGCCTCTCCCTTTTCCTGGGGACTTTTAGGAGTGCGGGGGGGGGGGGAGGTCCCGCTCTGGGTGTGGCATGGACTTCTCAAGTATTCCGGCCACAGCGCAGCTCCATCTCTTATCCCATGGAGCCCATTGGCCCCGCATTTCTTGGGTGGGTCCCTTGTCTCTTCTTGCCCTCTTCTTTGGAATCATGTTAAGGGCTGGTAGCTGGGGGAGGTGTCATCTTGGCAATCCAAGTTCGCATTTGTGGTGAAGGAAGAAAGCGTTTTCTCTCCTTTCAAGAAACATTTCTTGAGCAGCTACTTGCTCTGGGCCAGGCCACAGGTTGGGCTCCGGACCTGCAAGGATGTGTTGGAAACAGCTCTATGCTCAGAGAGCTCACAGGCTGTGGTAAGAGCCTACTTGTAAAGAGAAAATTACCAAGCACTGGAGTGCTTGCTGGTGAAGAAGCCCTGCATAAATCATCCAAATAGCTAACATTAGTTGGGGGCATACTGTATGCCAGTCATATACACTACTTCCTCTCATCTTCCTTCCACATCTGCAGGTTTCCTGATAGTAAGAGTTGGTGTTTACTGAAAACTTACCATAGACCAGGCAGTGTTAAACTCTTTACACACATTAACTCAGAAGGTGCAGTTTCAGCTGGGCATGGTGGCTCACGCCTGTAATCCCAGCATTTTGGGAGGCAGAGGTGGGCAGATCACTTGAGGTCAGGAGTTTGAGACCAGCCTCCAACATGGTGAAACCCCATCTCCACTAAAATTACAAAAATTAGCCGGGTGTGGTGGTGCACACCTGTAATCCTAGCTACTTGGGATGCTGAGGCAAGAGAATCGCTTAAACCTGGGCCTGCCACCGCACTCCAGCCTGGGCAACAGAGCGAGACTCCATCTCAAAAAACAAAACAAAACAAAAACAAAGCAAAAGAAGGGGCAGTTTTGTTAAAGCAGCATAACACTTTTGAAGGGGCAAAAAAAGCTGAGAGTTAAGAGCTTGGTGTCTGTGGTGTCCGATGGCCAAGAGTGAAATCCCATGTCACTGTTTACTAGCAATGTGATCCCAGGCAAGTCACTGTATCACTCTACTCCTCAGTGACCTCATGTGTAAAGTGAGTATTATGGTGGCCCACCTTGAAAGGCTTTTTGTAAGGGATTAAATGAATAAAGGATTTAGCACAATGCCTAGTGTGTAATAAACACTTGGTAAATATTGGCTGTTGTTACTGTTAACAGTGTTGAGCCCGGTACAGTATAGATCCAGATTTACAGTATAGATCCAGTTTTACCATGTCGATCCAGGTTTACGGTATAGATCCAGGTTTACTGAGCTGAATGTTTGGCCAACGGGTGTGCTCAGATTGAAGGAGTTGTATCATTTCCATTGATAAACAATCTTTAGCTGCCATGATGGTGCTTCTCATTCATAGATTTGGCATTTGGTCTGGCTGGAAAGCTATTTTCTGGCTGTTTCATTTACCTAACCACCCTAAAACTAAGTGGCTTAAACCAACAGCATTTGATTTCTCACAAATCTGGGTAGACTGGGTGGCACTCCTGCTTAGTTAGTGTGGTTTCAGTTGGGAAAGTCCGAAATGGTGTCACTCGTGTGGGTGGCATAGGTCCTGGCTGTTGGCTAGGAGATCTGCCAGGACTATTGGCCAGGACCTCAGTTCTTTGCCAGGTGCCCTTTTCACTTGGCTAGGTCAGTCCTCTCACGGTGTAGTGGCCACAGGGGAGTTGCATCTCTTTTCTGATGGCTAGCTTCCGTCAGTCCTTTTTTACCTAATGTCTGCACAAAAAAGGAAGTAAGGGATTATCTAGGAAAAAATGACAATCTTACTTTGGACAAATATTTGAACAAATGTTAGATGTTTGAGGCTTGTGATGAAAAAGGCTTAAGAACTCTTTAGCAGACAGCTGAAGACTTGCCCCATAAGGAAGGAAACCACCATTATGGCTCTGAGTATAACCACACCTTGGGTAGGACAACTCTGAGGGCCTCCTGGGGGTTTCCTGTTTGAGCAAGGATAGGAGCTGTGGAATGCTATAACTTAGGAGTTTATAACACAATTGATCTGTACGGGAGGGCCTGCTAATTCGGGCTGCTCTCCTTCTACCCCTTCACCTCCCCATAGTAGTATTGGGAGGTATTACCATACTGTGGTTGGCAGAAAGATCGCTGAAGTCCTCTACATCCTGGCTCTCTCACACTTGTAGCTGTGTTATGTTGGGTGGACCACTCACCCCTTCTGTTCAATTCTTTGGAAAGTGGCATGAGAATGGGAGCTGCCTCATAGGACTGGTGTGAGGGTTAGATGAGACAAACAGAAAACATTCCAGTCTAGTGCTTTGTAAAGTATTCAGTGGTTTTACCATCATCATCATCTTTGCCGGATTTTTGTGTAAGAGGTTATGATTCAGTGTTAACAGGTGCTGCTCTGTGAGGTAGGTGGGATTATTCCTCTTACAGATGAGAAAACTGAGAATCAGATCCAGTAACTTATCCATTGTGGCACAGCTCATGAATGGTAGAATTCACAATCAAATATGGTGCTTCTCTTTTCTGTTCTTTTTTTTTGAGATGAAGTCTCTCTCTGTATCCCAGGCTGAAATACAGTGGAGTGATCTCAGCTCACTGCAGCTTCCACCTCCCGGGTCCTGGTTTAACCAATTCTCCTGCCTTAGCCTCCCGAGTAGCTGGGATTACAGGCACACGCCATCATGCCCAGCTAATTTTTGCATTTTTAGTAGAGACGGGAGAGAATGGCGAGGAACAAAAGAGTCAGAGTGGTGGGAGTGGAATCCACCTTGTTTCCCTTCCCATCATCGTAATGTGTTTGACTTTTGTTGCTCTGTATTTTCACCATGTTTGCCAGGCTGGTCTTGAACTCCGGACCTTGTGATCAGCCCTCCTCAGCCTCCCAAAGTTCTGGGTTTACAGGCATGAGCCACCGCATCCGGCTGACTCTTCTTTTTATCCCAGCACAGGGATCAACCTCATAAATATTCTTCACTTACGGGGTGGGAAATGGATGTCAGTTTGGGTGATACTGTGACTGTTGTCCTCCTTGGTCATTTGTGTCTGAATGATGTGATGCCCCTCTGTTTAGACAGTAGGTTCCTTGGGGCAGGTACACTGGCCAGCCTTTCTATAACCCAATGTCCTGCATGATCTAGGTGCTCAATTAATGTTCTTACTATAAATGATAATGGATTACAAGGCTTTTGTCTGATTTACTTTGTGATTCTTGATTATGTTTGGCTAATTTCAAAAGGGAGCCATAATAAATGGATGTTTATTTTTTAAATCATTCAGAGTCTTCAGGCCATCACAGCACAGAAGAGATTTAATTTCAGAGAATTGGCTTAGTGAAGCAATCTAAATTTCTTCTCTTGAGAGCAGAAAGTATGTGGGATTGTGTGGCATATTGGTATTCACATTGAATTGCATGTGGAAGGTGGAGCTGTAATTCTGTGCCTAGGCATCTACAGGCCTATGAATGTCTGGTTTTGCTTATGGCATATGGAGGCTGAAGAGGTGTTATTGTTGGTAAGGTTTGCTTGGCCAATTAGAATTTAAATATGTGTCAGTGGTGGTTGAATAAAAAATCAGGGGAGCCTATTGCAAATATAGAGACCTGAGAGACCTACCAACAAAATACAATATGTAGTCATATTTGGATATTTTTTTTTTGAGACCAAGTCTTGCTCTGTCGCCAGGCACCAGGCTGGAGTGCAGTGGTGCGATCTTGGCTCACTGCAACCTTCGCCTCCCGGGTTCAAGCAATTTTCCTGCCTCAGCCTCCTAAGTAGCTGGGGCTACAGGCACGCGCCACCACGCCCAGCTAATTTTTTGTATTTTTTTAGTAGAGACAGGGTTTCACCATGTTGGCCAGGATGGTCTTGATCTTTAACCTTGTGATCCGCCCGCCTCAGCCTCCCAAAGTGCTGGGATTACAGGAATGAACCACTGTACCCAGCTGGATCTTTAGTTGAACAAATCAACTATAAAAATACATTATTGAGACAGGGAAAATTGAGTTTGAACTGGGTATTAGATAATATTAAGAATTATTAATTTTGTTGGATGTGATAATAGTGTCATGATTTTGTTCAAAGGAAAAGGGCCTCTTCTAACAGAAACAGGCATTCATGGGTGAAATGATTTGATGTGTGAAGTCTGCTATCAAATACTGCAACAAACAGTAAACAAAAAGTCAGGAGAGGGAAAAATAAATGGCAGAATGTTGATACTTGTTGAATCTGGTTGCTGGGGACTAGTCTCTCTATTTTTGCATATGTTTGAAAATTTCCATAGTAAAAGGTTTCAAAAAATGAGATGAAAGTGTCACATATGGTCAAACATCTGCAGGAAGAGTTGGAAGGCTGGATTTCAATTCTGAAGCCACTGCAGAGTTTTGCAAGATACATTTAGCTTCAAAAGACTGACTTGTAAAATACGTTAGTGTTTGGCGGGGGCAGTGTATTTCTTTTCAAATGTTTAGCTTTCATAAGGTATCTATGAAAGAATTTGGAAGAGGATATACTTCTATTTATGAGAAAAGCTAGGTGCCAACAAATGATATCTGGACCTTTGGTGAAAACAGGATTAGTGAAGCCAATGGAATGAATATAGATAGAGTCTTGAAATCTTAATGCTAGAAGGAGCAGTGTATGTCCAAACTTGAATAATAAACATTTTCCAGAGCAAAAAGCATTCCAGGTCACCTGCCCACTTTGTTCTACATTTGTAAAAATGTTCTTCTCAAGAACAACAACCAAGTCCCCAAAGCAGAGAAACTATATTAATCTGAGTCCTAAACCAAACCATCGAACTTTTTCTCTGAATTATGATAGACACTTGAATCGAAGATTTTCAATTTTTAAAATAAATATCTCCCTGTCAACTGAAATAATTTGTACAGCAGTATTCTCATATTCGAAAAGAGAACAAAACTAAGAGATCCAACTGTTCTCTTAAATCAGAGATTGTCAGTTTTTTTCCGGAAGGATCAGATATTTAAGGGCTTGCTGGCCAGAAGGTCCCTGCCCTGCTATTGTAGCCTGAAAGCAGCCATAAACAGCATATAAATGAGTAGGCCTGGCTGTGTCCTAATAAAACTTTATTTACAAATACAAGTGGTGGGCTAAATTTGGCCTAGGGGAGGTGGTTTGCTGACTCCTTCTCTAGCTCAAACTTGATTTTATTCCGTTAGAGCCCCTAGGTCTGTTGCTTAACTGAGCCAGCTGGATCAGTGTCTTTCCCGCTAGGTTTAGTTAGAATGGCTGAGCTTTGTTGAAAAACCTCTGCTTAGTTGAATAACCCCTGACAAGCTGCTCAAACTTCACATCTCATTTTTCTCATTGGTGTGTTGGGGATAAAAACATGTATCTTTTTCCTCCCAGCAGGATAAGAATGGGAACAAAAGAGTCAGAGTGGTGGCAGCGGAATCCACCTTGTTGCCCTTCCCATCATCTTAGTGCATTTGACTTTTGTTGCTCTGTATTTTCTGTTTCCTGTGAGGCAAACAGATGAACATCAGCAATTCCCAGAAATTGTCTCTGTTTAAAAAGAAGAGTTTTAAATGGCTTTCTTCACCACAGAATAAGCTCTTGTAAACAAATTTTGCAACAAAACCTAGCTAACAAAAGGGAAGGTAGCTTTGACCTTCAAAATACCAGTTAGTTTATCCCTGATGGGAAAGAAAGAAGAGATGAAGGCAGGTGGTTAGTTTTCATGTTTGGAAAGTCATTCCTGCACAGAACACATTTCTCCATGTCTTCCAAGGTATTAGCCCTCCTAAAGGTATTGGGGACAGTGATGTGGAGAAGCCTGGGGCTCGGCTCCTGGCAGGGAGGTGCCTACAGTATCTCAAGGGCCCAGGCAGAAGAGGGAACACAGATCTGGGGCAGTAAGAAGACAGGGCGGGGCTAGGAACGGTGGCTCACACCTGTAATCCCAGCACTTTGGGAGGCCAAGGTGGGCAGATCACCTGGGGTCAAGAGTTTGAGACCAGCCTGGCCAACATGGCGAAACCCCATCTCAACTAAAAATATAAAAATCAGCCGGGTGTGGGGGTGCACACCTGTAATCCCAGCTACTAGGGAGGCTGAGGTGGGAAGATAGCTGGAACCTGGGAGATGGAGGCTGCGGTGAGCCAAGATTGTGCTACTGCACTCCAGCCTGGGCAATAGAATAAGACTCCGTCTCAAAAAAGGAAAACAAACAAGACAGGGCAGGGGTGGGAGGGGAAGGGTTCTGAGGGGAGGTGGCGTTTGAGTTGGGGAGGCGTTTGAGTTGGGGAGGCAGAGGAAGGCAATGCACATTCGGGGCCGTGTGTACAAAGGCAGAGTGTTGCATGATCCTGGTCTGCTTGGGACCTGGTGAGAAAGAAGGGCGGAGACTTGGGAACAAGTCTTGTGTGTGAGGGAAGGAGTGGGAGAGACTTGAAGGTAGCATTGGGGGCTGTCAGTGAAGAATCTGCTTCACCAGCCCAGGGTTTAGGCTTAACCTGGGAGGCAGTGGGGCGTCCCTAAAGATGGTGGTCAATTTTCTGTCTTAGGAATGCAACCCAGGTAGTGGTACAAACTCTGCTGCTTACTTAGGACAAAGAGCATATTAAGCTCAGCTCTGACACGTTATTGTTGTAACTCAAGTACAAAAGCCCCCGGGGCAGGTATTTTTAATCCTATCTTATTACTGCTGGGTTCACAGGGGGCACAAAAAATCTAAATAACTTGCCCAAAATAACACAGCTAGTAAGTGGCAGAGGTGGAATTTAAACCAGGAAGTCTGGCTGCTGAATTTATCTTAGCCAGTTTGCTTTGGAGGACTCATGATTCACTGGTTCATTCATTCATTCAACTAAAATTTATTAAGGGCCTATTGAGTCTCAGGTACTATGTGAGGCATTGCAGACACAGAGGTGAATAAAACAAACAGTTTTTGCTCATATGAAGCTTTCAGTCTAGCAGCAGAGACAGACACTAAAGAGGTAAAGCAGAAGGACATATAGCAGGTGAGTGTGATCGGAGGTGCCAGCACAATGTGGTTGGATGCATATAGGTGCTGCTTACATCCAGTGGCCAGAGAAGGCATCTCCAGAGCCCTGAGAGGTGCTTTTGAGTTGAGATTTGAATAGCAAGCTGGAGATATTCACATGAAAAGGCAGAGAAAACGTCCTGAGATATTCACATGAAGAACCAGAGAAAGCCTCCTGGGTACAACCCTTCCTTGTCAAGCCCTAGCAGGGAGGCCTGGATGTCTGGGCTTGTGTGTCTGGAACAGTGAATGACAGACACAGGAGGTGAGAGGAGGAGGTGGGGGCCAGGCCACCCATGGCTCTTAAGTCCACTGTAAGATAAAGTGATGGCCTTTTATCCATGAAGTCATGGGGAGCCACTGGAGAATCTGAACCAGGGGAGTGACTAGATTTGCTCTGTGCTTTAAAGAAAGGACTGGTGGAGGAAAAGCTGGGGTGGGATGCCCAGTGTGTTCCTGGGGTCCAGGTGAGGGGAGTGGGGTCTCAATCAAGGAGATGGGCATGGGAGTGGGGAATAGGGTTGATAGATAGTACTGGTGGTGAGGGAAGGGTCAACTCAGAGACAGGTCTTCAGGTCTTGTGGAGAACTTTTCTGACACCTCCACTCCCTTCTACCCAGACTGGGCTAGGCATCCCTTTGTATTTCCTGAGCCCTGTATTTTCCTGTGGCAGCATTTACTGATTGACTAATAGATTGACCATTAGAATGGGTCTAATCCTTTTTTGGGTCCCTGTGGCCTAACACAGTGAATGGCACTGGATAGCACATGAGAAATGATGCCACAGATCCTGGTGGCATTGTCAAGGCCACCAGAAAGCCCCCTTAAAGGGTTCTGGAGCGCAGTTAGGACTGGAGAGTAGACGTGAGAGTCATCAGTGGTGGGTGGTAGCTGGAGCCATGGGAGCAGGATGAGAGGGGAATTTTGGAGAAGAAGGTGAAGGGTGCACTCCCTGGGCAGCAGAAGCTTCTAGAAATTAGCCATGGAGGTAAGAAACCAGGAGATCCTTGGAGCCAGGGTTTTGTTGGGATAATCATTTATTTATGTCACTTGTCCTAGAAGGATCAGGTAAGATGAGGACTGAAGACAGGCCATGGAGTTTGGCAGTTAGGGGGTCTTCATTGACCCTAGTGAGAAGTGGTTCAGCACAGCCAAGAAGCAGAAGCCAGATTGGAATTAATTGGGAAGGTTTTGGAAGTTGAGGCAGTGTGGCCTGGAGTCTAGTAGCTCAGTGGTCAAAGTGCCTTGTAGCCAAGGTGCAGAATAGAGCAAGCCATGGCTAGGCATTGGGCACTTTGAGGAATGCTCACTGCCTTTGGGGCTCACAGCCCAGCAGAAGAAAGCACAGCCTTTCAAGAAGCTGCAGCTGGAAGGATTCAAGGGGCTTTTCTTCAGGGATGGAAGATTCCAGCACACATTTGCATGATTTATATCTACTCTGAATACCTTAAAAAAAGAATGTGAATAACCCCACAATTCTGGTTATATACCCAACCAAGCACAGACGTACATTCTCAAAATACATGTTTGTAAAAGCATGTCTATAAACCTGTTTTTTTGAGAATATAAGCCTATGCTTGGTTGGACATATAACCAGGAGAATCATGCTACACATAGCAGCATGATTCTTTTTTTTTTTTTTTTGAGACAGACTCTCACTCTGTCACCCAGCCTGTAGTACAATGATGCATTCTCCACTCACTGCAAACTCCGCCTCCGTGGTTCAAGCGATTCTCCTGACCTCAGCCTCCCGAGTAGCTGGGATTACAGGCGTCTGCTACTGTGCCCGGCTAATTTTTTGTATTTTTAGTAGAGATGGGGTTTCAACATCTTGACCAGGCTGATCTTGAACTCCTGACCTCTTGATCTACCCGCCTCGGTCTCCCAAAGTGTTGGGATTACAGGTGTAAGCCATGGCACTCGGCCGTAGCATGATTCTTAAAAGTCAGGAACTGCAACCTACTCAAATATCCATCATGACTACAAAGGATTATACGTCGTGGTATGTTCACACAGTGGAATACTGTGCAGCTATGAGAATGCTCTACAGCTCCACTCAGTAATATGGATGATTCCACAAACATCTGAAAAGCCAGACACAAAAGGGTACATACTACATGGTTCTGTTTGTACAAACTATAAAACCATGCAGAGCGAATCTAGGCTGTTAAGAGGCTGAAGAGCTGTTACCCGTTGTGGGAGGTAGTAAGTGGAAGGGAGCACGAGATGGTTTTAGAGATGCTGGTAAAGTTATCTTGCTTGGTCTGAGTGTATTGCTTGATTGTTTTAACTATTTTGAACAGTAGGAAAATAGAGGACTCTATACCCCAACACTCACCCCAAAGGCTTTGACTTTCTTCTGTAACTATTTTTTTCTTTTGCGTCTACCTCAAGGATGACTAGAGAACTCATTGCATTTGTAAATAATATTGTTCCATTCATTCATTAATGCCATGTAGACTTTACCACCCTCATCTTCTCCAATTCAGTCCCTCAAGTGGGCGAGTTGGCAGGAAAATGGAGACGTGTAACATCAAAATGGAGCATATGAACTGCTTTGAGCTGCAGAATTCTTTCCTATCAGGTAACCTGAGTAAATGTTTCCCATTGACCATCAGCTTAAAAGTCACAGTTGGCTGGACATGGTGGCTTATGCCTGTAATCCCAGCACTTTGGGAGGCTGAGGCAGGTGGATCACCTGAGGTCAGGAGTTTGTGACCAGCTTGGTTTCACCAACATGGTGAAAGAAACCTTGTCTCTATTAAAAATACAAAACAAAAGAAAAAAAAATTAGCCAGGCATGCACTAGCATGCATGTAATCCCAGCTACTCAGGAGGTTGAAGCAAGAGAATCACTTGAACTTGGGAGGTGGAGGTTGCTGTGAGCCGAGATTGTACAGTTGCACTCCGGCCTGAGCAACAAGAACGAAACTCCATCTCAAAATAAAAATAATAAAAGAGTTATAAATAATGACGGGTTTTAGAAGTCATGATTAAAGCTACAAATCAGAGAAGAATTGCCATGTCTGCATGGTGCAGAAAGGATGGCTGCTCATGAATTAGGCTGGTCTTTCCAGCCAGCCCATTGCATAGTGCTAGTAACAACCATCAGTAGCCCTCAAAGATTTGCAATATAAAACATTACGCATTGGATGGATCTGCTTATCTGAGAGCTAATAAATCAGTGTGGGTCTTGTTAGAGAATGACATTTATATAGAGAAAGTTTGCTTGCGCAACTTGTTGTTTAAATGTAGTTAAGTCAACAAGGACCTGAAGTGTGCAGCGGTCACTTCCCCACCAAAAGCCAGTGAAGAATCGAGAGTGTTCTTTATCTGTCAGAGGAATCAAGCTTGTCTAGTCTCGCTGTAAGCAATAGTTCCAATTCAGGAATCTGTATTAGCCTGTTAGTGAGAAGAACAAAACTACTTTAAATAACACATTATGGGAGTGGTGTATTCTAGTTTTCACAAGATCACCTAAGGCCTTGCAAAGATTTAGTTGTTAATTGAAGAGTGGCTAACACGACCCTTTAAAAAAATTAATGTTTATTTATATAAGTCCTACATAAATACATTCTCTGTTCTTTTTTTTTACTACAAATTTTGCAAATAAGGCTTAAATTCCTTGGCCACCATTAACCAATCTTCTAATATTTTGAGTCAGACCTGGACATGGTGGACTACGTCTATCATGTTCCCTGTTCAGTGTCCCCTAGTGCTATGTCAGAATCAGAATACTAGATTGTCTGGCTAATTAGTCTGGCCCAGGGTGGCATAGCTCATGTAGAGTTATAATGACAGGGTAACATGTTGAATGGAGAATCGTAAATATTGGGAACGGCTGGAGAACAGGCTCTTAATGAAAATGCTTGCTGGGGTAGACAGGCCATAACATTCTGCCGCCAGCTCCAGCTCTGCTTATGTCTGGGCCAATAAAGGGATCTCATTGGGTATGTTTTATTATGTTTATTTTTTCCCCCTTTTCCACTTAAAGCCAATTGTAGTCAGGGCTTGGGGGCTTTGTGTGAAATGGCTCAGTGCCCCTGAACCACTTGAAGGTGGCAGACAGTGTACTTTGCTGTGCTTGCCCCTTCATCTGGAATGTTCTTTTTTCCTTTCCCAGATTCTCTCTCTTCCCATGTGGCAGATTTCTGTTCCGTCTTCCAGGCCTGACTCACATACCACCTATGTTCTAGGGAAGCTGTCTCCCGTCTCTTCCACTCTCTTCCAAGTGGAGCTGTGTCCCTCTTGTTTGTCTGTGCTTATGTCCCATGCTGCTCGCCTCCATGGCATTGTGGGTTGTGATGTACGTGATGATCTTTGTTCCTGTGGGAGCTTTTGGTGTCCAGAGACCACTACTCTGTTGAATTAGGTTACTGTTGTTGCCTGCAGTGAACCATGAGGGAGGAGGGGACGTTCAAGGTGAGTCTGTTGTCAGCATGCGTTCTGTTTCTGAATTGATCTTCTGATCCTTTTTTTTTTTTTTTGCTGCAAAATGATCTGTAAAGTTTTTTTTCTATTTATTAGATTATATCTGCTGTAATTGAATCTGAAATGCACATTCACCTAACGTTATACTTAAGATATTAATCCACACTTAGCCTGCTTTAAGACAGATTGGTGTCTGGTGAGAAGCACTGACACATAGGTGAGGACCTAAGGGCCTGTGGTGTGTTTCACTATAGCATCCTCATGTGATTTCCCTTATGCCCCAGCATATGTTAAGTGATAGAGATACTGACAGGGTTGGACAACCCTTGAATAACTAGTTAGCACAGAGGAGGGCAAATCCTTTTTTCTTAAGGTTGTAGTTTCTGGAAATATTTTTCTCCGGTGGACCTTTTAGTTGGAGAGGAGTTCCTTTTTTTTTTTTTTTAAATGTAGTCACCTAGCAATGGGGGCAAAGGATAATAAATCCTTTTATTCTTTGCAAAGTGATCAGGACGTTTCTGAAGAGGAACTGATCTTGTTTTAAGTTGTGTGCGCTCAGAACCACACTGGCCAACTTAGCAGTCGCTAGAAATGTAAATTCTGGATAATAATTATTATTTTTGAGACAGGGTCTCACTCTGTCTCCCAGGCAGGAGAACAGTGGCACAATCACTGCTCACTGCAGCCTTGGCCTACCCAGGCTCCAGCGATCCTCCCACCTCAGCCTCCGTGATAGCTGAGGCTGTCTGTAGAGGTAAGCTGTCTATGTCTTAGCTATTGAAGTGGATGGTAGAGGTGAGTTATATCCTAGCTATTGAAGTGGTTTGTATGGTAGAGGTGAGCTATCTATATCTTAACTATTAAAGTGGATTTTTAAACTGTACTTCTCCCGGGAGGGCAAAGAGCAGCCACAGTGCCGACTGTGGTGTAACAGAGCTGCAGGGGTGTTAGGCACACAGTTCAGGGTGGCTCATGTGTGTAGAGTCAGGGGATGGGGGCTGAGCATACGGGACGGTAGGAGAGGCCGCTGACCCCAGTGAATCATACTGGCCCTTCTCCAGGTCCTTTTTCTACTCTGCTTTGCTAGCTTTAAATATTCATCATTTTTGTTAAAGAGTCAGTAGTGTCCCGTGTCAACTTGTCAGTAAACCTAGAAATTTAGAAAGTGGCAGAAGCATAGAAAGCAGCTGCTGCTTAAAAGCTTATTATAGTGTAGATGACACATGAAGTCAAAACATGATCAATACTGGTTTGTTTCTTATTTTACATTGGGCCAAGACAGCTTGAAATTATTGTTAGAAACTGTTTTGTTCAGAAAGCTTTGTTCTTCTGCATCATACGAAGCTTTCATAAATGGAGTTGGCAGCTTTTTTTTTGTTTTTCAAATGTAAAAAAATACAGTGAAAAAAATTTGACTAGGAATTATTTATGTGAGACTTCATATTTCATTTCTAACTTGAATGCTTAAGATTCCTGATGTTTATGTGTGGTCTGGATTGTTGGGTCCCAGAGTAATTGACTGTAAGATCACATGGTAGACCTTAGCCCCTCATTTCTGCCAGCAGCTGACAGACAACATGCCAACTCAGCAGTGGCTAGAAATGTAAATTCTTTTTTTTTGAGACAGAGTCTCACTCTGTTGCCCAGGTTGGAGTGCAGTGGCACAATCTTGGTTCAAACGATTCTCCTGCCTCAGCCTCCCGAGTAGCTGGGATTACAAGCATGTACCACCATGCCTGGCTAATTTTTATATTTTTAGTAGAGACAAGATTTCACCATGTTGGCCAGGTTGGTCTCAAACTCCTGATCTCAAGTGATCCACTCGCCTGGGCCTCCCAAAGTGCTGGTACTACAGGTGTGAGTTGCTGCACCCAGCCTTAGAAATGTAAATTCTAGAAAATTATTATTATTTTTAGACAGGGTCTCACCCTGTCTCCAGGCTGTAGTGCAGTGGCATAGTCACGGCTCACTGCAGCCTTGGCCTCCCAGGCTCAAGTGATCCTCTGATCTCAGCCTCCCCGCCAGCTGAGACTACAAGTGCATACCAACACACCCTGCTAAGTTTTTCTATTTTTTTGTTGTTGAGATGGGGTTTTCTTATGTTGGCCAGGCTAGTCTCAAGTGAACCTTCTACCTTGCCCTTCCAAAGTGCTGGGATTATAGACATGATTATACCACACTGGCCTCTAGAACATTCTTTATGAGACCAAGAATCATTTTGTGTGCTACTCCCATTGTTAAGAGATGTAGCAAACTAGCTTGGTGGATCTTTACCATGCATTCATTCATTCATTCAGCAACTTCTATTGAATACTTGAGGTGGCCTAGACATGTCTATGAGCCAGTCAAAGATTCTTACCGTAAGGGTAGAAGTGGAAGAAGTGGACACAGTTGACAAGCAGTAAACACATGAAGTAAATGTTTTATGTGTCAGAAGGCAGTGAGTTCTCTGGAAAACTGGGTAAGTAGATCAGGGTAAGGGGGCTATAGATAGGGTACTTGCAATTTTAAAATAAGGTGGTCAGGAAAGACCTCATCGAGAGGGTGATGAAGGAGCAAAGATTTTTAAGAGGAGAGGGAATTCTTTGTAGAGGGATTAGCCAGTGGAAAGGCCCTTCACCGGGAAGTGACTTGAGTGTCTGGGAAATAGCTACCAGGCCTTTGGCTGGAGGCAGAGAGGGAGAGAAGTGGGAGATGAGGCGGAAAAGTGAGGTGGGCCAGATCTTTTCGCCTGGCTGGACAACCCGCAGGTAACACTGCCTGGCCTTTCTCTTTTACAGTGTTTCTTAACTGGGGTGATTTTGCCTTGCTTGCCCCCACCCCAGTGGACATCTGACAATGGCTGGAGATGGTTTTGATAATCACAACCTGGTGGCGGTACTCCTGGCATCTAGTGGGTAGAGGCCAAGCATGTTGCTAAACTTCTCACAGTGCACAGCCCGCAAAGAATGTTGATAGTGCTGAGGTTGAGGAATCCTGCTGTGTTATCTTTATATAGTTCATCAGTTGTTGATTGATTTAGTTTGTTTTTAAAGATTTAATGAAGAAAAAAACCATAAAAACATCATGGGAAGATGTTGTTCATCACGTTACCTGGTCAGAATGCCTTCACAGTTGACATTGAAGTGAACACTGGCCATTTTCATTCACTTTGAGGAAAGGAGAGCCAAATCTTGCTTCCATGTATATTTTAATAAGCCCTGGTGCATTGAAGGATTAGATTAAAAAAATATGACATTACAGCATTCACAGGTCAATAGTAATACTTTTACTGATAATCTTATTAATTTGGGCTCAAGTAACATTTCTTAATTTTGAGGAAGTCCAGACTGTTGATCCACACCAGGGAAAATGTTTGCGTATGTGGGGAAAGAAATGATCGTCAGTACTTGGAATAAAATATACTGTTTTTTACATATGAATATGATGGTATTAGTAGAAATATTTTCCTTGGATTTTGCTAATCCAGTATTTTTTAGACATTAGTCATTTGTGTGCCACTTTTTAAAATTATTACTTTATTTTCGTAATACCACTTGGATTTTTCTTCATGTCAAATAACTTATTTTATTTAAACACATTTTAGAAAACTTACATCAGTTGCTCGAAATGAAACAACTAAAATATAAAACAGAAATAAAATAACATTATTAAATTCTATGTATCTATAGACACAGTGCCTGCAAAAGATTCTGAGCTGAGACCTGCTTTGTATTAAAAGGAGGATTACCAGTCTTAGGGAAGTGTTCAAGACATACTCACACAAAAGGAAACTTTCCTTGATTTAATTGGAAAATGAAGAAGGGAATAAATTTCCCACTGTGTGATTTAATGACATTCAGTGTACCTTCCATGTGTCACACTTGGGGATTGCTGTCTGAAGCTGTCCGCACTCTGTGGCTAGGTGACCAGGCTGTACACTTGCAGCATGGCTGGCTGAGCTCAAAGCTGTGCCTGATAGTATAGAACCAACCAGTGAGAGAATGGGGGCGGGATCTCGTATGCTGTGATTGGCCGCCGATGGCTTATTAATGCAGAACTGTCCCAGGGTGGTAGCAGCTAGACAGCCTGCTTCTTTGTTCTTTGTAGGACTAAAATTGTAATTCCGTTGCTTAAAACACAAACCCCTGTTATTTATACTTCTTATTTCTGATGAATTTGAAACATCTTTCCTCCCTCTGCCTCTCCTTATATACTTAATATGAATTACCAAAATTTGTTCTGCTAAATTCATCAATAGGATGATTGAATACTTTTGATTAATTCATGTACATTATATTGACTGTGAATTCATTAATTTTCCTTTAGCAGTTAGTTTTTGCCCTATTTTTTTTTTTTTGAGACTCAGATATCTCATTTTGTAAGTGGAAGAAAATTAATTAATGTCTTTGGCTGCCTTCTAACTCACATTGTAGGTACACCTACAGGTGGTTTTAGGTGAGGTGCTGCATCTCAGGTTTGGTTTTGTGAAAGCTGGATTTTCTCAGCTTTCTCAGGACTGATAGGCTTTCATGAATTGAATCCTGGTAATCAAAGTCTTGGGAGAGTGATTTCTTTAGAAACCAGTGTGTATTAAGTGTCTGTGCTATATGTGAGGCATTATGTGACATAGTCCCAGTGTTTAAAGGACCTCCAGGTCTAGCACTAGAGATGGAAACAGTCTACTGAGTACCCAGGTCTGGTGGTATGTGCCTGTAGTCCTAGCTACTTGGGAGGCTGAAGCAGGAAGATCTCGGGAGTTGAAATGTAGCCTGGGCAACAAAGCAAGACCCTGTCTCTACAAAAATAAACAAAATTGCGAAAGAAAGAAAGAGTCTACTTAGAGTTAATATTGTACCCCTTTCTCACGCCTGTAATCCCAGCACTTTGGGAGGCTGAGGCGGGTGGATCACGAGGTCAAGAGATCGAGACCATCCTGGTCAACATGGTGAAACCCCGTCTCTACTAAAAATACAACAAATTAGCTGGGCATGGTGGCGCGTGCCTGTAATCCCAGCTGCTCAGGAGGCTGAGGCAGGAGAATTGCCTGAACCCAGGAGGCGGAGGTTGCAGTGAGCCGAGATCGCGCCATTGCACTCCAGCCTGGGTAACAAGAGTGAAACTAAGTCTCAAAAAAAAAAAAAAAAAAATATTGTACCCCTTTATATAAAATGTTGAAGCCTGACAACTGCATAGTTCCCTTTACTGCCCCCGCTTTATGTTACAGTTTAAAATATATAGAACCTCTATATATGTTATAAATTCTATGTACAAGGTTTTAATTTTTACTTTAAACTATCATATGCATTTTCTAAATTAAGACTAATAAGTTTTTAAATATTTACCATTTCTAATGCTCTTGATTCCTTTTGAAAATACAGGTTTCCAAATGCTTTCATTCCACTTCAGCCTACAGAACTTCTTTTAATATTTCTTGTAGTCTGCGTTGGCTGGCTATATTAAAAGGGTGTGTTAGAAACAAAGTTTTAGGAATTTTTAAAAATTGGACAGTGTGAGATTCCTAAAGGCACTGGATAGCACTTAAACTGACTGGGGTCAAACTGTTAACTCATCACCCCTTTAGTGGATAATATTCCAAATCTTGATTCAATTCTTTTAGCCTTAGTTGTGCTGATTGGAATTTGTCACACAAATGCTTGGTTTAGGGCTCAAGCCAGGGTTTGGGCAGAGTTTAATACCGAGACATCACCTCTCTGACTTTTCTTCCTGGGGATTCCCCCTCTTTGCCCTCCCCCATACTGTTTAGTGTCTGTGGTTGCCCTGAACTCTGGAGATATAAACATAAGCAGTATTAGTAATAAAATCGGCTAATGATTCAGTGATAATAACAGCAGCAGCTGATCTTTTCAAAGCACTTAGGTGTGTCAGATGCTTTTGTATCTGCCTATGTATCTATTGTTTATTTATTTATTTTTTTGTGACAGGCTGGAATGTAGTGGTGCGATCATGGCCCACTGCTACAGCCTCAACCTCACAGACTCAAGCAATCCTCTTATCTTAGCCTCCTGATTAGCTGGGATCACAGGCGTGCACAACCATAGATGGCTTTTAAAAATTTTTTTATAGAGACGAGGGCTCACTGTGTTGCCCAGACTGGTCTCGAGCTCTTGGGCTCAAGTGAGCTTCCTGCCTTGGCCTCCCAAAGTGCTGGGATTACAGATGTGAGCCACTGCGCCTGATCTATCTTATATCATTTAGTTTACACCAACCATCCGTGGTAGGCATTGTTATACCCATTTTAAGCTGAGGAAATTGAGAGTCAAAGAGGTAAGATATTTATCCAAGGTTATTTACCTAATAAGAGGTAGGAGTATAGTTCAGAATCAGGTATTATGATTCAAGGTCCCACACACCTATTAATTATACAGTTATGCCTCTAACATCTTTTCAGTGGGAAATCTGGGACTTAATCTTTAATTTTCCAGTTTTCTTTGCCTTTGGTATTCTGCAGTACATCCACATATGGATTTCTTATTAATTATTTTATTTAGGAGTTGTACTTCTTCAAATTGAATATTCATCTTTTTTTCAGTTCTGGAAAATTATTAAATATTATTTCTTTAAATATTGTCCCCTCCTATTTTCACAAATCTCCCCTTCTGGAATTCCTGTTCGATTTAACTTAGACTTGGTATTCCATTTTTCATGTGTCCTAATTGCTGTCCTATGTTTTCCCTCTCTTTATTTCTCTGTGCAGCACTCTGGGCAGTTTGTCGGATCTGTCTTCCAGCTCACTAACTCTCTCTCGAGCTGTGTCTAAACTGCTACTTAAGCTGGTTACTGCAATCTTAATTACGTTATCTCTGTTTTTCATTTCCACTTCTTTTTTCAAACATGCTTGACCCACCCCCACACTTTCCTCCTTTTATTATAATATCTATATTAAAAATCTTACTCATTCTAGGCATAATTATTTGATAATGTATTTTAGATTTTTCTAATGTTTCTAATCTTGGGTGCAGTTCTCATGTTTTGTCTACTAAACTCTTCAGATGATAGTTTGCAGCCATGGGTAGTTTGAAATTTTTTATTATCTGTTTGTCTTCAGGGATTGTTTTATGACGTTTCATGGTCCTTAGGTTCTGAAAGTGTTTCTTTAGAACAGTTTCTTGTTTGCTTTTTCTAGGATGCCTGGAATTTTAATGAATCTTGATGGCAATCCTCTTCGTAGCTCGGCTTGGGGCTCCTGCACTTTGGGTGTAGTGTAAATTTGGGCTGTACGCTCACAGGCTGTGCAGGCCTGCGGTTTTGATTTCTCATGGGTGACCACCCTCCTCCTACTCCCACCCTCACTGTAGTTCCCTTTCCACACCTGTCTTAAACTGGGCCCTTGATTTCAAATCACTCCCTGTAGCTATTCTCCCCATGTGGGCATCAGGAATCCAGTTATATGGACCTACACCAGGTCTTCAGTGTCGGTGACAGAGTGTCAGTCAACCTTTGCGGACTGATACCGCTTTGATTTCTGTCTTCTTTTCTGGCCCTGGGAATGTCCTTCCTTCCTCTTGCTTTCCTGCTTTTCTATGTATTAAAAAATTTTGTTGAAATTGTATGCACATGTGTGTGTGTGGCAGGGGGGAACAGAGAGAGAGAGAGGAACAGAGTTCCATTTTCTTCAGCTCCGCTGTCGTGTTCTTGGAAATCGCAGCCCCTGGGACTTGAACCTACTTGTCTAAAGTCCGTGCTCCTCCGGGATACTACACTGGCTTAGGGCAGTGATGGTGGGGATGGAAACAGGGTACTGATGTTAGACTAGAAATCAGAATGTCAATTTATTATTTGCTACAATTGGGATGAATATTTGCCTGGAAGGCTGATGTTGAGGTTCATAGGTCAGCAGCATCCCACTGGACAAAGCCTGGAGGAGGAACCTGACAGTGCTTTCCCAGCACTGGTGAGGGGCAAATAGGACCTCAGTGACAAACATAAATCCTCTGGCAGTTTCAGGGTATATTCTTGCACATCTTTACAGTGAAATGAAGGTGTCCCTAAAGGCTATGCAGCTCCCTGTAGTTTCATCACTGCTGTTAAGAGTTATGAGTTATCTAGCATTCTCTGGATCTTAATTGAAATTTTCAAGGAAATTAAGATCACAAGGTTACTTCATAAATATTCAATCAGAGCAAAGGGAGTTTGATATTCTTAAGGGCTGATTTTATCACAGCAGTGCCAGCAACTTGCCAAGTAGATTCACCGTAGCCTCCACAAAACCCAGCTCAGAAGGTGTAGAAGAATGGACAGCTGGTATGGCTTCTGCTCATCTTTATTTTTTTTTAAGTCACTTTTATTGGTGTATAATTTGCATACAATGAAATTCACCGGTTTAATTTGTTAAGATGAGTCTTAACAAATAGAGTTGTGTGACCACAACCATGCAACCATAATCAGGGCGAAATACTTTCCCAGCCCCTCCAAAAAGTTTCTTGTGCCCCTTTGCCAGCACATGTTCCCCACCCCTAAGCCCAGCAAACCACTGGCCTGCTAAATGTACTGTATTTTTGTCTTTTCTAGGATATAGTAGAATATTAGTAGAATTATGCAGTATGAAATCTTTTATGTTGAGTTTCTTCCATTTGTCATGATGCGTTTGAGATACACCCATGTTGTTAGATATTAGTAATTCATTCCTTTTTATTGCTGAGAAGCATTGCATTATATGGCTATACAACAATTTGTTTATCCATTCAACAGTTGATGGGCATTTTGTTTATTTCCAGTTTTTTGCTATTATGAATAAAGCTGCTATGAACATCAAGTACAAATCCTTGTGTAAACATATGTTTTCATTTCTCTTGGGTAAATCCCTAAGGAGTGTTGGATTTACTGCGCCACATGTAAGTATATTTATTTTTTAAAGAAACTGGCAAACTGTTTTAGTGGCTATACCGTTTTGCACTTCCCCTAACAATGTATGAGACATCCAGTTGCTTCATATTCTTGCTGATATAGTTGGTATAGTCAGTTAAAAAAAAAATTTCAGCCTTCCTAGTGGGTGTGTAGTATTATCTCATTGTGGTTTTGACATTTGCCTGATGACTAATGATGTTGTCCATCTTTTCCTGTGCTTAACGACACACTTGTATATCTTCTTTGGTCTGAGATGGCACAGGACCCTGGGGCCCCTGGGTGCACAGGGCCTTTCACCACCCCAAGGCAGCCGGGAGGTGGCTTGACCTCTTCTGGAAGGAAAGAGAGGCTGTGGGGAGCCCGGCCTCCTGGGGTGTGGGGAGGGCGCTTTGGGCACTGACACCCAAGCTCAGGTGGGAGGGAGGGTGTGAGAAGTGAGTCCCAGGCCATGAACAGCAGGTACAGAGTGATCAAGATGAAGTCCCAAGCGATGGACAGCAGGTACAAAGTCATCGAGATGAAGGATCTTGGTGCATTTGAAGAACTAAGGGCAGGACCCTGCAACTGAGGCTTGGAGTGGAGGGTGGGAGGGGTTTCTTAGAAAATTAAGACTAAAGTGTAGGTTTCCTCTCTAGCAGTATAGATCAGTGCAGTGTCTGGAGTCTGACGGAGTTCAAATTCTGACTCTGCCACTCTATGAGCAGCAATTTTCTTAATTTCTCTGAGCTTCTTTTGCTTTTTAAGAAATGTTTTTGAGACAGGGTCTCTGTCACCCACACTGGAATGCAGTGGTGTGATCATAGTTCACTGCAGCCTCGACCTCCTGGGCTCAAATGATCTTCCTGCCTCAGCCTCCTGAGTGGCTGGGACCACAGGCACACACCGTCACAAGCACTAAGTTTTTATATTTTTCTTGGAGGCAAAGTCTCACTTTCTTCCCCAGGATGATCTTGAACTTCTGGGCCAAGCAATCCTCCCACCCTAGTCTTCCAGAGTGCTGGGATTACAGGTGTGAGCCACCTTACCTGGCCTGTTGTTTTTTTTTTTTTAATGGGATTGATATGGTTTTTATCAAGATTTAACAAACAACCCCTACTACACAGAAAGCTCTTAGCACAGTTTCTGGTTTATAGAAGTAACCAAAAAGGTTAAATGATTATTCATTATTGTATGGCTTATGCATAGCTTTTATTTCCTTGTTGATAGTGTAGTTTTATATAGTAAATGTGGTAGGATCATTAATATTCTCCAATAACATCTATTCTTTCGTGGAACTAATTGCTAAGTTTGTTAGTTGTCTGACTAAATACAATTTTTTGAAGAGTGAGTATTTTCTGTTACTTTAGAACACTGTGTTCTTAACATAAAGTACACAGTGGTCCTCAGAAGATCTTTTGAAATCCCTGATCCTGTATGGAAAGTACTGGGTGTGTATGACTATAGATATCTTCCGGTTCCAAAAACTACTACTCCGAAGGTTAGGAACTGCTGCTTTAAACGGTGTTTTCAAGTACATGCAGCGTGGGCCTGCAGATGCTGTGTAACTCTCTGTGGGATTGGGGCTGCCTGTTCTTTCTGGGCTCCGAAGTACATTGAGAGTAGCTCGTACACAGTGACTGTGGTGATTGGGCTTGGCTGTGACCTGGTATGGACCTGCTTGTCCAGGGCAGCTAACATGCAGAGAAATGGCATATTTGATTATGTCATGCATATTTTTTCTATAACTATAATTCTTTATTAAAATACTCTGAGTAGCTGTTATACAGTGTAAAATTTTAATAAGCTCATATTATTAGACTAAAAGAATTAGTTGAGGAAAAATGTGGTTCATGTTCAAAGAAAACTAAGTACCTAGGCACAAAGTTGTCATCTCTGTATTGAACTCTTTTCCATTACTGCCTGCATCGACTTGGTTTTTCTACCTTTCTGGTAGGAGTCCTGTACTTTTTCACACCAGGGCTACTCACCCAGCTGTCTAGTTTTCAGGACGAGGGGTAGGAGTGTTGCATTTCCACCTCTAGAGCAGGTGCCGATTAATCTTTCTGGAACTAACTATTGAGGCTGTTCTTTTGCCAAAACTAGCCCTAGGGAAGTCCTCGGAAGCCTATTTCTTTATCTTTATTTTCCTAGGTTAGTAATGGAAAGACGAGGTGGGGGAGTGGGAGAGTGGAGGGCCCTGCCAGGTGTAATTCTCCTTGCTGGGCACAAACTCTGCCAGGCTGTCTTTGAAATAGCAAGAGTCCTGTTGATAATTACCTCTCAACTCTAGGCAGTTCCCTGCCTGCCTTATCCTTTCAGTGATGCCCTCATTTCTAGTAGGAATGGAAGGAGAATATGACTCTGCTTAATAGAAAAAGTTGGTCATAGCAGGGATTCTTCAAAAAAGATGGTTACATCTCTTATTTTTTGAGACAGAATCTTGCTCTGTTGCCCAGGCTGGAGTACAGTGGCGTGATCTTGGATCACTGCAACCTCCACCTCCCAGGTTCAAGTGATTCTCCTGCCTCAGCCTCCTGAGTAGCTGGGATTACAGGCCTGTGCCACCATGCTGGCTAATTTTTGTATTTTAGTAGAGACAGGGCTTTACCATGTTGGCCATGCTGGTCTTGAACACCTGGCCTCAAGTGATCCACCCACCTCAGTCTCCTAAAGTGCTGGGATTATAGGTGTGAGCCACTGCACCTGGCCAAGATGGCTACATTTCTAAAACTTCTCATTTTAATTGAAGAATGCATATTCATAGACTGACCATGGGATCTGAGCCAAGGCCTTGCCTTGCTTGACCCATGGACTCTGTCCCTTTGTCCGTAGATCACACCCGTAAGGCCTTGTCTACATTTCCATGCTCAGTATCTTATGTAGTGTCAGAACACTTGTATGTCAGGCAATGCAAATGTAAACCCTTGTCATTTTTTACAGTATATTTACAGTATTTTCCACTTGTTTTATCTACTCCTAATTTGATAGCTATGTTTTAATAACCCATTTTTATTGAATCTTTCTGAAGAATTCAAACTAACATTCAGAAATAACAGCACAGGACATGACTCTTAGTAAGCAGATAACTCATGGTGGGAATAGTTGTGCATGAGCCTCCTTCTGGTTAGAGCAAATTAGATGAGTGGCTGAGGGAAAGTTGCCTCACTTCTCTAGGTATTGGTTTGCTCATCGGTAAAATGAGGATAAGAATAGTTCTTACTTGGTTGAGTCGATGTGGGAATTGAATCACATGTGAAACCTACTTCCCTGTCCCTGGCCTATTATAAGAGCTCAAAAAAATGTAGCCATTATTTTTATTTTTAACATCATCCCCACAACTCCCCTTACTACTGTTATTCCTAGAGAGTAGCCCCTTCAATATGAGTGTTCATTGTGCCCTGGGATTAGTCAGTGTGTTTTATAGAGTGGATAGAAAAATTAAGTTAATTCAGTGGTTGGTTAAGAGCTTCCACTGTTTTGTTGGAGACCATACTTGGTAAAATGCATAGTCTTAAAGTGAATTTACTCATTAGGTGTTTAATAATGTGCTGGGGCATATAGTAGATGCTCATGAAGCAAATTCACTTTAAGACTATGCATTTTACCAAGCCTATGTGCTAGGCTTGGAGAATCCAACAATAATGACACAGTTCTGCCCTCAGGAGTGTCTATAGTGTAAGGGCTTCTTGCGGATAAACAGTGAACATCATGTTGCAGGAGGCTGGCACAGGTTGCCGTCACCAGGAGCACTTGAGGTGTGAGGACAGTGGGCAGGCAAGGCATTCTAAAGAGGCTTCAACCTAGCTGAGACTTTAAGGCCAAATGGGAGAGATAGGGAACAGCATCTTCAGAACGCTGTTGGGGTGTGAAGCATGGAATACGTAAGGGAGGTGAACAATGTCAAGGTCGGCCAGATCCTGCAAGTCTTCCCATGCACGGACCCACTTACTCCTGCATCCTGATAGTGCAAGGGAGGGGGTCTCATCCCCACCCTCATGATGAGAACATGGAAGTATAGACAGGTGAAGTGACAAACTCTGGCCACACAGCAGCGAGTAGTAGTTGTGAGGTTCATCTCATTCCAGTTGTGTTTGGCTCCAGAGCCCATGAGTTCAGCTACGCCATTGCACAGGAGGGAAAGAGCAGGTTTAAAGAGAAAGAGGGGCTGGGCACGGTGGCTCATGCTTGTAATCCCAGCACTTTGGGAGGCCAAGGCAGATAGATCACTTGAGATCAGGAGTTTGAGACCAGCCTGGCCAACTTGATAAAACCCTGTCTCTACTAAAAATACAAAAAATTAGCTGGGTGTGGTGGCGCACCCCTGTAATCCCAGGCACTGAGGGAGACTAAGGCAAGAAGATCACTTGAACCCTGGAGATGGAGTTTGCAGTGAGCCGAGATTGTACCACTGCACTCCAGCCTGGGCAGCAAAGCGAGACTCAGTCTCGGGGAGAAAAAAAAAAAGGAAGAGAAGGATGCTAATTGGCTCAGTTTTAGCCAGAATGAGTTGGAGGAACAGGTGTGGTTGGGTGTTGTAGGGCCACAGATATGGATGGATGGGACTGTATGTCATGGCATCTATGAGGTTACATAAGTACGTTTAGAACAGACTAGATGTGGAGTGGACTTTCTGTCAGTGTCTTGCTAACCAGGCCAAACGGATTTGTTTTTCCTTTGACTGCATTAACCTGTTTGCACAGCCCCACGTGGCTGTTTTTCTTAGAGGTGAGCATCTGCTAACTTGCTGAGTTCTCTAGTAGAGGAGTGGTTCCCTTCACCCATGCATTAGACAGCCTGCACTAAAAGAAAGGCGTCTGGCTCTTCTCTGTGACTCTCGTTCCTATTACTTTTCTTTTGGGGTTTTTCAACTGACCATTTCATTTTGGCTGAATTCTCCACTTTGTGATTCTGAGAGACTTTAGCTGTGAAAGGGCTTTTTGCGAAGGTAGAAAGTATGCCACAAGGCCATGTCTTGACCGAAGTGTGACTTGTCACAGTTGATGCGCCATTTTGAGTTGTTTTTCTTCACCCACCCTTCCTCTTTAGATGGATTTGAAGACTATGGTCCAGATTGCAACAGCATGAGAGTAACGGCCTTCTTGGATGTTCCAGGCCAGGATAACCTGCTTCCGCTTACTCGCCTGGAGAAGTATGCCTTCAGCGAGAACACCTTCAACCGGTAAGTCCAACTAGGCCTGTGCAGTGTGTTGACAACTGTGTTGTGTGCTTTATGCTGACAATTGGGGCCACTTCTCTGCGACAGCTTTCAGGTGACTTCATGGATGATGAGGTAGGTGGGATACAGATGGTCACCAGGATGCTGGGGTTGTGTCTGAATGGTCCCATCTTATTAGGCTTTTTCATTATTTTTGTTATTGTTTTACTGACCACGTGGTAAGCCAGGAAGGAAATGGTGACGAATTTCCTGGTGTTTAAGTGATTAGGATTGCTAACTGAGTTTCTTTCACATATGCAGTACTCAGAAAAGTCATGCATTCCTTAATTGAGAAGCACCAAGAAGCATCAGTTGGAAGCACTGTCTGCCCGCTTTGTTTTTTGACTGCACTGTGCATCAGGGACCTCGGTGACAGTGTGTCATGCCATGCTCCATTGTCACTGTGTGTGATGTTGGCAGGGTTCGACTCCAGGCTCACATTGGCTAGGCAGATGACCTTGATTCTTAATTTCCTCAAGAAAGCAGGAACTAAGGCTTCTCTTTCCATTTACACTCTACCCAAACTTCTGTGAATTTGAAAGCATTCTCCCCTCCTTTCTCAGCTGAAAGTCTCTCTCCTCCTGTTCTGCCCTTTGACGGGCCATCTGTCCTGGATCCCTCGCCTCCTTCAGGTTTGCCTTCTGTCCTCTGCTGTCCTTACCTGTTACAGGTACCTTTTCATGCCACTTGCAATACTGGCTTGTCTCCTTCTAAACTGTCCTCTGAGCTTCGCTACTTTTGTCCTTCCCCATGTAGTCCCTAACTACACCACTCTTTCCTTACCTTCACTGACTGAATTTTAAAAATTACATTCTATTAAAAAGAAAAAGAAACAAGAAAAGTTACATTCCATGCCAAATATAGGCTAAGCCCTTTTATCTATTAAATCATAGCAAGCTCACAAGGATGTTACTGGATGCATCCATTTAATGTTGCAGGTGAGCCCATTATTATTCTCCTTTTTTGCTAGGGAATGATGATATCCTGAATGATGTCTTTTTTTCTTTTTTGTCTTTCTAGTTTTGGCACCTATCTACCGCCAAATAATGTAATTTAATTTTGTTGTTTCTGGACTTTATATATGTGAAATCATGCAGAATGTGTTACTTTTTTGGATTTTGCATATATTAATAGTTTGAATTTGTTCTTTTTTTAATAGTGTTCTTAAATATACTGACATTTATCCAACTACTATTGTTAAAGAGTTGAAAGCTTTTTGACTATTACAAACAGTTTTCTTGTGAACAGTCTTGTAGCTGTATCTGGGGACACACAAGTATGCATTTCTGTAGGACATGTACCCAGGAAAGAACTGCTGTGTGATGGTGTGTGCTTCTCTTCTACTTTAGTAGACAATGCCAGTTTTCCAAAGTGGTTACATCAATTTATACTCCTACCTTTGCCCTACTATTTTTTTTTTTTTTTGATATGGAGTCTGACTTCTTCGCCCAGGCTGGAGTGCAGTGGCGTGATCTTGGCTTACTGCAACCTCTGCCTCCTGGGTTCAAGCAATTCTCTTGCCATAGCCTCTCAAGTAGCTGGGAATACAGGTGCCCACCACCATGCCCTGCCAAGTTTTGTAGTTTTAGTAGAGATGAGGTTTTACTGTGTTGCCCAGGCTAGTCTCAAACTCCTGACCTCGGTTGATCCACCTGCCTCGGCCTCCCGGAGTGCTGGGATTACAGGTTTGAGCCACCATGCCCACCGGCCTTACCTTTGTCCTACATTTTATCTGCCAACTGGTATTGCCAGATTTTTGTTTTTTAGCCAATCCAGTAGTTTGGTAGTGTATATAATGGTATCACTTTGTGATCTGAATTTTTTGTTTTCCTTACTATGAGTTTAAACACCTTTTCACATGTTTGTTGAACATTCGTATTTCTCTTTTGTGAAGTGCCTATTCAAATCTTTGGTTGAATTGGCAGGGAGAAGATAGGTTGTCTTTTTATTATTGATTTGTGGAAATTCTGTGTGTATTCTGGATTTCAAACCTTTGTTAATTATGTATGATAAACATCTTTCAACTGGTGGCTTGTGTTTAAACTCCCTTTGTGGTATTCTTTTGGTGACCAGAAGCTATTCTTTTTTTTTTGAGACTTTGGGTAACAAGGTAACAAGTCTCGCTCTGTTACCCAGCTAGAGTGCAGTGGTGCAGTTCATGGCTGGAGCCTCAAACTCCTGGGCTCAAGAGATCCTCCTGCTTCAGCCTCCTGAGTAGCTGTGACTACAGGCACATGCCCAGTGACTTTATTTTGCATAGAAACAGGGTCTCACTATGTTGTCTAGGCTGATTTCAAAGTCCTGGCCTCAAAGGTATGAGCACTGTACCTGGCACACAAGCTGTTCACTTTAATGTAGTTAAATTTTTTGACATTTTCCTTTATACTTAGGGCATTTAGAAGCTTTTTTCTCTAGTTCTTTATATTGCTTTAAAACCTTTATTTTTTTTCCTGTGAAAGAAATATACTATAGTCTATAATCTGCCTGAACTTAATTTTTCTTTATCATTTGAAAAATGACTCTAGCTTCATTTTTCTAATGTCACAGTGTCATTTATCAAAAATGTGTTCTTTCCTCACTGCTCTGGAGTGCCACCTCTGTAATAGTCCAGCCTCTGTTTACAGTCTTTGTCTGGACTCTCTCTTCTCTTCCAGTGGTTCCCTCCGCCAATACTGCCTTGTTTTGATTACTGTAGATTTATAGTAAGTCTTGATATTTGATATAACAAGTCTTCTCGTCTTGTTTTTCTTCTTTGGCATGACTTGTTATTCTTGGTCCTTTGTATTACCATATAAATTTTAAATCCAGCTAACCAGATTCTAACAAAATAAAACAAAACAGAACATCTATTAGGATTTTGATTGGGTTTGCATTGAATCTATAGGTCAATTTGGAGAGTATTGCCCTTTTTGTAATATGTAGACTTCCAGTCCATAAACATGGTATATCTTTTCATTTATCTAGGTTTTTCTTTAGTTTCCCAATACAGTCTGGTCATTTTCTCTGCAGAAGTTTTATGCTTTTTTTTGGCTGGGCATTTTAAAGGAAATTTGGGACATCATATTTTATCCAGTTAAGAACTTAGAGCAAATCTAACTGAAATATCATCACATTTAACAAAATCAACAACAATGCTTTCCAGTTTACCATTCTATGTCCTTAAGTACTTAAGAGGAAACTGTACAATATAAAATGCAGATGTTACAAAAGAAAAGCCAAAAAAACAAAGAAACTGAACCAAGTTTTCCTGACTATCTCAAAAATACCTTTTATGGTTGATTTGTTTGAATCATGATCCAAATAAGGTCTACACATTTCATTAGGTAGATGTGTCTCTTAAATCTGTTTTTGTTTACAGTTTTTTTTCTTTTTGATCTTAAACTCCTTTTAATCTCCAATGGTTCTTTCTTTCATCTTTCTCTATATCATCTATTTGTTGAAGGGATTATTAGCTTAGAGAATTTTCCACATTCTGTGTTTGGTGGTCATCATTCTCATGGTATCATTTGCTCTGTCCTTTCTGTAAACTGAAAACCACATTTGGAGAATTGATTATATTCTGCTTCAATTTTTTTTAAAAACAAAACCTCATATGTTGTTTTGTCAAGTTCATATTACAAAACATCAGGAAACAATGTCTAGTTGTCACACTTTTAGAGATCTCATATTGAGCAGTGGGCTCAGGTGTTTTGTTTTTTCATTATAAAATTCCTCACCAATCTTTCTTCTGGTGATTTCAGAGTTCACAAATAATCATTGCTTAAATCTGTTATTTCATTCTGGATTGGAAAATGGCAATTTCTTTTTTCTTTTCTTTTTAATTGTCTGCGAGATCTGCAGTGTGGCCCCATTTCCATCCTGCTATTTGTTATTTGTGCCTTCTTTCTTTTTTTTCCCCCTAGATAATTCTTACCAGAAGGTTATGAATTTCATTAGTTATTTCAAAGAATCAAGTTTTGGCTTTGTTTCCTGTTGTGTGTTTCTTTTCTATAATAGTTCAGTAATATCTGCTCTAATCTGTATTATTTTTTTCTCGGGTTTTTTTTTTTTCACTTTTGGGATTTAATTGCTTTTTCTTACTTGAAGGATACTTAGTTTAATTTTTTTGTTTTTTGTTTTTGGCTTTTCTTTTGTAACATCTGCATTTAATATTGTACAGTTTCCTCTTAGGTACTATCTTAGCTGCATCCTCAAGTTTTTATATATAATATTTTCATTATTTCTCAGCACAAGTATTTTTAATGTTAATAATGATTTCTCCTTTGATCATTTAGTAATTCAGAAGTGTGTTGTTGTATTTCCAGATATTTGAGGATTTTCCAGATATCTTTCTGTTATTCATTTGTAATTTAATTCTTTTGTGGTCAGAGAACATACTTTGTATTTTTTCCCTTTTAAATTTGTTGAGATTTATTTTATGGCTCCAAATGTGTTCTATCTTAGTAAACTATTCCATATCCACTTGAAAGGAATGTGCATTGCAATGCACTGCAATGTTTTTGGGTATCTTATAAATTAGGTTAAGGGTAATACATGCTTATCTATTTTCTGTTTTACTCGTTCTGTTAGTTACTAAGAGAAATGTTGTCACCTGTAACCACAATTGTGGATTTTCCTTTTAATTTTAGTTATATGTATTTTACGTATTTTGAAGTTTTGATGTTGGGTGCATACACATTTAGTATTGTTCTGGTTTGTTGAATAAATTGATTTCTTTTTTTTGGAGACAGAGTCTTGCTCTATCCCCCAGGCTGGAGTGCAGTGGTGCGAACTTGTCTTACTGCAACCTCTGCTTCCCAGGTTCAAGCGATTCTGATTCTCCTGCCTCAGCCTCCTGAGTAGCTGGGATTACAGGTGAGCGCCACCATGCCTGCCTAATTTTTGTATTTTTAGTAGAGACAGGGTTTCACCATTTTGGTCTCCAGGCTGGTGTCGAACTCCCGACCTCAGTTGATCCACCCACCTCAGCCTACCAAAGTCCTAGAATTCAGGTGTGGGGCACTATGCTGGGCCTGATTTCTTAACACTGGATAATGTCCCTTTTTTCTCCCCTAGCAATATTCTCCTTTACTGAAGCTTACCGTGTCTGATATTAATATATACACTCCAGCTGTCTTTTGATTAATGTTTGTGTGGTGTATTTTTGTTCATACTTTTATTTTTAACTTATCTATCTTTAAATTTAAAGTTTGTTTATTATAGAAGGCATATAATTAGGTCTTGCTTTTTATCTAATTGAATAATCTCTGCCTCTTAATTTGAATGTTTAAATCATTTCCATTTGATGTTACTATTGATGTGGTTTGTTTAAATCTACCATCTTAATATTTATTTTTTATTTGTCTCAACTATTCTTGTTTTCTGTTTTTCCTTCCTTAGAAAAAATCATTTTTTCCCCACTGTTGGCTTATTTGTTATACAGTACCTCTTCTTAAAAATTTTAATTGATTGTTCTAGGGATTACAGTATAATTTTTTCATTCATCATGACATATATTCAAATAAAATGATACCACTTTGCATACTGTATAGTTGGCGATGTTGCATAAGAACCTCACAGCAGTGTTCTTCTGCTTCTCCTCCTCTGTCTTTTGTGCTGTTATTTTCCTACATTTTACTTGTACACAATTCATATGTTTCAGAATACTTTTTACAATGTGTACTTCATATAGCAGCTATCTTAAGGCAATTACAAATAAGAAATGGATTTTTAAATATTTGCCATCTTTTTTTTTTAACCATTTTTGATGTTTTTTGATTTTTTTTTGGTAACCTGCCAATTTCTATTAGTTATCCTTTTTGCCTTAAGAACTTCTTTTAACAATTTTTGTTTTGTACAAGACTGTTGTCAGTGAATTTTCTCAGCTTTTGTTTGTCTGAAAGAGTATTTCAATTCCATTCTTTCTTTAATTAACAGACTTTATTTTTGAGGGCATTTTAGATTTACAGAAAAGTCAAGTGGAAGGTACGGAAAGTTCTCACATTTGTTAGCTGCCCAGCATGTCCAGCGTTTCCTCTGGACCTTACCATACTGTTCGCGCTTATCTTAAAGTCCTTGTCTCATCATTCCAACATCCAAGGTCTCTGCCAAACTTCTCATCTTCACACTCCTCATCTCTCTGGCTAGTCCCTTTGTGTTCTGTGTTTCTGTCATATTCTGTGAGTACTCTCTGTGGGTCCTGTTCCTACTGGTCATCATAATTTTCTTGTTTACCTCCGGGCCTAGTTTGTAAAGCTTATAAGAGCAGGGCCTGGACCTTTCTCATCCTGGTATTCCAAGCTCCTCACACGGAGTCTAGAGCTGGTTGGGCTCAACACATGATTGTAACTGGATGATTGGGGAAAGAAGGAACAAAGACATGGAGGGCTAATCCATGATTGGATTTCCAGGGAACATTGGTTATGTTGCCATGAAAAATTAAGCCATCCTCTTTTTTTTTTTTTGAGATGGAGTCTCACTCTGTTGCCCAAGCTGGAGTGCAGTGTCATGATCTCAGCTCACTGCAACCTCTGCCTCCTAGGTTCCAGTGATTCTTGTGCCTCAGCCTCCCGAGTAGCTAGGATTACAGGCACACACTACAATGCCCAGCTAAATTTTGTAGTTTTAGTAGAGATGGGGTTTCACCATGTTGGCCAGGCTGGTCTTGAGCTCATGACCTCAGGTGATCTGCCTGCCTTGGTCTCCCTGGCCATCCTCTTTATATTAAAAAAAAAAAAAAATTCACAAACAAAATACATGCCCATTGAAATATTTAACAACTTCAGGAATTTAGATAGCGTTTCCCTCCCTCCCCTATTACAACCTTGTGAAGTTTGATGAATATCCTGCTAGATTATTTCCTAAATAAGTATATGTATATATGAATGTGTTTATGTCTACATATATTGCACGTGTATGCCTAAATGTAATTTGTATTAAGAAATAGGCTCATGCCATATGCAAAATTTTTCACCTCTTTTCATTTAGTGTATCATGGCCATCTTTCTAACTTGGTACATATCTAGAGATACTAAGACCATACAAATGGTTGCATGGTATGCCAGGATATAGATAGGTCATAATTTATTTAAGCTTCTCTCTGTTCATTTGTTGTTGGCAGCTTCTTGCTTGTCTTGCAATCCTAGTGGCTGGCACCATGGAGGACTTATGGTGTGCCGCTACCCTGCTTCGTGCTTGCTACATGTCATCTCGCTGAGTTTTCCTGCGCTCTTCTGAGTACAGGCATGGTTTGTCTCTCCAGAGGGCCACTTTCTTCTTTCATCTTATTAACAAAGCTAACAAACAAGTTAAGTGTCGAGGCGAGGCTTCTGGACTCTGCTCATCCACTGTGGGCTCTCCAGGTCATTGCAATATAAGCAGCCAGATTTTCCAAGGTGATGGTTCCAAAGCACCAATTTGTTTGAGTCTTTAGCTCTCTCCTGTTCTGTAGTAGAGTTGTCTGTGCTTCAGGCATCCTCTCTTATCCCTTTCCTCGCTTTCTTTAAGAGGGCAGGTCCCTTGCAACCATTTGAGGCTGGATGCAAATTTGCCTATCTGTTCTATGGCCCTAGAAGCAGATTGGGGATCTTAGTTGCCTGATTTCCCAAGGGAAGCTGAATGAATGTGGTCCGGTGAAATGTAATTAGTGACTTTCTCTGCAGTGTCTATTTTGACTTTCCCAAACCTTTTGGCTTCCAGATCGTGATATTTCATCCCAAGGGCAATGTAAATCTCCCTGGGTACAGGCTTGAGTTGATGGATTTCTTCCGATACTATCCTGGGCCAAAGGACTGAACCTTTGAATTCTACATTTTTAGTCTTTTTTTTTTTCCTGCAGTCAGGGTGGGTTTTCAAAGTGAATTCTTCTGATGCATACATGGCCAGAAATGACATGCATTGTTCCTGGAGGGTCAGTTGCTCAGCGGAGTGGACAGAGGCAGTCGGGTCTCTTTCTACTTGATCAGAGAAAGCCCTCAGTAGCTCCAGTTCTTCTACTTGGACACAGAGGCCACCAGATCACCCCAGGGCACTGCTGTTGGCCCTGACTTTTTCCCTTCTCAGTGTCTTTGTTTAAAGAACTTTTATTGAGGCATATTTTGCATACGATAAGCTTCACCCACTTTAATCGTTCACTTGGATGAATTTTGTAAATGTATACAGTCATCCAACCATTGTCACAGTGGAGTTCAAAACTTTCAATCACCTGACAAGTGCCCTTATTTGCCCTATTGCTGTCTGGCAGTCCCTCCCTCCCTGACCACCATGGGCCCAGGCAACCATTGACCTTGTTTCTGATGTTTGCAAAATATTTTGCCTTTTCTAGAATTTCCTATAAATTCAGTCCTATGGGATATAATCTTATATGTCTGGCTTCTGGTCCCTAGCAAAATGCATTAGAAATTCATCCCTGTTGTTATCAATAGCTAATTCCTTTTTATTGCTGAGTATGCACAGATATCCTGTGTTTTGTATTGCATTCACCAGTTCAGAGAACACTGGGAGTTTTCCACTTCATGGCTGTTGTGAATGAATGCCTGTATGAACATTTTCATTCCACTTTGTGTGGACATAGGTTTTCATCTCTTATGGGCAAATGCCTAAGAGTGAAATTGCTGGGTTGACTGGTCAGTGTATGTTTTAACTTTCAGAGGAATTGCCACACTGTTTTCCAAATTGCCTGTACTATTTTGCACTTCTACAAATGTCTGTGGATTCCTATTTCATCTCTTTGTCAGCACTTGGTATTGTTATGATAATTTTAGTTCTTCCAGTAGTTGCAGTGTTACCTCTTTGCATTTTTGGCCTTGTGTTTTATTTTGTCTTTACGTTTTTTATTTTGAAAAAATTTTAGGTTTACAGAATTGTTGCAGAGATAGTACTGAGAGTTAGTTCCCCTATACCTTTTGCCCAACTTCTAATGCAGTGGCTTTCAATTATGGGTAATTTTGCCTCCGAAGGATCTTAGACAATGTCTAGATATATTTTTGGTTGTCACATCTTGGGGCACCGGGGGTGCTACTGACTTCTGTGGGTAGAGGCCAGGGATGCTACTAAACATCCTGCAATGCACCAGGCAGCCCCTTGCCCCCAACAAAGACTTATCCACTCCAAACTATCGGTAGTGCCGAGGTCAGGAAACTGCTCTAATGTTTACGGCTTAAATAAGCATGACACATTTATCATAACTAAGAAAGTAACATTGGCATTGGTACACTGTTAAATAACTTGCAGATTTCACTTGGAGTCTACATTTTCTCATTAATGTTCTTTTTCTGCTCCGGGATCCCATGTGCTACATTACATTTACAGTTGCCTGTCTCCTTGGGCCCTCCCATCTGTGATGGAACGTTCTATCCTTGTCTTTCATGATCTTGACTTTTTTTTTTTTTTTTTTTTTTTTT
>NW_016107414.1:507038-575874 GCF_001604975.1 Cebus imitator
TTTTTTGTGACAGGGCCTTGCTTTGTCACCCAGGTTGGAGTGCAGTGGTGCGATTTCAGCTCCCTGCAACCTCTACCTCCTGGGTTCAAGTGATCCTCCCACCTCAGCCTCCTGAGTAGCTGGGACTGCAGGTGCATGCCACCATGCCTTGCTAAGTTTTGCATTTTTTATAGAGACTGGGTTTCAACATGTTACTTAGGTTGGTCTCAAACTCATGGATTCAAGCAATCTGCCTGCCTTGGCCTCACAAAGTGCTGGGGTCACAGGTGTTAGCCATCGTGCTTGGTCAATTTGTAGTTTTCTGAAGATTTGTGATGTTGAGAATTTTTTCTTGTATTTCTTGGCTGTTTGTACATTTTCTTTTGTGAAGTTGTTAAAATCTTTTGCTTTTTAAAAGAATAAAACAACTTTATTGAGATTTAGTTTGCGTAGGGTCATATATTTCACTGTTTTAAAGTGTATAAGTTGATGGTTTTTAGTATATTTACAGAGTTGTGCAACATTGCCACAATGAATTTTAAAACATTTTTATCACCTCAATAAGAAACCTGGTTCCCATTAGCAACCACTACCCATTCCTCTCCAATCTGCCACTGCTAGGCAACCACTCATCCACTTTGTGTCTCCACTGATTTGCCTAGTCCAGGCATTTTATAGAAATGTAATCAGATAATATGTCATCTTTTGTGACTGACTTCTTTCACTTAGCATGCCGTTTTCAGTATTCATCCATGGTTTGCTTGAGCCCAGGAGTTCAAGGCTGCAGTGAGCTATGATTGTGTCACTACATTCTAGCCTGGGTGACAGAGTGAGACCCTGTGTTTCAAAAAAAAAAAAAGCTACACTATATTGTAGTATGCATCAGTACCTCATTCCTTTAAATAATGTTCCATTGAATGGATGCATAGTATTTTGATTATTCATTCATCAGTTGATATTTAGGTTGTTTCCACCTTTCGGTTATTAGTATTAATAATGTGCTGGGATCATTTATGAACACATATTATTTTAATTGGGATGTTTGTCTGCTTATTATTGAGTTATGAGAGTATAAGGATTATTTATATATTCTGGATACCAGTTTTCGTCAGATATTTTCTCCATTCTGTGGCTCATCATTTTTATTTTCTCAGTGGTGTGATTTAGGGAGCAAAGTTTTAAATTTTGATGAAGTCAAATTTATCAGTTTTTTTCTTTTATGGTTTATGTTCTTTGGCTCCTGAGAAATCTTTGTCTAACCTAAGGTCAGAAAGATTTTTTTTTCTTTTCAAGGAATTTTATGTTTTCGTTCTTACATTAGATACATGGTCTTTTGAATGAATTTTGGTGTATGGTGTAAAATGAGTCAATGTTCTTTTTTTCTCCCCCAATATGACTATTTTTTCTAGCACCACTTTTTGAAGACTTCCGCCGTTCATCTTTAAAAAAAAAAAATCACTTCATATGTGTGTGGGTTTGTTTCTGGACTTTGACATTGACTTTTCTCTATTTCTCCTTGCAGTTGTATTGTTTTTTGCTGCATGTATTTTGAAGCTCTCTTATTGGGCATATATACATTTGAGATAATTATGTCTTCTTCATGAGTTTACCCCTTTATCATTATGAAATGACCTTTTTTTCCTTGGTGATATTCTTTTGTCCAAAATCTGTTTTGTCTGATGTTAGCATACTCCAGCTTTCTTTGGACTATTGTTATCATAATATATTTTTTAATTATTTATTCGCATCTGTATATTTAAAGTGTGTTTCTTATAATTAATATGTAGCTTGTTTTTTATCCATTTTATTAATCTTTTTCTAATTGGAATGTTTAGACCATTTACATTTAATGTAATTATTGATGTAGTTAGGCTTAAGTATATCATCTTGCTGTTTGTTTTCTGTTTGTCACATCTGTTTTGTTTCCTTTTTGTTCTTTATCTGCTTTCTCTTGAGTTAATTGAACTTTTTTGTGATTTTAGTTTGATTTTTAAATAGTTTATTAGTTATAATTCATTTTTTTTGTTTTAGTGGTTGCCTTAGCATTTATGGTATGTATATTTAACTTACCATGGTCTACCTTCCAGTGGTATTTTACCACTTCATGTATAGTATAAAGACCTTATCATAGTATGCCTTTGTTTCTCCTCTCCTGGTCTTTATGTTATTTTTGTCGTGTATTTTATTATATATGTGTTATAAATCCACAGTAATAAAATACTATTTTTAACTTAGTCGATTATTTCTTAAAGAGATTTAAATAATAAAAGTTATATATATATATATATATATTTATGTAGTTACCACTTCTGGTGCCCTTTATTCCTTTCTGTATATTCAGATTTCCATCTGGTGTCATTTTCTTTCTGCCTGAAGGGCTTTCTTTATCATTTCTTATAGTTCAATCTGCTGGTGATAGATTTTTTGGATGTCTAAAAGAATTTTTTATTCATTTTTAATTTCCTGTCTTTGGGTGGTCTAGAGCTAGCCACAGTTCACAGTGGCCTCCTGGGCATGTGGATCCACTCTTAGGGAAGGCCCCACACCTTAGGGTGTCCCCCACCCCTTCCCTGCTTCATTGATCAGTATATTGATGGAATTAGCTGTTAGAGAGGTTTTGATGTTTCTTCTCAGTAGGCCTTCTGTAGCTCTGGCTCAGATCATGCTTATGATGGGACATGGTCACTTGGTCCTGCAATGACAGTCACATTGTCTCCCCCCATGGCCAGAGCTTCCTTCTGTATAGAACGGCGTAGTGCCCATCATACCTCTGTCACTTGCCGTCTTGCAGTGGGACTTTCCTGAGTTGAGTCTCGGCCTGCTCCTCAGCCTCAGGCTGACTTACTGTTCCCCTGTACATTGCTCAGGCTGGTGGACTGTGGTGGTTTCGCTATCCTTCTGACTCTATCTTAGTTCTCTTGACCAGTTCTGCCTATAGTGGGATGCAGTCTCTCCAGCGCCTCCTTTCCTTACTCCCATCAAAATAAACATCTATAGGTCCTTCTTGTTTTATAGGTTTTATGGTTAATCAGCACAGGGAGGTAAGAAAGTAAAAATAATAAATGTAGAGAAATGTCTGACTTTAAAAAACTCTCTCAAGGCTTTCTGAAAGAATTTTTGCAGAATTTCTAGTCTGCACTTCCTCATTCAGTCACTAAGAGGCCATCAGATGCCTCTTTGGGCCTTTCTCTTCTGCATTTATTGATCCTTTAGTTCCCTTTGACTGCCTTGGGCTTTTCTTCCAAGCCTATGTAGGCCTGAGGAACCAGTCAGAAAATAAGAAAAGGGTTTTCCCTTATTCTCAAGCGGACATTTTCAAGCTCTGATGACTGCCAGACTACAAGATGGGGGCCTCCTTTCCTGTAGAACTCTGGCCTGCATTGGAATGGCCGAATTTGGGTATTCCCAGGTAGTCTCCATCCTCCTGGACACAGGTTGCTCAGTTTGTCTTGTGTCAAGGTGTGTTTACCTGCTCTTAGCACAATGCCTGGAACCTTGTGGTCCCTCAGTCAGTATGGCCCAAATGACCACATGTATTGTTTTTGTCTCCATAGGCAGATTATTGCCAGAGGGCTGCTTGATATCTTCCGGGACTTCAGTAACAATGAGGAGGACTTCCTAACAGTAATGGCAATCGTGGTCAGATTGTCAGAAGATGCAGGTTTGTATAAGTATTGTATAATTTTATTTTTTACTTATGAATTTTTAAGAAATTATGTATAACCAATAGTAGCTAATTAAAAAAACTTTATTAATTGATAAACAGTTATAATTAATAACTTTTAAGCAATTTCTAACCACGAATGGATTTTGTCATGAAGAATGGGTGTCTTATTTGAATTTTGACTGAAATTTTCTTACATTTAGAAAATCAGAGTGATTAATGGCTGTGAATACTGTTTGCCTTGGCATTTAGGCCTTTTGTATTTCTTGAGTTTTGCCAGACTACTGGTTGCTAAGAAATGCCAAATCGAAAGAAGCCTCTTGGGTTAGAAAATCTGAGTCATTAGTTTCCCTCAATGGGAATCTTGAGTTTTCTTTCTCATTCTACCTCTCCATGATTGGTGTTCTGGAAGAAAAGCACGTGGCTGTACTGCAGACACGATGATGTTGTCTTCCCCCTGCCCCAGTAGAGATGAGTTAGATGGGTAAGTGGTGGGGCTGCTGGTACTGAGAGCTGTGCTGCAGCCCCCTCCTCCCTACAGAATGAATGATGAAAACTTCAGAAAGCTTCAGGACTCTCAGGCTTTAGAATTTGATCATTTTAACTGAAAATGGAAAAATAAGACTTCCGTATTAGCTCCCATATTAGTTTAAAATATTCATATGAATATAACACAATGCTTTTAAAAAGGCCCAAGTGGATGTTTTGCGTCTTTAAATGGATTCTCTTTGTAAATGAGTCACCATTTACAGTGCTGTAGCAATTATATATTTGTGTTAAATTTAATGTGGTATATTGGAGCTAGAGCCGCTCTTTTGTTTAATGCTTTGCCTTAGAAATAATTGGGATGCGTGGATTGTGGGGGAGTGCATTTATGAAAAAATTATTTATAATGTATACATTCTGGCTAGAATTTCAATAAGCACAACCCATAGGTCTGGCATATAAGCCATTGGTTGTAATGGCTCTTGGACGCCGGCCCAGCATGCAGACTTCTTGCTCCCTCCTCAATTTATATATGGCTTGTTATAATAGAGTTATCATTCTCTCTTCTTTTTATGTTTTTATATTGCTGTATAGCTCATTAGCTTTTTAAGCCTGTCTGCAGCATAAATACTCTAAATGGGAAATGATTTTTAAACTGCATTTGTCTAATTTCTTTGATGAAGTATTTTAGTAAGAAAAGCTAGAAACTATCAGTATATACTATGTAAGATGCTTGGCTTATTCTTTAATTTTTCTAAATTTTTTATTGCTGCAGAGCCCACAGTGCGGACGGAGCTGATGGAACAGATTCCTCCTATTGCCATTTTTTTACAAGAAAACAGATCAAATTTTCCAGTGGTGCTTTCTGAATATCTCATACCTATTGTGGTGAGGTACCTCACAGATCCAGACAATCAGGTTTGAAAAATTATAACCTTAAGATCTTTTTAGCAAATGCGCTTTAGTCTTGCTTTAGCTGATATTCATAATTCAAAAAACAGCTTCTTAGAGTTAAGTGATTTGAGAACAAGAGATCTACCTGTGTACGGTTCCTCTAGTCATGTAGGAAGATAGCACTCATTCTTATCATGAAATCTTTCTTCTTTTCGTTTAACATTTTACTATGGAAATTTTCAAACACACGTAACAGTAGAGAGAATATGAAAATGAATGCCTGTGTGCCCGACACCTAACATCAACTGTCATTAACATTTGACCTGGCCGGGTGCGATGGCATACACCTGTAATCCCAGCACTTTGGGATGCTGAAGCAGGTGGATCACCTGAGGTCAGGAGTTCAAGACCAGCCTGGCCAACATGGTGAAACCCTGTCTCTACTAAAAATACAAAAATCAGCTGGGCATGGCGGCATGTGCCTGTAGTCCCAGCTGCTTGGGAGGCTGAGGCAGGAGCATTGTTTGAACCTGGGATGCGGAGATTGCAGTGAGCCAAGATCATGTCACTGCACTTCAGCCTGGGTGACGCAGTGAGACTCTTGTCTCAAAAAAAAATAAATAAATAAATAAAAAGCATTTGATCAATCTTTTTTCATTTATCTTGTCCAGATAAAATCCAATCCAGACAAAAGAACTTGCAGACACCATCTCGTTTCAGCTGTGAATACTTTTTAGTATTATTCTCTATGAAATAGACTCTTTTTAAAAAACGTAATGATAATATCATTAATGCAAATATAAAAATTGTCAGTAGTTATCTAACATCATCTAATGTCTAGTTGTTGGTCCAATTGCCCAGTTTACTCATAGGTATTTTTTTCTACACAGAGGCCGTTCAAACCAGAATACAAACAAGGTCCACACATTGAATCTAGGTGATATAGGTCTCTTAGATCTTTTAAAATTTATAATGTTGTCCCTCCCCACTTTTTCCCCTTGCTATTTGTTGAGGAAGCCAGGTCATTAGTTTTATGGAATTGCCCATATTTGGGATATGGTTCATTGCATCTCTGTAGTGTTCAGATGCTGCTCTACTCCAGGCATTTTTTATAAACTAGTAGCTAAGTTGGAAGCTCAGCTAGTCTCAGATTTTCTAGTTTAGGGAGAATGCTTTGTAGGTGGTTTGTGTTTTCCTGCTACATCGAATCCCGGGGGCACAGAAGCCCTGGATGGTTATCTTTTCCTCATGCTGAATTTGGCCACCTTTTCTATAGAGTTCCCTATCATTGTATGAGCAACCACTGGTGATTGCTGCCCTGATCCGGTATCTCATTAGTGGCTGTAAATTCTGACATACTAATTCCAGCATTTCTTTTTAGTTTAATAGCTGGAGTTCTTCTGTAAAAACTTCCTCTATCAACTATTTTATAGCCCCGAAAACCTGTTTGGGTAGGAAAGACAGAATAAATGCTTTATTTTATCCCTTTATTTACTAGTTTCCAGAATCATCGTTGGCATTTTAATAATCTACAAAGATTGCCAGTTAGGTTTTAAAACTTTGAGTATTGTTAGGAACTCCTGCATTTGTGCATAGTAGATATGTTTTCAATCTGTTGTAGTACTTATTCTTTTTGATGATCAAGTTGTCCCAGCTTTGACCAGTTGTACCCCTTCAAGTTATTTACAGAATCTTTTTAAACATGACCCAGTACACTGTGATATTGCATCTCTCCCTGGGATCAACCATTTCTCCAAGAACCCAGGTTCCTTTATGAGGTAAATAATAAAAAAACGGAATGTGGGTACTGGGGGGCACTCACTCGTTGCTTCTAGTGACAGAACAATTTTTTAAAAGATAAAAATTCTTCAAGTTTATCTTGACATTTCCAACTCAAATTTAGCATTATAGGGGTTTTACTTCTTTGATTTTATAGTTGTATCTTTTTTCACTTGCGTGATCTAAATCCTGCTCCTTGATGTCATTAGCATACATGTATATGTCTGTGTATCCAAAATAAAAATCCTAGTATTACAACATGATGGGGTTACTGAACATAGCTTAAGACTTTTTCATAGCTCCAGACTTTTTCATAGCTCCTTTGTTTTTAGGCCACGTCCTTCTAGAAGTGCCCAGTCATATTCGTGTTACTGTGTTTTAAAGTCACTTGCATTAATCCTTCTGTTTGTGGTTAAGCCACCAACCTGATATATAGTTATTCTCATTTGTTTTTTTTTATTTTTAGGAATTGCCTTAGCTTATACATTTTGATTTATAATTATTTAAAATGTTTACTTGATTGCAAAGTCAAAACTGTAAAACAAAGCACGTTCACAGAAGTCTGACTTCTATCCCTGGTCCCCACTTCTTCTCCCTCCCCTGTAGGTAACTGTTTCTTTTAGTTTTTGCTTCATTCCTGAAACACATGCACACACACGTAAACAACTGAGATGATTCTTTGTGTTCTGCACGGCCATGCCCCTTTCTCTGGTGCGGGGAGCTCCCTCTTCCTGCTTCCCTGTCCCGTGTGCTCTGAGTACCCCGAGAGTAGGCACCAACATCTGCAGCGTCCTCACTCCTTTCCTTGCAGTGCAGTACCCGACTGGGGGAACAGAGCAGAGCTTACTGATGGACATTTGGGCTATTTCCAGACTTTTGGCACTTTAAAATGGCTGCAGTGAATAGACTTGCATCATTTCTATTTGGGCTAGTGTATTTGGGGATGGCTTTCCACAAAGGGTAAATTTATTTTATTTTTAATGATATACCATGTTTTCACTATCATTATTTTCAAGAGATTCTAAAATTTATTTCTCCCTTGATCCAAGCATTTTTAAAGGAGCAAGTACCCATTTTTAACTGGTAAGCAGTGTGACAGCATTAAGTGGAATTTTCAAATAAGGAAAAAGTCCTGTTTCTACTGTTCTAACAGTTGGTATTTTGATTATTTTCGCATTTTCCTCTCTAGGTGCCAGCGTTCTTTTCCACATAGGTCTAATCATAATGTGATACAATTTCTCCATTCATTCATTTATTCAGACAGTTTCTTAGTGCCCATTATGAGCCAAGCACAATGCTTCATGCCTGGGGATAGGGAGCTGAGCAGTACGGATTTTCTGCTCTCAGAAAGCCGCATATTAGACGCGGTAAAACACTATTTCCTCATCATCGTCATATTTTTAATTTTGTTGAATACTTATATTTCATTCAGGTTGTGTGTGTGTGTGTATTGTAGATGCATTGAGCATTGGAAGGGATGTGGTTTTGTTCTTTTATTGACTCTTCCTTTGGATTCATCTTGAAAATGAGAGTACACTGGGTCAGGAGGTTTGACATTTCTTGACCTTTGTCCAATAGCACTGCCATATCTTCTCTTCCAGAACGGCAGAGGCAGGAAGCTGGTTTTGACCCCAGGATCTAGTGTGGTGCCTGACACCCATTCTGTGTTTGCTGAAGAGTCTTATTCATGTCCTCAGCAGGCATGCCCATGATCAGCCCAAGCTGTATCTGCACCCAGCCTCCCCCGCACCCGAGTTGCTGCCCGCCTCCCAGTGCTTCCAGATCTGCCGCACCTCTGCGCATGCACTTCCACTCCAACCACAGCTTGCCCTCCTTTCTTTGCTCCCCCACCCTGGGCCTTCCTGCCCCAGCAGCCGCTGGCTCTGCAGCCACTATTGCCTGCCTGCATTTACTTCCTGTTGTTCCTCAGCAGCTCCCTCTCTCGTTCCACCCTTTCAAGTCTGTCCATGCCATCACCCTCTATTTACTTGTCCTTTTGATACTGCTTCTGCCACACTGACTCTGCCTGTCCTCCCCAGCCCCTCGGCTTCCTCCACTGCTGGTAGCCGAGCTTGGCAGAGGGAGTCCTGTCATGCATTGATTGGTGCCGTTGCAAATTTATGGGTCCCAGTTGCGGCTGGGCTTGCAGCGTTGCTTGGCAGTCCTTCCCCTTGTCCCTCATCAGCTGCATTTCCCATTATCCTTGGCAGTTCTCTTAGACCTTTGCCACTTTCATCAGGCCTCCTCCCCTCTCCCTTCCTTGCGCCAAGCAGGTGACCTTGCCTTTTACATCGCAAAATAGAGACCTTCAATCTTCATCCCCTTCTCCATGCAGGGAACCACCACCTACTTCACACACTCCCCAGAGCCGCCACCCAGGAACTGACAAGTCCTTTCCCCTCACCTCCTCCATCCAGTTAGAGCCAGCCGGGTCTCCTTTGTTTCCATCAAAAGAACCTAACCCCTTGAGGGCATCACTCCTATTCATTCCCACCAGTTGTAAACAGAAAAGTGCAGAAATTCTTTCTCACTGAATTCTGGTTCTCTGAGGCACAGCCTAGACTTCTTCCCTGGCACCTGTCCCTTTCTGCCTTTGACTCTGCTGGCATCTGCCTGTCCCTTCTGTTCTTATGATTCTGACCATCTTGCCCTTCCCAAATGCCCCCTCCTCTCTTCTGTCAGTCTCTGGCTTCTTTAACAGATGTGGATTCTTGGACATCCACAGTGGGGGCCCCTGAGAACACCTAAAGGTCCCTAATTAGGATTCTTAATTCAGCAAAGACGAAGATTCTTGTGCATGTGGGGATGGGATGGGTGTGCTAGGTCCCAGCCAGCATCTGCCTCAGTAGGCCAGCTGGCCCTACTCTGTTTATCAGCAAGTACTTTTCATGGTCACTGAACATGTGAGGTATGAAATGACAGCGTTGGGGGTAATATCGATGCTATTGCCAGGACTACTGCCAGCGATACAGCTCCCCTTTCTTGAGTCGTCTCTGTGCTCTAGGGCTGTGCTTCAGGACTAGCTTGGCTTATCTCCTTTCCGCTTCTTCACCCCCCTGTGAAGTATGGGTGAATTGCTAGTTAGGCAGAGAGGTATGGTTGTGGGTGCTGAGCAGTAGCTGGGCTGGAGAAGGCAGGAGGCTGGATGTCTGGTTTCATGAGGCTGTCTGCTGTGTGCTGTGGGACTGGAGGCTTTTCTAAATGTTGTAAGCTGAAGTGCCTCTTGCCTTCTTGAGTGAGAGCCCAGGATTGTATTTTATCGGCTTTGGTGACCTAGCACAGGATCTGGCACCTGGTAGTTTTTTTTTTCAGTAAAGACTTGTAGAACTGAATTAGCTGCACATGCTGTTTGATAACGAAGCCAGATTTCTTCAGTGCTCCTGAGCTCCTCCCCTCTGTCTCCAGTTGACTCAAAACGCTACTGCCAGGGTGATCTTTCTGAAATACTGTTTTCATCTGTCGCCTGGTCAGAAGTGTTAATGTCATATTGCCTCTGTGGCTTGAGTCTTTTATAACCTTTGATAACCTGCTGTTGACTGATCATCTGTGACTCATATATACACTTCTGGCTCCCATTATTATTTTTCTGCCTTTTAATCACTGTGGTGAATTGCATATTTCATTATTTTATCTGTAAATTGGAATTTTATGTGTTTTCATTTCCCCAAAAATGTCTCTTAAGCTTCTTTGGACCCCTCTGAGTTCCAGTGCTTGCTCATTCCCATGAGACTGCAAAGAACAAGAGCTCCTCAGCCTTCTTCTTCTGTGGACTGGGAAGCCTTTGTTTTCTGTGGGAGTGTCCCCCTTTGTCCGTGGCTCTTGCTTGGGCTCCTTCCCTGTGTGTTCTGTTGTACCAGACATAATTCCAATCTTGTGTGTGGCATGCCAGGGTTTACAAAGTCGCAGAAGATGCTGCAGTGTTTTCCTGTCTCTTTGCCTACAAAGGAGAAAAGGCGAGAAGTCATCCATTCATTCAACAGATCCTTACAGAATGCAAAATTTTGTGCCACAGGCTATAAGGTCCTGAGGGTGCACTGGAGGACAAAGGACAAATCAGATGTTGTACCTGCCTTCTGAGTTCACTCTCTGCAACAGGAGAGACAGGTGGCAATTATGAAATCACGCAGAAAAAAAAGCCTCTATATGTTTGTATGTATGTAAATGCAGAAATCTGGAGCAAGAGCTGTGGAGGAAAAAGTCCAGGGCACTAGTCAAGTATTGTTTGGGGACCTGCTCAAACAGGGTCCAGGAGCAGAGGGGCTTTGGGCTGGAGCAGAGGAATGGTAGCCAGTCAGGTAGAGGGAGTGGCCTACTCAAAGGCCTCAGGCAGGAGGGGCAACAGAAGGCAGGAATATCCAGTGCCCTTCAATGTGTTTAGCTGGGGAGGTAGGCAGGGGCCGGCTGGGCCCCACGCCTGCTCAGTGGGGTTGGTCTTGATCCTGAGGGCACTTCTGCTCACTTGTGCTTCATCGTCTGCTGTTTTTTCTCTTTTAGGTTAGAAAATCAACTCAGGAAGTACTCTTGATTCTTCTGGAACAAGACCTTATTTTCCAGTATGATATTGAAAACACAGTATGTCCCATTTTGCTGCAGCTCTCTGCCCTGGACAGTGATGATGAATATAAAGCAGAAGCCGTGAGCGTAAGTGTGTCCAGGGAATGACTGCCCAGCACCTGTGGGCACTGTCCCATAAGTTCACTTATACCTGACTTGAAGTGTTACAGGTGTTTGATTTTGGTCAGCACTGTTCTCATGAACAGGGTAGCCAGTTACTCGACCTAGGTTGGAGAAAGCTCACAGTTCAGCTCTGAGCATGTTTTGGAAGTGAGCATCCTTATAGCACCAATTGTTTAAAGAAGAAAAGGCTTGAGAAATCAGAGTGATGTGGGCTTAGCAGCAGCAGCTGGCTTAGATTTCTGTTGGACAAGATGCTGAGATTTATAGGGAAATCCTTGAACCTGGACCATGGGCTTTCTTTCTCAAAGTAGGAACCCTAGTATGGTATGTGAGATAATTTCAGATAGTACTTAGACAATTAAGAAGAAAATTTAGTAGACTTGTATGTCTGTGGATTAGGAGAAGACTAAGATAGGTATGTAAGCAGGTTAAGAAGAGTCACTGTGGAGGCTGAGTGCAGTGCCTCATGCCTGTAAGCCCAGCACTTTGGGAGGCTGAGACAGGCGGATCACCTGAGGTCAGGAGTTCAAGACCAGCCTGGCCAACATGGTCAAACCTCGTCTCTACTAATAATACAAAAATTAGCTGGGCAGGGTGGCTCACGCCTGTAATCCTAGCACTTTGGGAGGCCAAGGTGGGTGGATCACCTGAGGTCAGGAGTTCAAGACCAGCCTGGCCATCATGGTGAAACCCCATCTTAAAAAAAAATCAATCAATCAATCAAAAAGTTAGCTGGGCATGGTGGCGCTTGCCTATAGTCCCAGTTACTCAGGAGGCTGAGGCAGGAGAATCGCTTGAACCCAGGAGGTGGAGGTTACAGTGAGCCAAGATTGTGCCACTGNAAGAAGAGTCACTGTGAAGAATGCAGATGTGGGCAAACCTTTACAGGAGTTTGGGAGATGCTGTGTTAAAGTATTTGTGCTTCTGTCAGTCAGAGATGTGCAGGGAAAGGAATGGCATAAATGCTCAGTGTCTTCTAGTTAATAGTGTGGTATCCTTGGGTTTGCAAGATTCTGTTCCCATTGTTAAATTATTATACACTGGGGACTTTCTACTCGCTTCTGGAGCCCTTGTTCACAAACCAACGGTTGATGAGCCAGTGCTGGCTTTTCCTGCCTCAGGTCCAGATGTCTTCGTTTGTCCTCACGCCTTTTCCTTTGTGGCTCAAGGGGAGGTCACCATGGGCCATCTTGTTTTATCTGGCTGTTGCTCCTCCACTGACCCATGCAAATGATGCTGTATGGCATGACCCTTTCTGTTTGCCTTATAGAAGTAGATAGCTCCAGGATGATTACAGCATTTTGGGAAATTTTTGTCCATAAAGGATGTAAAAACTCATAAGCACTCATTATGAGTATAATAAAATACATAGACGGTAGTTGTTTTCTTGTTTGGGAAACAGTGACGTTAGTGAAAGGAATTATTTTCTTTTTTAAAGTGCAGAGACATTATACGCCATGGAGCTAAAAAATTATATTACAGCATCAGAACATTTGGCAATTATTCTTCATTTATGTAAAAGTTTTCTTCAACTATGCGTTAAAGGTCTGGCTTTTGAAACTAATTTAATTTTTTGCATATTCCATATGTTTATGAGATGAATCAGGCTGAAGAATAATTGATTATTAAGATTCAAATTCTCCAGGGTTCTTTTATAAATTTCAAGTTTCTCTATAAGAAATTAAATTTATTTTGCAAAATGAACCTGGATAATATCATTTAGTTGGGGTATTTGGCAGTTGAGCAGTGAACTTTGCCAACTAGATCTTCTTTTTCATTTGGAAGTCGGTTAGGCGAGTTTCCAAGGTTACGACTGACAACCAAATATCTTATCCCTAAAGACTGATAATACCATGAAAAATAATGCTAATGGCATTTTTGCATGATTTTTATTTTGTTTTCTTTCCAAATACTCCATTCTTGTCAGCAATCTTCTTCTTTTTCTTCTTCATTTTTTTGGTAGAAATATTTGGAAAATATAACAAGCCTTCAAAAAGCTATCTCCACAAATCACTTGCAGACCAAGTTAGTTCACAGAAATTGTATTTTTCATTCCAAGTGAGTTGCTGGTGTCATTACTTGAATGGATACTATTTGAACTATGGCTGTAATAACAGAAGTGATCTTGAGCCTCCCACCCACCGTGGCCCAGGCTGAGTGCTTGACTGTTTCTTCCCAGTGTTCCTGCAGGACCTCTGCTTCTCTTCCCGTAAATATCTGATGGGAGTGAATGTGGGATGTCTTGTTGGGTCCATGTGTGCTTTGCTCCAGTTATTTCCCCAGACCCTGGAGGCCAAGGGGCCTTGTGGGGGGACTTGACCCTTGAGTGCCAGACAGCTGCGGAACACAGTCTCTTCTTTTTAGCTAGCAAATGATGATGTGGGTGGAGTAAATTACAGCGTAGGTGTCATCCAAAGAAGAGAAGGCCACCTGTGTACTTTGTAGAGCTCCCCTAGGAAGGCAGGGTTTTGATTTAGCTGGTCTGTAGGTGATTCCCCAAACATTGCAAGTGCCAGTGTGTATCTAATAGGAGGTGATTTGGGGAGCTGTCGGCTAAAAGGGTGATAGATGAGGAAAGAAGCAAATTGGGCTGGTCGGATGTCCTCTGTGTTTTGGGGCTGTCTTTGCAGCCAGATGGTGTGAATATTGCTACATCTGTACTGTACATAAACACACGCCTACTCAGAGCAGTGCTATTTTGAAGGAAGTACCTCCCTTCGCAAAGAGACTGTACCTCTTCATGGACAAAATACATCTGTTCATTTGACTTTTCACTCTCATTAGAACTTACAGTTACTTGATTCTGATGCTAACAACTCTAGTGCATGTATGATTGGGAAAATCAAAGATAACCAACTGCGTGTGTCCTGGGCATTTTAAATTGAGTTATGCAGGACAGCTGACGTCTTGGGACATGGGTATATGGAATCCTGGGAAGGAAAATATATGTGCATTTTCCTTTGTGAAGTCTTTCTAGAAACTCTGTGTGATGTTAGTGACTCTGTCCTTGATACAGTCAGAAGAGTTTACTCTGTCTGTCTTCTGTCACTTAGCAGTTGTGTTGTGAAGTTTTGTTTGTTTATGTCTCCCTCAAGATGGTGAGCTTCTAAAACACCAGGCTGCGGTATCTTTGCACCATTGGCAGCCAGCACAGTGCCAGGCCCAGAGTCAGTACTAAATAAATGTTAGTTGTTGGATGAATGAATCGGTAAAAACTGCAAGAGCTGTATCTTGTAATTATATCTAGACAGGATAAACAGGCCACTGGAGACCAATTATAATTCCTCTTGCTTGCAGGGACACCATTAGCATTCCGAGATTATAACTCATTGTCAGAAGCCTGTTTTTCTCTCTCAACACGTTTTCACATTAAGGCTTCCTCATTTTTTGTCATCGTTTCTATTTTTAAGCTCATTTTAATTTGTACATTTATTTAAGAAGAATGTTGTAGTTATGTGCTATAAAGAATAGTTGGCTCCAAGCAACTAAGTGAAGATCGTCATTCCATACAAGTGGTTCCCAGGGCCACGGGAATATCATTTCTTGTCACTTGGTGTGCTGACAGTTAATGATTCTGGCTTTATTTTATACTGTATAGTAATAAGGTCGTGCGGGTGTGGCAGATGGAGAGGGGTGGATGGAGATACTAGGAGGGCTTTAGTTGCCTGTCACCCTGGATAAAGAAGCCTCACATCCTCATTTATTGTGGCTGTCACTTTGTGCAACTCCGCTAAGCATCACATCAGAAACACGTGTCCTCTATGTTCTGAGGACACAAACTTTTTCCTTATTTGTGTTATGGGCTAGTTTCCCCTTCGCCCTGCCCCCTTTGCTTTTCTTTCCCCTCACCTTGTGTGCAAATTCCAAATAGAGTGATGGGTGGATTACTACCCCAGGACCGTTTTTCTACTCTTAACTTGGCAGTGCTGTGTATATAGTGAGAAGAACAGGCTTCAGAGACAGGAAGTCCTTCTTACCCCCGTCCCTGCACTTCTCCATTCCTTCCTTCCTTCCATCCCTTCCTTTCTTTTCTCCCCATTTCTACCCTTCTCTCCCCTGCCTCACCCTCTTCTCTTCCTCCCTCCCTTCTCTTTTCCTTCCGTCCTTCTTTTGTTCTTTCCTCTCTTTCTTTTTACTTTCTTGGGGGAATGGAAGAGTTCTTCTAGTTTTGTTTTTGGCCACTTTTCATTTTGTTTCAATTTCAAACTTGCAAGAAAGTTGCAAGAATAGTAATATGAATTTCCATGTACCTCTCTCTGGCGTCTTTAGTAATTTATGTTTAGCTCCATTTGTTTTATCATATTTTTTTCTCCCTCTCCTCCTCCATCTCTTCCTCTCTCTCCACACACACAGACAGATGCATATTTACTGTATTTATTCCTTTCTGAGACATTTGAGACTCAGTTGGAGGCATTGTCCCTCTTTACATCTAAATACTTCATGTTTTTAATTTAATTTTTTATTGTATTAAGGACAAACAGTGGTATATATCTAAATACTTGAATGTATGTATCCTAAAAGCAAGGAAATTCTCTTATATAACCATAGTACAATGATCAAAATAGGAAAATTAACACCGATACAATGCTGATGTAGCCACAGTTCATATTGTAAACATCATCATTTGTCCAGGGTCACTTGCTGCACTGAGCTGTCATGTCCCTTTGGTTTCCATTAATCTGGAACAGTTCCTGAGTCTGTCTTTGAATTTTGTAGCACTTACATGTTCAAGAGTACTGGCCACATTTTTTTGCATAGTGTCTTCCTGTTTGGCTTTGCCTGATGTTTCCCTGTGATTGGATTAAGACTCTGTCTTTCTGGCAGAATTATCACAGCAGTGATGTATTCCAGTGTGTCATGGCAGGAGGCACAAGACTTCATCTTGTCCTAATATTGGTGATGTTAACTTTGATGACTTAATAGATAGACATAGGATCTGCCAAATTTCTCCGATGTGTTCTTTTTTCCCTCTAGAAGTAATGAGGAGAGTTACCTTGAGACTAAGTGTGCTCTTCTCTGTCAGACCCTCACCCAGTAGCGTTGCTCTCTATTGATGATTCTGGGTGGCATTCTACTGTGCTCCCTTCTCCATAATTTCCCACCATTTTGTTGAGGGTTTTCATATCGATATTCAAGAGGACAATTTTCTTTTCCTGTTATGCCTTTGTCAGGTTTTAGAATCAGAATTTTTCTGGCTTCAAAAAATGAGTTAGGAAGTATTTCTTCCTTTTCTATTTTCTGAAAGGTTTTATTTAAGATTGGAATTATTTTTTTCCTTAAACATTTGTTAGAATTCACCAGTAAAACCTCTAGTCCTAGAGTTCTCTTTGTGAGATGGTTTTTCATAATAGATTTAATTCAGATATAGTGCTATTCAGATTTCTTCATCTGTGTTACTGGGTAACATGTACATTTCAGAGAATTTATTAATTTCATGTAAGTTGTCAAATTTATTGGGTTAGAGTTGTTCACGATATTCTTTTATTATCTTTTTATTTTTATTTATTTATTTATTTATTTATTATCTTTTTAATGTCTGTAAGATCTGTAGTGTTATCCCCTTTCAGTTATGATCTTGGTAATTTGTGTTTTTTTTTTTTTTTTTTTTTTTTTTTTCAGTCTTGCCTAGGAGCTTTTCAATTTTATTTATGTTTTCAAATCAGTTCTTGGCATTCTTGGTTTTATCGTTTATTTCTTTTTCATTAATTTCTACTTTTTATTATTTCCACCCTTCTGTTTTCTTGAGCTCAGTTTGCTTGTACTTATTTTTAGCTTTTTAAAGAGGAAACAATATTTTTAAGTCTGCCTTTTCCATTTGAAGCACTTAAAGCTACACATTTAATGTTAATATCTGTGTGGCATATTAACTTTTACATCATTAAGAAATGTCTTTGACAGCAATACATATTTACAATCACCTATGATTGTAATATAACCACTCTGGCATTTTTATGCTTACTGCTTATTATAGTATATTTATTTATACTTTTTTACCCTCAACTTACATGTCTTTAAAGTGTTTCTGCTTTTGTTAGCATCTAGTTGGGTCCTGCTTTTATATCTAGTCAATAGTGTCTGCTCTTTAATTAGTGTGTTTAGCTCATTTATATTTAATGTAATTATTGATGTTTGGTTTTATTTCTGCCATTTCTGTTTGTTTTCATTTGTGTCATCTTTTTTTCTTGTTAATTCTTTTCTGTTTTCTTTTGAGCTAACAAATGTTTTTTAGCTTTGCACTTTAATTCCTCTATTGAGAATTTTCCAAAAATATATCACCTTGCAACAGTGTAGTTCATTCACTTACTTAGGTTACTGTTTCTCTATGAACCTCATCATCTCCCCTGCACATTCACAGTTCAGAGATCAGCCAAGGATTAGGGTAGGCTTTAATCACAGGTTTTGGAGCTTTCCTTTCTTTGGCTTCCTTCTTCCTTCATAGTAAAGCTGTAGCTTTAAAAAATTTGTATATGTATGATGTATTTATTTCAATAGCTTTAGGGCTGCAAGTGGTTTTTGGCAATGTGGATGAATTGTATATTGGTGAAGTCTAGGATATTAGTGTACACATCACCTGAGTAGTGTACACTGAACACCAATAGGTAGTTTTTCATCTATCACCCCACTCCAACCCTCTCCCCTTCTGAGTCTTCAGTGTCCATTATATGACTGTGTTTGCCTTTGCATACCCATAGCTTACCTTCCACTTATAAGTGAGACTATGGGGCATTTGATTTTCAATTCCTGAGTTACTTTTCTGAGAATAATGGCCTGCAGTATCATCCAAGTTACTGCAAAAGACATTATTTTGTTCCTTTTTATGGCTGAGTAGTATTCCATGGAATATATATACCATATAAAAATATATGTATATATATTTTTTCTTTATTTTGAGATAGCATCTTGCTCTGTTGCCCAGGCTGGAGTGTAGTGGTGCAGTTTTGGTTCACTGCGGCCTCGACCTCCTGGGATCAAGTGATCCTTCCACCTCAGCCTCCCAGGTAGCTTGCTGGGACTTCAGGCATGTACCACTACACCTAGCTAGTTTTGTTTACTTTTTGTAGAGACACATCTCACTGTGTTGCCCAGACTACCACATTTTCTTTGTCTTTTCATCAGTTGATGGGCACTTAGGTTGATTCCATATCTTTGCAATTGTGAATTGTGTTATAATAAACATATCCATCCATACAGGTGTCTTTTTGATATAATGATTTCTTTTCCTTTGGGTAGATACCCAGTAGTGGGATTGCTGGATCAAATGGTAGACCTACTTTTAGTTCTTTGAGAAATCTCCATAATGTTTCTCATAGAAATTGTACTAATTTACATTCCCACCAGTAGTATGTAAGCATTCCCTTTTCACCACATTCATGCCAACATCTATTGTTTTTTGACTTTTTAATAATGACCATTCTGGCTAGGGTAACATGATATATCATTGTGGTTTTAGCTTGCATTTGTCTGATAATTAGTGATGTTGAATTTTTTTTTTATATGCTTCTTGGCCATTTGTATATCTTCTTTTGAGAAATGTCTATTCATGTCATTGACCCACTTTTTAGTGTAATTATTTGTTTTTTTTTCCCTTCTGATTTGTTTGAGTTCCTTATAGATTCTGGATATCAGTTCTTTGTTGGATGCATACTTTGCAAATATTTTCTCCCATTCTGTGGGTTGTCTGTTTACTCTGATGATTATTTCTTTTGCTGTGCGGAAGCTTTTTAGTTTCAGTAGGTCCCATTTATTTATATTTGTTTTTGTTGCATTTGCTTTTCGGGTCTTAGTCATAAATTCTTTGTCTACACTAGTATCCAGAAGAGTTTTTCTTAGATTTTGTTCTAAAATTGTTTATGGTTTCAGGTCTTAGATTAAAAATCTTGAGTTGATTTTTGTATAAAGTGAGAGATAAGGATCCAGTTCATTCTTCTCCATGTAGCTAGCCAGTTTTCCTAGCACCATTTATTGAATAGGGTATCCTTTCCCCAGTATATGTTTTTGTAGGCATCGTCAAAGATCAGTTGTTTTTAAGTATTTGGCTTTATTTCTAGATTCTCCATCCCATTGCATTGTTCTGCTTTGATATATTACCATGCTGTTTTAGTTACTATAGCCTTGTACTGTAATTTGAAGTTGGGTACTGTGATGCCTCCAGATTTGTTCTCTTAGCTTAGTATTGCTTTGGCTATTCTGACTCTTTTGGTTCCATATGAATTTTAGGATTTTTTTTTCTAATTCTATGAAGAACGAATTGGTATTTCAATAAGAATTGTGTTAAAGTTGTAGATTACTTTGGGCAATGTGGTCATTTTTATGATACTGATTCTCTAATCCATGAACATGGGATGTATTTACGTTTGTTTGTGTCATCTGTGATTTCTTTGAGCAGTGTTTTGTAATTCTCTTTGTAGAGATCTTTTACCGCCTTAAGTATTTTATTTTTTTTTTTTGTAGCTATTGAGTTTTTGATTTGATTCTCGCCTTGCTCATTGTTGGTATAAAGCAGTGCTACTGATTTGTGTACATTGGTTTTGTGACCCAAGACTTCACTGAACTCACTTATCAAACCTAGGAGTCTTTTGGAGGAGTCATTAGGGTTTTCTAGGTATGAGATCATATTGTCAGCAAACTGAGATAGTTTGACTTCCTTTTTTCTGGTTGGGATGCCATCTTTTCTTTCTCTTGCCTGATGGCTGTGGTTAGGACTTCTACCTGTAGCTTTTGCTTGACGTCCAGCTACCCTTCATAGCCATGTAGAATGGGAAGTACTCTCAGACAAAAAGCAGCACAAATGCAAAATTTAATCAATTTCTTTTTCTTGTAAGGGTCTGTTCTTTAGTTTCTCCAGAATTTGATCATTTTCCAGTGCTTGCCATGTCCTGCTGGCACTGGATGGCGCACCTCCCCACTGGTTGTGTTTAGTCATGTTGTTTACCCTCTTGCAGCATTTCCTCTGGGAACATGAGGATAAATAGCACCCATGTCATAGGATTCTTGGGAAGATAAAACGAGTCAGTGCACATAAAGTTGGCATGTTTGTGTATTGGGCACAAGGTGGGGACCTGGCAGATGGTCACTCTTGAGCGTCAGACAAATCCTTATCCAAGTCAAACTGTAGCAATGTTGGGCCTGCTGTTGATCTTATAACCTGACGAAACTCAAAAGTAGGTGTTTTTTATTTTTCCTTCTTAGGTATTTTGGGAATATTTTGAATACCGGCTTTTGGAATCTATCCTTAGTGCTACGTGTGACTTACATGTTTTGGTATTTTAAATGATTTGAATTTTTCTTTTGTTATTTATAGATAATCTGCAAAATGGCTTCCATGCTGAGTAAGAGTACAGTTGAACGCCTGCTACTTCCTCGATTCTGTGAACTGTGTGGTGACGGGAAGCTCTTTCAAGTTCGGAAGGTAGGAATGTAAGAATTCCAAAACTCCTAAAGTTAAAAAATTCAAACTTGATTTCTCTGAAGTTTTTGGACTTCTTCAGTAGACACAGTCTGAGGGAGAAGTGTGGTCAATGTGAACTGTGTAAGGAAAATAGCTGAGCAGTGTCGTCGGGTTTTACTGCAATTATGAGGTGCATGGAGATCAGGAGATAGGCGTCTGTGTGAGTAAACCTGCTGCTCCCAGGCACAGGGTGAGAGTTAGGGGATCTTGCTGGATAAGGTTAGATGCCCAGGCCTGCAGGGTCTTTGATTATCTGTCGTGATTTGATCCAGAACCCTCTTATCTTTACTGTACCTTCCAACCCCAAATTCCCTTTTAGTCACTTTTCACTTGGTTGTCAAATTCTTCCTTTTTTTTTGAGACGGAGTTTCGCTCTTGTTACCCAGGCTGGAGCGCGATCTCGGCTCACCGCAACCTCCGCCTCCTGGGTTCAGGCAATTCTCCTGCCCCAGCCTCCTGAGTAGCTGGGATTACAGGCACGCACCACCATGCCCAGCTGATTTTTTGTATTTTTAGTAGAGACGGGGTTTCACCATGTTGACCAGGATGGTCTCGAGCTCTTGACCTCGTGATCCACCCGCCTCGGCCTCCCAAAGTGCTGGGATTACAGGCGTGAGCCACCGCGCCCGGCCCAAATTCTTCCTTTTGAAGTCTGTTACCACCCCTCCCTAAACAGCCTCCTCCTCCACCTTTCGTGTAACTGGCCATCACCCCTCCGGTCTCTGTTGCTGATACACAGGCAAGACAACAGGTCTCCTTTACCATGCAGAGAATGTAAAAGGCCTCTTTTGCCTTATTGCTAACCAAATGCATTATGTATCAAGATAAATTAGGAGCCAGAAAATCCTAGAATTTGGCACCTTATTGTAAATCTGTTTTTGATGCTGTGGAGGCACTTAGCATGGTGCTGTGTGGGCGATGGGCTTGGTAAGGGCTTGTTAGCTGCCTGACTGGAGGGATAATTGCTCTCAAGTTTCCTGCTTGTTAGGTTTTTACAATTTGTTAAGACAAAAAGAAAGATGAGAATAATGGATATGCCTTTTGCCCTTTTAAGGTTTGCGCTGCAAATTTTGGTGATATTTGTCGTGCTGTTGGACAAGAAGCCACTGAGAAATTTTTGGTACGTGACATTTTGGCCAAATATAATTATTGATTTGCTTCTTAATGCACTTTCAAAATTGCTTAAGTTTTATACTTATGAGTCTGTTACTATGGAACGGCAGCTTAATTTTGCATTTGTTAATTTCAGATTTCTTGACTTCTAAAGCTAACATTTTCCTAAGCATTAGGTAGCTGGTCTGTGGCATGGTCTGGAAGCAACCACCGTCTTCTTTCCTGTGGGCTTCTTTCCTGTCACCTCCTTAGAGGTCATTTTTCCCTGGTTTCTTCTCACTGTGCAGGCTGCTCTCTCTGTTCTCTCTCTGCTGCTCTTTCTAGAAGACTACTTTGCCACTTCACAACTGGGCCTCAAAACTGTTGGGATTTTTTTCTTGGTTTACAGGTTAAAATCTAGAGCCTTCTGGGCCTTCCAGGTAACTCTGTAGGTGCCTTTTCTGCCTCGCCTCCAGTCCTCTTTCTCAATTGTGAACACTCCCCTGGCCTTGGGGGTGGGGTCTCACCTCTGGCCATATATCTGAAGCCCGGGGAAGGCCCAGGCCTCTGCATTTTTGATAAAGTCCAATACGATTCTGATGCACAGCAGGGGAGAGATCCACTTCCCAGGCAGCCAGGTGTCTTCAGCATCCTTGAGGCTTCCTGCTCTTTCATACGTCTGGGCCTCTGCTCACTAAGAACATCTTCCCTACCTGATGGCACCTTCCTCACACTTCCGACCCAGCTTGAATTGCCTCTGTGAAGTTCTTTCCTTGTCTAGGCTCACCTCCCTGCAGTGCCAGAGAGTCAGCTTTTCCCTTCTCAGTATCCTAGTAGCATTTGTTCAGAGGAGCTGATAATACTTTTGTGATGAGGAGCTTCTTAAGGACAGGGACCTCATTGTGTTCATCCTTGTTTCCTCCGTGCCTACTCTGTCAGTACCTGGCACCTAGGGAACCGTGCTCAGTAAGCATTTGCCTCTTTTATTTGACAGAATATACTTATCGTATGGGTGAGATTTTGACCTCAAAAAGTTTAATCTTTAAATTGATTTTTAAATTTAACTTCAGAAGCTCATTTTATTTTATTCTAAGCATAAGCCATGCCAACGCAGTTCTAACCCAAGAAAATTTTTAATGGGCTGTTGCTTTGAATATACAGTGAATGTTAACTTCTACTTAATATATCTGAATGAAGAATGGCAGTGAGTAATATGCTAATCATTCGTAGGTAGGTATTGCCATGATTATATCAAACTCCCATTTGCGAAGCACTGTAGGCTAATTATTTTACATTAGGATATTAAAGACAAAGTCTTTTTAAAGGATAAATTTTAAAGGGGATGTAATCATGACCTTTATAGAGATATGACATGATCATGTTTCAAAGATTTTATTTAAGTCATTTATTAATGAGGAAAACCAGTAAGATATTACAGCCAGTTTCATGGAGAACTCAAAGGACTACACATTTATAGTCAGACCAAGGAATACTGAAGTGAACTTACAAATGAATTCAACATTGGTCAGTATCCAGGTTGATAATTGATTGCATTTCACTGGACACAATTTGCATTTCTGTTGGCAGGAATTATTTGCATTACTATCAGGTTTTATCAACTTCTATCACTTCAGAGTTGTAAAAGAGCCTAGTCAGAGACAGTGATACCTGAATGGGTGAGCTAGTTGGAACATCCAGTGTTTCAGAGTCTTTCACAATCTTCTTTACAATTTTCATAACAAATACCAATCATTCTTCCCTTTCTGGGGTTTTCTCTATTGTCTGTTAAAGGTAACCCCAAGTCAGTTACTAAAATTAGGAGGTAAAGGAAATGTTTATTTCTTCCACTTTTCATCATTTCTGTTTGTTTCAGAGGATCCTTTTAGACCAGTATATAGTTCCCTTTTCTTTCTCATTAATTTCTGGATATGCCTTCATGACTTCATTAAAACAGGTTCCAGCACTTTGGGAGGCGGAGGCAGGCAGATCACTTGAGGCCAAGAGTTCGAGACCAGCCTGGCCAACGTGGCGAAATCCCATCTCTACCAAATGTACAAAAAAATTAGCCGGGTGTGGTGGCACGTGCCTGTAATCCCAGCTACTTGGGAGGCTGAGGCAGGAGAATTGCTTGAACCTGGGAGGCCGAGGTTGCAGTGAGCCGAGGTCACGCCACTGCACTCCAACCCGGGCGACAGAGCAAGATTCTGTCTCACAAAAATAAATAAATAAATAAGTAAAATAAAAAAAAAAAAAATTTACAAAACAGGTTCTGCCCTTCCTCAGGACCTCCAATTGGAGTAGCACCGTTTTGCTTGTTTTGGCAGATCCCAAAGTTCTTTGAGCTCTGCTCAGATGCTGTGTGGGGCATGCGGAAAGCCTGCGCGGAATGCTTCACGGCTGTGTCGCACAGCTCCTCCCCTGAGGTCCGCAGAACCCAGCTCTCCCCGCTCTTCATCAGACTTGTCAGCGACCCTTGCCGATGGGTGAGTGCCTGCAGCACTGTCCAGACACTGGCATCTGTTGACCAACTGTCCACCTCCGTCTGGCTTCCAGGCTGGGATTCACTTCTGCACTCGTAACTTTGTATTTTGTCCCTTCAGTTAACAGATTGGTATAATCAGATTTAGACCTTGTGAGGTGAAGGGAAACTAAAATCTCAAAAGCTTTGGGGTGAATTAACATGATGATGTACACCATAATATAGTGAATGAATGTCATGAAAATCTTAATTGAGAAAGAGAAAACTGTGTAACTGAACTGTTACGTTTTCTGTTGCTATCATAAACACGTCTGTAATGATTAATAAGGTCTGTTCAAATACTTTATGTATTATTCATATAAAATTAATATTCTGGAAGAATGAAAGCAGTATAATGGGGCTAAATTTTTCCTTACTTTCTGTTGAATAATAGTTTATTTGGAATTTAGGGAGTGATTTAGACAGCAGTAAATCTCCATAGATGTATTGTGGTAGAGAGTAGCTTGTGTGGTGTTCAGCCATCTGTTTCAGCCTGGGATCAGGCCTGGCCACCACTGCTGGCTGATGCTGTGTTCGTTCACCGTGCTGTTCTCTCTGGTTCCAGGTGCGCCAGGCTGCCTTCCAGTCCCTCGGCCCCTTCATTTCCACCTTTGCAAACCCCTCCAGGGCTGGCCTTTATCTTGGAGAGGATGGTACCCTGAGCATCTGGCCACTCACCCAGGATGTGGACTCTGGTTTTGCCTCTGGCTCACCCACTCCCAGAAGTGGTGGTAACACTTCCTCTGCCAGGTATGCTGTGGCTAGGTGACCACTGGGGCCCTCAGTGTACCTTAAGCACCCACCTAAAATTTCAGCAATTATCTATCTTGTCTTGAGTTTTAGTAAAAGTGACCTTCTGGGCAAGATGGAATATTAGGGCTTTAATTATGTAAAGAAGCAAAAAGTAATTGCAATAATGATTTTGAAACATGACTACTGGGTTATAAATAATGAAGCTTCTGTGTCTCCTAAATTTAGATAAAATATTCATTGAGATTAGTGATTAACCTGTAAAGAAAATTTTCTTTTACTTTTTAATTAATGAAGTTCTCTGGGCAATTTACATAGGGAAAAATGTGAAGCCTCCCAAATGTACTTTTTTGGATAGATGGGTTACATGTACATAAAGGTGACACTCCTGACCAACATTGGTAGACCCTCCAGTGTTTGTCTAGTATCGCTCTTGACCTGGGCTTTTCTTGTCTTTCCTTTGAGGCTGATGGGTATACACTAACCATCCTATTTGAGGTCATTTGTAAACACCTCTCCATTGTTGCTAGTATGCAGGAGTATAAGAGTGGGTAACTGATGCCTCACAGAATACAGATCCTTCCAAGGCTGGCCCATTCTCCCCCCATCCCTCTTCCATCAGAGTTCATTGAGCTCCTGCTGTATGGCAGGCCATGGGCAGTGTCTTCCTCAAGACCTCAAAGTGGTTAACAAATAGCCAGCTCTTATCCATTTCAGCGCCTTTAATTTTCTAATGCCTGCCCCCTGGTGGAGGTACTCACCAGCAGGAAATGGATGAAATCTGCCAAAGGTGCTTCAGCAGAAGTTGGGGCTGCTTCAGCCCTGGGATGAAAGTGGAGGCACTGGCTGAACTTTCAGGTGGTGTTTGCAGTGCCCTTCATACTCCCAGCAGGGCAGTGGGGGTTGACTAAACCTCCTGTCCTCGTGAGATTTTAGTCTGCTGACATCAGGAGACACGAAGAGGGGCAAGTGGTCAGCCAGGAGATGGAGGGCTAGGTGAGGACGTGGATCTCATGTGTTTCCCTATGACTTTCAGTGTATTACACAGTGCTAAAAGCTTGCTTCTCTCGGTTTAACTAGTTCAACAAAGCCTGTGCAGATGGAGCCAGAGCTACCTGAGGAAGGTACCTCAGCGAAAACCAGTAACTTCTCTCCTATCAGTAGCTCTGATGGCCTAACGGAAAACCCCGTGGAAAGCTCAGTGTTGGCTGGGGCTGAGTTGACCAGGCTTTCCACAGAGGCCAGTGCCTTCTCAAAGCTTTCTGATATCAATGACCTCCCCATCAGCAGCCACCCTGGATCAGATTCCTGGGCCTGCCCAGGGAATGCTGAGGATTTGTTCAATGATTTTCTTTATTGGCGAACTCCTCTCCCTGACATAAGCAAGGACTTAGAGCTGTTTCTGAGTGAGGCTGGGCCTCAAGAGGATGACTGCAGCAGACCCAAGACTGTGCACAACAGCTGTGTGGCCCAGAGTGAGATCCAGAAAGTCCTTGAGAGTTTGCAGGAGCATATGCTGAATGATCCAGATGTTCAAGGTAAATGTTGTTGATTGTTGCTGAAGAGAAGATGGGATGTTTCTGTGCTGTGTGTTGCATTTTGCCATTTCCTTCTTCTGCTGCCCTGTGTGCTGATGCATGTGCATGTGCATCTATGTTCATTTATACTGTGCGTGCATTGAGGGGAGAGACTTGGTTAGTCTCAGCACAGCTCGAAACGTCAGCAATACCTCTGTGCAGATACCTATGCAAGGATTTTGCTTCCTAATTTTGCAGGTGGACGTGCACACAGTCTGCAGTCAGTTCTAATAGAAAAGTGGATAGTTCGTGGGCATCTCTGTAGCAGGAGAAATTTTATTAGCTCCTTGGACACACTGTTACATCATCTCCCACATAGGATGCCCTTTCTAGTTATGAACAACCAAGGATGGCGCTCCTTTTGGAGCCTATTAACGCAGTCCTTAGCTAAACTTTAGGGTTCGTGTCTTTGTACAGGAAAGAAAAGTACAACTACTTCTTTGGGGTATTTTTCATTTGATGACTAGTGCTTCCACTGAGCATCTGATCGGGGAGCCAGACCTTGCAATCCGTATCCATTATCGGGAGTCTTCTTTCTCTGAACAGTGCTATATTTGTATTCTTCCTTGAGTTGGAGAAATTGGAAAAAAAACAACACTTGCTGCTGTTGCTGGGCAAAGATTTGTGAAGCTTTCGGGAAGGGAAATGTGAAAATTCCGTTAGCCCTGTGATTATTCTTTGTCCTTAAATTTATGAAGGAAATTAAATCAGTGTTTACTGAAGGAATGGGCACACGTAACATACCACTTCTAATAGCCATAAACAAAGGTCTGTTTTTGGAAAACAGTACTGAAGCTGCCTTAATCCCCAGTGCTAAGACCTGGGTTGGGGGCTGGGCAGTGATGACTGGCCCCTGAGGCCTTTGTGAGCTGGTTAAGGGGATTGTGTAGGCGGCCACCTGGTAGGACATGGCGAGGGCTGGGGATGGAGGGGATGCGATGTGCAGAGGAAATGTCTGGGAGAGACCCTCATGTAGCTGGTGACATTTGGCCTGGGCTTTAGAGATTGACTGAGAGCCCACCATTCAGAGAAGTCAGGGGATGAGTTTCAGACGGTTCTTTCAGTTCCCTGAACTCAGTATTTGTAAAATCTTGAATGTATGTGCATACTTAATTTCTTTGTAAGAAAAGGCCTGTAGCTTTCTTCAGAGCTCAGAGGGATCCATGATCCCAGAAGATTCAGAAATAAGTGATGCATTTTATTTGTGAAGTGGCTATGGCAGGCAGGAGATGTCACTCAGGCCATTGGGAAGGGCCTGGTGTGTGGCACTGGCGAGGTGGGACCTGTCCTGGGCACAGCGCAGAGCCAGCTACAAGCTCTCACTGTTTTGATGAATCTTGGAGTCCACCAAATTGAACTATTAGAAGCTGGATGCAGGAAGTAATGTGTGTGTGTGTGTGTATGTGTGTGTGTGTGTGTGTGTGTGTGTCTTTTGGGAGGTTGGGGACATTAAAACATCCAGTTTATTTTTACGAAAGGTATGTGAAATATGTTATCTTTATTGTTCAGAGAATCTCAAACAGTCATACTCTGGACAGAAAGAATGGGCAGCCTTTGGGGCTGAGTGAGAACATTACTCATCTGTGTGTAAATGGATGTCTTCATGCATGTGTGTGTGTATATGTGAGAAAGTAGCCGTCCTGCTTTATAAATCGGGGAGCAGGATACCCTTCACTGAGTGGGTGGACCTCCCAGTCATCCTTGTTTAGTGACATCATGCTTTCTTTCTGTGAAACATGGTGGAGTCAAACTTGGAGTTTTCCTAAGTGAGACTTTTCAAGTTCAGGTTTGATGTTCTGTACATGGCTGGCATTTAGTTGAGATAGTTATTATTAACGGCCGGAAATATCACCACCTTGCTGAGAGCTTGTCTTGAGGCTCCAGAGCGCCGTCGCTCCAGAACAGATCTGTGTCAGCGTAGCGTACCCATACCGTGTAGCTTAGTGCAGATTATGTTGTTTTCAAGACTTCTCTGAAGTAAATTCCCACAAACCAAATAAAGTTGTTAAAATTCTTGAAATTTCTCTTCCTACAGCTCAGGTTCAGGTATTATCCGCTGCACTGAAAGCTGCACAGCTTGATTCCGTGAATGAACCCGAGAGCAAGCCGACAGCAGGTCTAAATGAAGTGTCCATTTCAGATTCCAGCTCTGCCTCTGACAATCAGATCACTCTGTCGGCTTCATCATCTCACAATGAGCTCTCCGTGGCCAGGATATTACAAAGCACAGTAAGTGTTTGCCCTATCCCTCAGCCACCAACGATGTGACAGAAATCACAAAGCTGCATTTTCTTTTATTAATATATCCCAGCAGAGATGATAAATGGCAAATTTCACTTTATTCTTAAGGTCATGTTTTGGATAACTAGACAACCAATCAATCAGGTGATTGATAGTGCTGATGTGCTCCCACGAAAATGGGGTGGGCACCAGAAAGTACCTTCCCTCTTCTCCAGAGATGACAAGAACTTGTTCTTTGGGGAGATTAACCACGTAAATGCTCTGTGTCACTGCTAACATACAATGACATGTTTTAATAATAGTGGAGAGTGAATTCAGGCAGTTCCTGGAATTTCAAGGTGATGAGGCCTCCGAGAGTGGCCGTCACACCAGCCCCGTTTGCTAGGAGCTCTGGCATACGTGGGTGCTCCAGTGCTGGTCCTGGCACACTGTTTCTCAGAGGAGAGATTTTGAAAAAACACCAGTGACCCCCCTTTCTCCTGTGGGTGGAACCAGCTCCTTGTGAGACCAGGGCCCCAAAGCTGGAGTGAGGAGGGGCCCACGGTTTATTTATTTCAGGTTTCTCCAGAAGTTTGGGGGAGCCCTCTTGTAGCTGGAGGCTCCTGAGCCATTCTAGTTTCTACTAAGCTTCCACTTGGACCAGTTTAAGTTGGGGTCTTCCACAGTTAGGATTCAGAATAGAGGATTAAAATGAGGGAGGGGGCTGTCGCCATAAAGTCATTGGGATAGCACCCTGCCCTTATCATGTGCTATGATGAATAATCTCTTCAAATTCATGGTCTCCAGGGCCCCAATACCAATTGTTTCTCTATTCATACAGTTTATAATTTGATTTCAGTGATTTAACTTATTACCTCCTTCACCCCTTAGGCCTGCTCTAGTAAAGCAAAATAAAGCGTTTTAAAACTCAAACATAAAATGTGTAAGAGTTGGTTAAGATTATCTGTGATTAGTAAGAAATGAGATGATATCCTCTCCTGCTGGTTTGTTGCTAAAACATTAGTAAGAAAGCTCATTGTTGTCAACCTCGTTACCTAGAGTGCAAAAATGCAAGTGTTAAGTAGAAGGGCGTGACCACGTTTACCTTGGTGGGGATGTGATACTGACTTCTTTATCACAGACAGAGGTAAAAAGAAAAAAAGAGAGAGAACAGATTCCTCCCTGTTGGGTCTGGTTGAGTCTTTTGAGTTGAGGCTTTGAAAGGGTTTGTGTCATGGGGCCTTTGTTTTATGGTGTGGGAGGGCAGAGCCCTTGAATTTGCAGCTTGACTCCAGGGTCTTAGTGGGATTACTTAGGATGCTTCCTGTTGCAAAAGAAGGCAAAGAAACAAAAAACTTCAAGAACCATGAGGAAGATACTCACTTGCACAAGACAACAGGGAGAAACGCTGTGGTTGGGAGGCTTCTGGGCTGGGGGACTCCACACCCTTGGTGTCCCTCTGGGGCTTTTTTGGGGAAATGAACTCACAATACGTTTTAGGGGTGCCATGACTTGTGGTGCTTTGCTTAAGCCTTGATTTGGCTCCTGGAGTAAGTGCTGCACGTATGATTGCACTGAAGACTTTGGAATAAAATTAATTTCTAAAGGGATAATAGTGATTCCAATGACACATCTTGTTACTATATGTGAATTTATTAACTTGGAGAAATTGAGGTCTTAGGCTATGATACCAAAATATTTGTTTTATCATGTCCTCTGTTAAAATAAACAGTACACATTGGTGAAAACCTTGGGAATTGAAGGTTCTGGTGGTGTGCCTCAGAGCAAACGACGCATTTATTGGTGTATTAATCGACTTTTCTGGATCATATATTGAGCTGATTTGTCAGAATCCATTAAGCTGGTAGACAGTATGACATTTCAAGGAAATCCATGTATGGTTGAAGGAGAAGGTCAGGTCCATCCCAGTTAGTGTTAATCAATGATCAGAGACCAGTATGTCACCATTGAATGTTCTTGTTCATTTTAATTGTTAACCTAATGTAAAGGTTCATTAGCAAACATTAGGAGTGTTTGTACATGTGAAAAATCTAGGACCATTTTCTGAGTAAATACTCCTGTATCAGCCACATCTGTTCTGTCACTTTCATTGGGTTCCCCAGCCCCCATCCTCTCTCAGAGGCCGACCATTGCTGCAATCCCTGATTCCCAAAAATGCTGGAGGTGCTGGCTCTACCATTTCTTGCAGACCTCACCCTTCCTTCCTTAAACATGTGAATATTACTTAAAGGTGTTGGTTGGCCATACCAGGGAGTCGCTAGGCATAAGGAATAGTGGATGCAAACTCACAGGGTTGCTCCTCACTGCTTTCACTTTGGCCTTTGTCTTTCTGTAAGGACCTGCAGCAGTCTTGAAATTAAAATGTATTAAATCAATTTTCCTTAATACTTGCAAGAACTGATTTATATAATATCTTATGTAACTGTGCAAATGTAGTTTTTAACATCTGAAAAGATACCATTGACTTCAAGGAAAGCTCTTGCCTTGGCTTACAGAAGTAATTTCTGGCATTGAAAAAGGACTCTGAAGGGGAAGTGACAGGACAGCTGATTCCTTTGGAGCAAATTGGTTAACATGTCCAATCACCTCTGCAGGATGCAGGTGAACACAGAAATGGAACCAGTGACCATCTGGAGATGGACCAGAGGCAGGATCCCACCCCACTTGAAGAGAATAAATCAAAATTACAGGTTTGTTTCTTGGGGGGGGAAAAAAAAAAGCAACTGAAACTGTATATTTTCTGAAACTTAACTTTAAGAATGGCTGTTGGAACCAAATATTTTTTCTTCCATCAATGTTGATTACATATTTTAGCTCATATTTCATTTTGCTTATATTTTCTTTCTAACTTAAAAAAATTAATTGTACTGGTCTTCTGAACAACCTATAATAGTGTTTTTAATAAAATAAACTAATATGAGAAAAAATAGGACATCTAACAATGATAATCAGTATCTGTTTATTGAAGCTGTTGTTTTTTTTGTTTGAAAAGTTTTTGGCAGCTTCTTTTCTTGGACTGTTTGATTGAGTTCTGTCTTGTGGGTTGGCTTCTTGTGCTACTGTAAGTTTCCTTGAATGTTTGAAATCACTGGGACCCATTGCTGTCACTGAGATAAACATAAATGGGGGGATGTCACATGGTGGCCGTATTCCATCAGTTGGTAAAACATGGGCATGATTATCAGAGTATAAGGTCTCAGGTGCTAGGTTCTCAGGGCAGTTGTAAGAAAAGAGAAGCAAGGCTCCATTCTCAAAAGCTGGCTGTACCAGCCTAAGCAGACGTTGCTGTCTAGACTGTTCTCCATGATATCAAATATTGTGCCAATCTGAAAAAGATGAGTTCTGGGTGTTGCTTTCACTTCAATCAAAATTGAAAACCCACTGCCTGGAGAAAACTCTGGCAATCCGAAGCCCTTTGGCTTTAGGAAGGCCTCCTGTTCCTCTCACATTTCTGCTTTATTGTTTCCACCTCTCAATTCCAAACTCCTTGTTTTTCATGAGTATTTTTCTGCACGCATGATGGCCTCCTTTCCCTGTCATTTCGCAGGATATAATACCTCAGCCGCTGCTAGATCAGTATGTGTCCATGACTGACCCAGCTCGAGCCCAGACTGTCGATACTGACATCGCCACACACTGTGCCTACAGCCTCCCAGGGGTGGCGCTGACCCTGGGCAGGCAGAATTGGCATTGCCTGAAAGATACATATGAAACACTGGCTTCTGATGTACAGGTAAAGCCTTTTCAGAGGCACGTACAGAAGGAGGTGGGTCACCTCATTAGGGAGAAGAGGGAAGCTGCAGCCAGGCTCATTGACGTGAATTTTATGTGGATACTAAATTGGCATATTTACTGGTCTGTGATGAAATAAAGCTTTAAGTGGCTAACACCTGGTAGTATTCATTTTGCTCCAAAAATGCCACATAAGATGTGGAAGAGGTTGAATTGCACTGGCTTGTCGTGATTCGTGTGTCTGCTGTGCACCCCTAGTGGAAGGTGCGGCGAACCCTAGCCTTCTCCATTCACGAGCTGGCTGTGATTCTTGGGGATCAGTTAACAGCAGCTGACCTGGTGCCCATCTTCAATGGATTTTTAAAGGATCTGGATGAAGTGCGCATAGGAGTTCTTAAACACCTGTATGATTTTCTAAAGGTAGGAAGCAGGGTTAAAAGCAAAAAACAAGCCTCCCCTTTCCCAAGCAGATGTGGGAAGCCCTGGATGTGTATTGTGTCAGTGAAAAAAACAATGTGGTTGTTTAGCTTTTTCTTTAGCTGAAATGTACCACCCAGAATCTGAAAGTGGGTGTTCTTTCAGTGATGGGTAAATATTTTTAATTTTTTTCTCCTAATTTTCCTGTCCTTGTGGAAGATGGTAGACACATAGCCTGGCATACTCTTTGCAAAAGAAGAAACCAAGACCCCTGGGTAGTGACCTGACTTGCTCAGAAGTCACCCAGGGGAAGAGCCTGGGCTGAAGTCCAACTCTGTTCTTCACGAAGCACCTTTTCTGCAAGTTGCTGCTCCTTCCCTTCTGGCTCCCCCCCATCCCCCTGCAAAGGAATGATGAGTTTAAAAATGACCTAGAGAAACTAATTACTCTCATCCACACGACCAAGAGCTGCCCTTAGCAGACTGGTGTGTGCTGCTGGGCCGAGGTTCTCCCCCCCGGGGCACAGCAGCAGCCTCGCTCCCTGGAAGCGGCACCAGCAGGCTGTCTTCCCAACACACACAGACTGGGTTTTTGTTTGTTTGTTTTGGTTTTTAGGAAATTACAAAAGCAGGAAAACCTCAGGGGCATTCAGAAATACATAATAAGCACATGTCCTAGCCAGGGGAAAAGGTTGGAGGCGCTCAGGGATGCATTTGATGTCAGTGCACTGCAATGTTCATTCACAGCCACGCTGGGTAATAGACTACGAGGTGCAGGGGAGATGCAAAAGTTCTTGCCAGTGACAAATGTCTAATCGAAGCAGAATAAAGGCAGGCATTTGGGGTCATTTTGAAGGATTATACATGTTTGTTTATGTATACATTTTTAAAAAATAGTTGCTTCATGAAGACAAGAGGAGAGACTATCTTTACCAGCTTCAAGAATTTGTAGTGACTGATAACAGCAGGAATTGGAGGTTTCGATATGAACTGGCAGAGTAAGTAAAAACATATTTGGGGATATGAGAAAGTAAACTAGATGGAATAAATCTTAATTTTCTTACCATATAATTGATTTCTAAAGCAGCAGTAATAGTGTTCTTTTAGATAAAGAGATTATGTTTTTATTAAGGTATAAACAGAATTCCAAAAACCCTAAGTTACAAATACCACAGTCTCCGGGGAGACATTCATTTTCAGATGAAGACAGGGCTCGAGTCACTTTGGAATTAGAGTGTTCTGCTGTTCTAGAAGGCAATTTACTTGAACCAAATAAAAGATGAATCACCCACTCTTCAATATTGTTCTATTAATCGGAGCAGTTTTTGCCAGCTTTCCTGAACATTCTGAGCGTGGTCCTCTCCGTAGGGTGCAGCCTGCCTGATGCCCTTCAGCTGCCGTGGGAGACAGGAAGGGTCTAACCCAGATGAGATGATTACGAAATAAAAAGGTCCCCCAAGGTGCCTGCCAGCTGCACATTATTTCGTTCGTGAAGGAGTTATTTAATTCTGTCTTGTGCCGGCAAAAGGAATGTTCCAGGCATTAGTGATGATGAAGGGGTGGAAGCATCAGTTTAAGTAACTCCCCTTCCTAAGGTATATAATGTGCCTTTCATGGTGTGGAGGGAATTTGGGACTTAGTTTTCACCTTAATTGAGAATTCATTTCGGTGTCTATAGTTTTCCTTTTTCTCATCTACAACTAGAAATCTCTCAAATAATTGTCTTCCCCAGAGAAATTCATCAGGCTTTTGCAGCTATTCAGCATATGATTTGGCTGATGCCAGGGGCAAACCGAAAGCCTTTCTCTTTGCTGTGGTCTTTAATCATTCTGCTTAATTTGAGAGATAGAGGATGCAATCATTGTGCTGTGTTCCCAGAGTCCTGTTCTGAGTCGAGAAAAACAGGCCCATGTTTTCCATGAAAGCAGTGCGACCTCTAGCGGCGGTGCGCGGGAAGTGGCCGCGCTCGGTGCCGGGCGAGGCTGCTCCGGAAGGCAGCACGGCGCCAGCTCTGGACCGCGTTATCTCCCCCCGCGCGCCCTATCTCCCATCTCCCGGCTTATTGAAGCCACGGCGACTGTTATGAATTCTGTGCTCCCGTGCCCATGATATTGGTATCTTTTTTTTTTTTTTTTTTTTTTTTTTTTTTTTTAAACATTTTTTTTTGATATGAAAGTATTTACCAACACTCCTGGCTTCTGGTTCTAACTCTCTCCTCATCTCTTTTTCATTTCCTTTCGTTGCCTGGGTGAAAATAATGCCATTTATTTTCATGCCCTCCTCCCCATCCCCATTAAGAAAGTAGTGAAAGCTTTGGTAGTGGGTTTTTGCAGCCAGCTGTCTCCTGCATGCTTTTGTCTTTTGGAGTAAGGAGCACACGCTCCCAGTTCTCTCCAAGCGGACCTCGCTGCAGTGAAACCGCCTCGTGCTGCCGCGAGCCGCGAGCCGCGAGCAGGAGCATCCGGTTCGGTTTGCAGATGCAGGAGCCCTGGAGCGGCCGTGCAGTCTCGCAGTGCTGGCTTGATCTGTTGACCTCTGCGTACTTCAACTTTCTGGCTATTTTTATGTTATCTGATTTTTGAAGTTTTATGTGCTTTTCAACTGATAACCTAAAATTGAAATATTAAATCTGTATTCGTAAATTTCTCAGCCTCTGTTTTGCAGAGTTTTATTTCCTTTTTGTTTGATTTGTATGTGTATGAGATACATTTTACTGAAGACCGAAGTCTTGCTAGGTCTCTTGCTGTTTATTTCCCAGCCTGGCTATTTTTATCTATAAGATGAAAGGACAGTAAAAAGAAATCATTTTTTTTTTGCCCAAAAATAATTTTTTTTTTTTTTTAATTTCAGACAGCTGATACTGATTCTGGAACTCTATAGTCCTAATGATGTTTATGATTACTTAATGCACATTGCCTTAAAGTTGTGTGCAGATAAAGTTTCTGAAGTTCGGTGGATCTCCTTCAAACTAGTAAGGAATCAGGGCATTTGCTCTGTGATTTTTACAAATAGAATGTTTATGTATCTTCCATTTTAACTATTTAATTTTTTTCTGGGCTTAATTTGTCAGCTTACCTATGAAACTAACTTTAAATTTTCAAATTAGGAACTATATTATAATTTTATGAATTTGTAGGATAGCTTTTTTGTTAAGTTATATGTTTCAGTGAGGGAAATTGTGGATTAATTATTTTATATATGAAACCCTTTAAGCAATAGCTTAGTGTTTTTTAAAATACAGGTTGATTTACAGCGTGGTTTTGTAGAAAAATATTTAGTGAGCAATGACTCTGCTATAGAAAAGCTGATTCTGTTTTTTCTGTGGGTTTTATCAGCTGGATACTGGGGAAAAAAATCACATTTGAAAATACTGATTTTAAGATACTCTGATGGTATTAAAATTTTATAAAAATGTCATGTTCTGAAAGATAATGATTTAGTTATTATTAAGCGAGGGGACATGCTCTAAAATTTGGAACCTTTAGATTAATAAGGTATTTTTCTAATGTCGGTCTCCTTTTAAATTTCATTTCTATGAAGGGCTTTATGTATGTGTATGTACTGCCATATATTTAAACATCTTTTTTTCTCTGTGTTCTAATGATGACCTTGACAAAAATTACTTTCTCCTGTGCTTATAAATTCATTTTAAAGGTGGAAAGGTGCATAAAAATGTCTAGTTTCCATGTAGAGTAGCATTCATAATTCAAATAGATGGCAGCATTTTAAGTTTGCTCTTCTGATATTTTTCACAGGTTGTGGCAATTCTGCAGAAGTTCTATTCCAACAGCGAAAGTGCATTGGGGTTAAATTTCATCCATGAACTCATCATAAGGTTCCGGCACTGTTCTAAGTGGGTTGGAAGGCAAGCTTTCGCTTTCATCTGTCAGGTTAGCAAGACCCGAGCAGGGATCTACTCTGGGTATAACTCTGCCATGTTATGAAATCAAGTTTACCAGACAGAGAATCTCAGCCCTGGAGTACTAGCCAGGAACTGAGGAATTACTTACCGAGCCCTCTCATCTCGTAGGACATTGGGACCAATCAGTGTGGTGAAGGGACTTGCCCAGCATTACCCCAGGGCTTCCCCACTGGTGAATGAGTACCCCAGGCATACTCACTCACCACGTAGATACTGATTGAATACCTGCCGTGGTCCAGATAGATTGTAGATGCTAAAGACAGAGTGGACAAACCTCTGCTCTCCCCACTTCCATCCAGTAAGGTAAGGGTCAGGCCCACAGTCCACTCCCATCCTGTCCAGGTTGGTGTCCACCACTGCACCTCACCTTAGCCAGTGGCCTTGGAAGGACGGCGGGATGAATTGGGCGGGGGGTTGGGGCAGAGATGTTAACCTCTTTAGAGTTATATCATACATAGAGTTCATATCATCCTGCCCAGCTCCCCAGATCGCCCTGTCTACTCAGCCTCTTGGAAATGAGGGTGTGATTTGTGTTTGCCTAGGGGCAAAGGTAGTGATAATGGCTGCTATTTCTTGAATACCTCTTGTGTGCCAGGCATCATGCCATACATTTAATTCTCTAATAAAAGGTAATGTGTTATGGTGGGTGCCTTTAATCCCAGCTACTTGGGAGGCTGAGGCAGGAGAATCGCTAATCGCTTGAACCCGGGTGGTGGAGTTTGCAGTGAGCTGAGATTGCACCACTCCATTCCAGCCTGGGCAACAGAGCGAGACTCTATCTCAAAAAAAAAAAAGTAATGTGTATTGAGCACAGCATACCTGTCTACCTTTAGACCGTCTCTTTTAGGTGAAACATTTGAAGCCCAGAGAGGTTAAGTCACTTGTTCATGATCACACAGGAAGCGTAAACCTGTAATTTTTTTTCTGCTAAAGTATTGTTTTAAACATTTTAACTTTATTATGCACGTTTTCAAGCATATACAAAGGTAGAGGGAATGGTGTAATGAATCGCTGTGAACCTGCCACCCAGCTTTGTTGATAGTACGATAAAGCTGGGTTGGGGGACCGTATCTGACCCCAGACCAAAGCCTCCTTTTTGTCCCTGATGACCACGGGCACCAGATGACTCATCAGCGCCCCCTGTTGGGCCAGTGGGACATTACAGGGGTGCCATAGCAGTCTGCTCTGAGGTCAGTGGATGGCGGAGTGAACAGCAAACTCAAAACCACAGACTTGACAGCACGGCCGTCTGTAAAGGAAAAGTCAGTGTTCCAAGTCAATTTGCAGAGAAAGCTTAAAGGAAACACTTTTTGCTTTTATTTTTAAATTATTTTTCTGAGATTAGAAAATCTGAAATGACTCTTGCAACTCGGGGTGGGGGGGAAGAATGGGAAGGGTGAGGGGTAAAAGACTACACATTGGGTGCCATGTGCACTGCTTAAAGGGGGCCAGGAATATGTGCTTGCTTTCTAGTGTTGTTATGGGCTTCTGTGGGCTGACAGATCTAAGCTACCTAGCGTGGTGCCTGGCACCTGGGGAACACTGGCACTGGTCATCACAGCGCCTATTTACCACGACACAAATTACCCTGTACTAGAAGAGCCACAGGACTTAGAATCCACACTTTGGCTTGCAGTCCCCACCCTGCTGCCACTTGGTGGTGATGAGACCTTTGGCTGTCACCACCACATTGGAAATGAATTGTTTTCACCTGTAAAACCAGGCTGCTGTTGAATTCCAAGGCTAGTCTTGGGAATTAAGTGAGAGGATACATGTAAAGTCTTGTAAGTGGAGAAGCTGTGTGCACATGCTGAGGGTTATCACAGGACTGTGTTTACTGATTATTTACAGAGGTCTGGGCATTGGGTTATGGTTTGAGATTTGACTGTCATTTGACAGCATAGCCACCGTGAGTGACAGGTGAGGGTTCTTGATCCTTACTGGTCAGCTGTGTGCAGTGTGGTGGCATACTCCTAGATGCCTTGCATAACAGACCAGTCATCATACAGATGAGGAAACTGAGGCTCGTAAATGTTAAGCCACTTAACCTGAAGCCACGTAGCTACTAAGACCAAGTTAGATTTTGAACCTAGACCTTTCTGACTCCATAGCCCATCAGATCTTAACCTACTTGGAACCCAGTGCTTGGTAGTGAATTATAACAAAATATTAACTGTGTTTCTAACCAAATGCAGTGCTTGAGATTAAAAAATTCACACACACGCCTCAAACCTACAGATTCTGAAATGACTTCTTTGGGATTAAAGAAGTGTATGTTTCTAGAAGACTGCTGGAAAACATCACTTCTTTGGCTGTGACTTTCTTGGAGCAGGCAGTGGTGAGCAAGGAGTGCATCCCCATGGACCAGTTCGTGGAGCACCTGCTTCCCAGCCTTCTGAGCCTCGCATCAGATCCTGTGCCCAATGTGAGGGTTCTGCTAGCCAAGGCCCTAAGGCAGGTGCTGTTGGAAAAGGGTAGGTGGAGCACTTTTCGGAACTCATGCATTTCAGGCAACCTCCATCAGTTGTTAAAGGCCACAACTAGATTTCCTCTAGGAAATTAAGGCAGGTTGTGTGACACCACACTTAAGGTTTATTTCGTAAATGAATATGTTAATTCTATGCATCATTTTATGTTATTTGTAAAATGACTAAGGAAATGAATGTAATTCAGTCTTCACATTTAATAAACATATGCTAAAATGCAAAATATTACATAGCTTTCCAAAAATGAGAGAATCTTAAAAATTTTGAGTTATGACATGAAAGATTGTGAAAGATAGCAAATGTAAGCCTTAACTGCTATTATGTTTTAATGGTATTATTTTGTGGTCAGTTAAAAAACATTTGTAACCCAACTAGTTGGTTATTTACACCTGGACAGGACTTAATAAACGCTTTGTGTTTCTTGGATAGTTTATTTCTACACCACACATATAAGAAAAATATCTTGAACTCTGCCCCCCACGTACATTTCTTGCCACTTCACCCCCTGCCCCACCCTCCCTGCAGCCTACTCCTGCTCCACACATTGCCATTTCTTTTGTGTTGGCAGGAAAAAAAAAAGATAGTTACTATAAGTTTTAAAATATGCATAACTGTTAGGAGTCCATCTTTAACATTTTAGAAATATTCTTTGATTAAGGCAGTTTGTCATTTGAAAGCACTTAAAAATGATCTATTGTCCTGACATGTGGCTAACAAAAAACCAAAATTAGAGTATGTTTTGAATACAGTTCATGGCACACATGATTCAGACTCATGGTTTCTCTCTTTAGCGTATTTTAGAAATGCCGGTAACCCTCATCTTGAAGTCGTTGAAGAGACCATCTTGGCTTTGCAGTCAGACCGGGACCAAGATGTTTCCTTTTTTGCAACCCTAGAACCAAAGCGGCGGAATACCATAGACACTACTGTACTAGAAAAACAGAATTAACTACTCTATGATGAATCACAGTCTGGCTGTTTCATGCTTGACACATATGGCTTATAATAACTTGAAGGGGAACTGATTATACTATACCAGCTGGGGGAGATTTCGGAACCTTTCATACTGTGCACTCAAAGACTGAATGATTGACCCCTCTCCCATCTGTACCCTGAAGGGACTGAAGCTGATTAGGGCTTTTTCTGGATGGCTGAGCCATCCTGATCAGTAAGTCTGTGGAAAGGCTGCAGACCAGGTGGCTAACTGGGCACTGGAGCCTCTGAACCATCAGGCTGCTTGCTGGCACGTTATTTTCTCCATGGCAGACTGTGTGATCTGAAGTCCCCCCACCCTTGCCGAGTAGTTTATTAGAAGCTCTTAAGTCTTTTATAGACCTGCATATTTCCTTCCCTAATGGTTTCCTATAAAATATAGCTTATGGCATTATATTTTATTTTTAAATGAATTACTGTACTTATATAAATAACTCTTGACAGGAAGAAAATATATTAATGTAGTATTTGCCCCCATCAGTGAGCTGAACAAATATATCATTTAAATCTATGCTCCACTTTGAGTTGCTACAAATATAGTTCAGTTTGTTTACTTTCAAAAAATGTGATAAAGAAATCTAAAGAATGATTGATGGCAGTCTTTCTCATATTGTGCCTTTGTTACAATCTCTGCTGGAACTTTTCCTCAGACACGTACTCCTCCCCTCCTGACAGGAACTGTTTCCCGAAAGATGTGTGTTGGCCTTTGATGATAGAGGCATAAAGCTGAAAGATTTTTCACTTTTACATGGATATGCTATCATATGTTTAAGAACTTGGGAGGGAGATTGGTAACATATTTTTTCATTTTTATATGGATATGTTATATGTCTAAGAACCTGGGAGGAAAATTAATAACCGAGATGCATGGATATTGACTTTATATCTAATGCTTTAGAATCTTAACCAAAAAAAGGAAAACCTGGTTCTGATCAGAACCTGCCCACAAGTTCTATGCACCTGTGATTTTGGAGGTCAAATGAAATACTCTTCAAATTGACTTAAGAAGTACACAACTCTTAGAGTTCATGCATTTAAAATTTTGACTAAGAAAGATGCTCTAGAATTTCACCAGGTTTTTAAAAATTAATAGTTTAAGATTTTCTAACCATTTGAACAAATTTCACATACATGTATGCACATGTCATTTTTCTTGTTTCTATTTTTATGTTCTCAGAGGTAGAATAAGGGAAGAAAGGAGGAAACGGCCCATTTGGGGTTTCAGCACTAGCTCTGCTGGGGGTTTGTAAGCTATTTTTATTCTTTCCTTCGATCTTTTTCTTGTTTGTATTGTCTTTATTTTTTAAGGAAATTTTTGAAGCTATGTATTGAATTTCCTAGTATACAGGGTGTTACCCCCACCTCCAAATTCTATTTAAGTAATTATTTTAAAAGAAAGACAGGAGTATATACACCATGGTAAAAATAATAATAATAATGATAAGGTTCATGTGTGAGACTTACAAACCGTACCCCAGGGTGGCATTTAGGCAATGTCTAAAAGTGAGTTAATAAGTCAGTTAATAAACTGGAAGCTACGTATTTTTAAAAAAATGGTCAATTTGTCTTGTGTTTAATATTTGCCTGAAGTAAATGGAGATATTGTTTTGCCTTGGTAAGTAGCAATTTTTAATTTTTTTATTGCCTACAAATTGAGAGTGTTTTTTAAAAAATCTGTGGGTCTAGCAGCAAGTAGAATTATTCAGCTGGAATCTTGTATTCTATACAGAGCTTAATTTTCCATTAAGGAAAAAAATGAGCTTCAGTTTGTGTTGTGATGTGTATAATTTGCATGCTGAATCACAACGTGCTTGGAGAGCTTGTAGACTCTTTGGTAAATAATCTAACCTTTACAATTTCAGTTTCTACGTTAACATTTTTCTATAATATGAGTTCCTTTCCAATGCAAGGATATTTTTCATGGCAGTAATTTCTCTGTAAAAATAATTTTTAAGCTTACATTTTACTCATTTTTGCAACAACTGAGATTTTTCCAAGACTGTTCTGTTTCCTCCTGCCCTCATAGCTGCCACCCCCATCACTTCAGCACTTGTGTTTTCTTATTATTCATGGGTACCATGTTGAGTGTTTGTAATTTGACCACCACAGGTAAGCTTCCTGTTTACTTGAACGCGCAGCCTCATCTCGGGTGAATGAATGGAAAATCACAGATGAGTTTCTTCCAGGCAGAGCTGACTCCAAAGGTATCTTAACAATAGAACCATCCCAGCCTTTCTAGAGTGGACATTTCCCCACTTAAGAGTGTTTATCAGCATCTTTCTGCCATCAAGAATTCAAGAGCATTTTCAAAATTGATAGATTTTGATGCAGTTTTGCAAGTTTCCATGAAAGGCTGCCTCCCACTTCTGGGGTCCACTCTCAAGTCGGGACTAGATTTGCTTCAGGGAGTCATGTTTATGAAATGTTTTTTTTTTTCGTTCATGGTAGAAGTGTTTTTATAACGAAAGTCTGCACTTTACAACTCTGTAGGCCATGCATGCAATGGACTGAGAGCCTTGTTCACGTGTAATTCCTCCAGGTAACTCATCCCAATTTATGCAAAGATCGTATTTTAAACAGACGCGGAGAAGTGATAACCTTTTCCTAACAGCAGCAAGAATGCCCCTTCCGTTTGCCTGGTGAAAAGAACTGACATTAACAGCAGCTTGGAGGCTGCAAGGAGGTGGGGACATGGCCTGAGCTCCGGCCAGGGGCCCAGTGCAGGTCATCGGAGCGTGGCCGCTCGGCGATGTCTCTGTATTTATCAATAAATCTCCCGGTTGTTTTGAGCACCTGTGACCTGTTCCATTATTTAAAAACCGTCTCCTGCGGCCACGTGCAACCCCGCCTTTGTTCATCACCGGGGCGGGAAAGGACCGCGGGGCCCTTGGGCGACGCCCGCCCGTCGGTCCCCTTGGGGGCTCGGGTGGCGGGCAGGGAGGGGCCTCGCCGTGGGTCTGGAGGGGGTGGCCTCGGCCGGGCCTGGACGTCACAGTGGAGCCCGGGGCTCGCGGGGCGTCAGGGCGGGGGCGGTGATGACGCGTGGCCGCCGCACTCGAGCCGGGGATGACGCGCGGCCGCGGCGGGGCCATGCAGCGGGCGGCGGCGGGGGCAGGCGGAGCGCGGGCGGCGGGGCCGCTGCGGGGCGCCCCTCTCCTGGACCCCAATGCGGGACGCAGGGGCGGTGCGGGAGCTGGGGTGCAGGGACGCGGCGGGCCCAGGGTGGGCTCGGCGGGCTCGCGGCCCCTCCCCGCGCAGCCCCCGGCCCGGGCTCGCGGCTGGAGCCAGCGGCTCGTCGGTGACCCGAAGGCCACGAGCGCGTCGCCCGACTTGGCACCTGATGTCTTCGTCCTCCGGGTGCGCCTGGAGGAGACAGGGGAGATGTTCCGAGTGGCAAACTGCCGCGGCGACATGACCGTGCGGGAGCTCAAAGAGGAGCTGGACCTGATGGTCGGCATCCCCTTCAACCTCCAGCGGCTCCAGTACCTCGACGAAGGTGACTCCTGCCCTGACCCCTTCCCTGGCCACATGCAAGGGAACCCAGTCCACTTCTGAAGCTGGATTCCCAAAGGGAAGTCTGCTTATGTGAGGACCCCCAGATGTCAAAGCAAACCCCAGCCACCCTGAAACCCAGATGGAAGGGCCACTTAGGGTCCTGGCCACAGAGGGACTGCCCAATCTCAGACACACAGGTTCACATTGGACTCCCAATCAAGGCAAACCTTGTCCACAGCAGGACCCTAATCCACAAGCAGGTCCTACCTGGATGGGCTGCATCTGCCAACCCTGAGCGAATCCTGTCCATGCCAGGATCCCAGGGGAAGCCTGACCCTCAGGCTCCCCATGTCTTCATAAGAGACCTGGGTCCTAAAGTCAACTCTGTTCATGTAAGACTTGTCTGAAACAAAGCCTGTCCTCAGCAGGACCCCCAAACCCAGGATAAGCCTGCCCATGTCAGGACCCCAAACTCAGAGCAAACCCCAAATCCTCCTCCATGCTGGTCTTGAGAACATCAGAATCCCATATCCTTTAGCCAACCATGTGCATGCAAGCATGCCAAACCTGGAACAAATCCTGCTGACCTCAGGACTCAAAAACCCAGAACAGAATTGTCTAACACCAAAACCCAAATCTCTAGGCTAACCATGACTACCTCATAACCCCAAATCCTCCAGCAACCGCATCCCCCTAGGATGCCAAGGCTTGAACAAACCTTGACCACCTCAGGACCCCAAAATCCAGAGCAAACATGCCCAACTGAACCCCAAATCTCCAGGCTACCCATGACTACCTCAGAACCCCAAAATTTCCAGCCAGTTTGGTCTTGCAGGGATGACAAATCAAAACAAACCCTGTCCATCTCAGGACCCCAAAATCAAGAACAAACCTGCCCAAGACTGAACCCCAAATCTCCAGGCTAACCATGACTATCTCAGAACCCCCAACCCTCCAGCAACTGTGTCCATGCAAAGAGGTCAAAGTGGAAACAAACTCTGTCCACGTTAGGACCCCAAAACCAAGAACAAACCCGGCTAAATCTGAAACCCCGAATTGCCAGACTAACCATGTAACTATTAGGACCCCAAATCCTCCACAACCATGTCCACACAAGGTTGCTAAAGTCTGAAACAAACCCTGCCCACCTCAAGACCCTATGTCTATATTGCAAAGTCTGCTCATGTTTAAGCCTCAAATCCTGAAGCTGTGACTGGCTGTAACAGAACCCTAAATGTCAGAGCAGACTCTCCCCACATCACGACCCTCAACTGCTCAATTCTGGACCCCCAGTCTTCAACTAACCTGTGCATCTGGACCCCAATCTATTAGCCACTTCTGTCTACATAAGGATGACAGAACCCAAAATGAACCCTGCCCACATATGGACCCCAAAATTCAAAGCCAACTCTGCTTACATCTGAAAGGCAGTCACCGAGCTCACCAGGACTATACCAGAACCCAAATCCATGCAAAATGTCTTCATAAGGGCTCCAAAGAATGAAACAAACTCTGCCCACAACAGGATCCCAAAGCTCAAGTCAAACCGATCCATATATGAATCCCCAGATGTGAAACTTTTGTCTACCTCAGCACTCCAAGGTCGAAGCCAGCCATGTCCATGTAAGGAAGTCAAGGTTAAAACCAAACCCTGCCTCCCTGAGGACCCCAAAGCTCAAAGCAAACTTTTCTTGTATTTGTAACCCAAATCTTTCAGCCAACTTTAATTGTACCAGAACCCCAAATTACAGACCAAATCCTGCATATAGCAGGGCCCCAAATTTTGAAGCAGATTTTATCACCATGAAGACCCCCAAATCTCAGGGCAGATGTGGTCGATTCCTACTCTCCAAATGCCACACTGCTCAGGACTACATCAGATCCCCACATCCCAAAACAAGTCCTGCCCGTACAAGGACTCCAAATCCCAGAACAGACCTTTTCACATCAGGACCCCCAAATGACAGCAAACCTTACTTTAATCAGAACCCCTAATCCAGAGTAAACTGCCCTCATAGGACCCTGAGTCTCAAGGCAAATGCTGCTATCCACATTTGAACCCCGAATACTGGCACTAATGCAGTCCATATCAGAACCCCAAATTCCAAGCTGTGTCCTTGTTCACATCGGGAGCTCAAAGCTAGTCCAGCTGGAATCAGAACCTAGAGATGAAAGTTTCCCATGACTGAATTAGGACCCCAAGGGCCCGGCTCCAGAGAAGTCCCATGTGACAGGCACCCTAGAGCCCATCTCTCGTTCCATCAGTCTCCTTCCCTGACCTGAAGACGTGGCTTTCCCTATCCCGATTCCCTAAAATATTTAGGACATGAGAACAGCATCAAAGCCCCTGGGCTCCATCATCTCCCCACCCATTTGAAATCAATGCAAAACACTTCAAGAAAATGAAGATATAAAAAAAAAAAATCTCTGAGCTGCTGCACAGAGAATGTGAACAGCTGATACTGCAGAGAGACTGCAGCTGTACTGCAGGGGCTGGGGAGCAAAGGAGACAAACAGATCGGAGAGCAGCCTGCCTCCACGGGCTTGGTGCTGCAGACACTGCCCTGCGGGGCCCAGTTCCCTAATGTGTAACACAGAGCCACCAGCTCTACAATTCTCAGAGCTGTTTCCCCGCTACGGACAGAAAAGATTTGGGAAACTTGAAATGCACAGCAAAAGCCAAAATATCTTCCTTTGCTCTCTTCAAAATAGGTTGAGCATTGTTCGTGACATATTTATTTTCCTATAGGAGTATTTGGAAGATGCTCTTGGCATTTTTGGAGCTTTCTTCGGAAAGGAATGTGTTTTGAGCCTTGTCTGTATTTAACATATTAAAAGTGAGGAGAGTTATTGAAGGATTTAGTAAGAGTTCCCAAAGAAGTAATTTGCAAGTTATCCTTAACTCAAATGCCTCACACCCTTTCTGTTCATTTATTTTCACTGATGAGCTATGCTGAGCTATAAATTCAAGAAAGCTAAGAGGGAACGAGAGAGAGGGGGTGACTTACCACTGATGTCACAGGACTATCACTCAACAGGCACTTAGCAACTGTTAGAGGCTCGACCTCTCTCTGCTGTTGCAGTCCTTGCTGTGGGCGGCAAACAAGAAAGACAGAAGGTGCTAGTCGTTATTAGGAGAAATTTGAGCTACTGCCTATAAATAATCCTCTGAGGCCTCTCCTACCTACCTCAAAGTTTGGGCAGGGGGTTGGGAGAGATCAAATGAGATCATGTGTGTGAAAACCTTGAGAATCACAAATCTAAATGGGGCGAGCAAATCCATAGGCTAGGATTGCCCTTACACGTCTGTTGTCGACTTTGATAATTTATTTGGCTGGTGATAATTAGTATTTGTCTAAGCCCAAGGCAGTGGCTGCCTGACTGTAGAAAGAGGATGTGCTTGGATTTCCGCAGGAGCTGTGCAGCAGGTGGGAGCTGCACTCTGGCACGTCTCAGGGAAACACAGCTCTACTCAATAGTCTCAAAGTTGTAAGGAGAGGTTGTCTTACTTAGACTAATTGTAGGTTATCTTCTGCATCTGAACCACAAATAGGACACTAATTAGCAGATTTGCTAATCACCATTCTGGGTTTACAGCTGCCATCCTGAGTTTCTGCTAGCAAATTGGTGCCCATAGAGCCAAGAGGGGGAAGCCAGTGGCCCTGGAGGGAGGCAGGTCCGGTGCCAGCACTGGCATGGCCGTTTACAGGCTATGTGAGCCTCGGTTTGCTTATCAGCAGGTGGAGATAACAAACCTCCTTGGAGGGCTGTCCTAAGATGAAAGAATATAGGTGCTCAGTCTGGGCACCAAGTCATCACTAAGTACCTAGTACATGGCGCAGAGCAGCGCATCATGACCCCAGAAAACTCACGAATCCCAGTCACTTGGAGTGTCATCTCACCTAGGCAGAGCCAAAACCTAATGTTGGTGTCGTTGCTCATGAAGAAAGCATGAGGTAGAAGCAGCTCTGGCACCCCGAGTGCAAATGAAGTGGATGTCAGCATCAGCTCCTCACATCACATCGGCTCTCAGCTGGGGGAGTTTTGCCCCCAAAGCCCATTTGGCAATATATAGAAACTTTTTTCTTTTTTAAGACAGGGTTTCACTCTATTGCCCAGTCTGGAATGCAGTGCTGCAATCTTGGCTCACTGCAACCTCTGCCTCCTAGCTCAGGTGATCCTCCCACCTCAGCCTCCTGAATAGCTGGGACCACAGGTGTGAGCCATCAGGCTCAGATAATTTTTGTATTTTGTAGAGACAGGTTTTTGCCATGTTGCCCAGGCTAGTCTCGAACTTCTAGGCTCAAGCAATCTGCCCACTTCAGCCTCCCAAAGTGTTGAGATGACAGGAGCGAGCCACTGTGCCGGCCTGGAGACATTTTTGATTGCCTTAATTTGGTGAACATGCTGCTAGCATCTCGTGGGTAGAGGCCAGGGAGCTGCTGAACACCCAGCAACGAGGGTGGGACCCTGCCACGAGGAGCTACCCAGTCTAAACTGTCGGCAGTGCCAAGGTGGACAAACCCGACTCAAGCTTCAATTTGAAAGATCCAACAATTTTTTGGTCATTGTCACCTCCTTAGCCAACTAATGACATTATCCAAGAGTGAGTATTTTGGTTTACCCCATATGACTTGTATAACCACATCGTGCTGTGTCTAATGTCTGGTTACTTCAAGTTTAAGCCATTCTATTTGTAGAGTTTGCCTTATAAAATGACTTTACTGACTCATGTACTTTTTCACAATAGGACAAGTTATAATTACAGAATTTTATAAATTGTTGGCATCGTTATTTTGTTCGGCTTCTGAGCTGAGCCAAATTAATTTTCTATAAAGCATTACCGACAACAGACAGACCCATGCGGCATCAGCAAATGAGATTCTTATTTGGTATTTCTAAAATTATCTTTGTGGTACCCAAGGTCAGATAATCTCTTAACCAGTGTAGTAGTTTATCTTTAATACCCAATTTTTTAAAAGAAAAAAACAATGGTTCCCTGCAGGAGTTTTGATGGATGAGGCTACCCTGACGTTCCACGATGTTGTTCCTGGCGGGATGATTTCATTATGTGTCTGGCATCATGACGGATGGACACAGCTTGTTTTGGCGGCTGTGGAAGGGGATCCCAGCAAGGTGTCTTCATGCTTCTTTACATGGATATTATATGTTATGAAGCAACCGTAAATTGTGGGGGGAAAATTAGTCTTTAATATGGATATATGAGTAACAGTTTCAGAGCGAAAAGAACGATGGCCGTGTCATAATTATGAAACACCACACCCAGGGTTTTCCTTCACTCCTTGGGTTTACCATTTCGCTGGGTTTATCGATTTGTGATTTATAACCCACTCACCACCCCGCCCCGCAAAGGAGTCGAGGCAGCACGTTTCTGTTCATGTGTATAAGTGATAAGGTTGGAAATCTAATTTAACACTGAGAGGAGAACTCCAGATAACAGGGAAACGTGCAGCCCGGAGATGAGGGCTGTGATGCAGGCTCCGGCCAGATGCCGCCTGGTGAAGGGGGAGAGGCCCCATGTTCCTCTATGCTTCCTCCTGGCCTCTCAGCTGGGCTCTAGGGGTGGGCAGTGGGGGCCAGAAGAATAGAAACCAGGTGTATACCCAACAGGGAAGATGAATCACTGCGACATGAAGGACAATGCTATATTCTTTCTAGAAAAGAAATTCGGTTGGAAAGCTATGTGCTTCTGGAGAAGACGAGACAGTTTGTTTTCTGAGAAAGGGGTCAGGGCAAGCTGGGTATAGCAGGGGCTGGGACTGGCTCTCAGAAGAGTGAGCGGGCTTGGGGCAAACGGGCAGGAGGCAGCCTTGGTGGGGACAGTGGGGAGGGTGGGGGCCCCGTCCCAACCCTGACGTATCTCCACCCAGTCCCTCCCGCTTGTCCTCCTCCGTGCTCTCCTCTGTCCCCTCTGCCTCCCTTCCCTTTGTCACCAGCAGTGTGGTCCGTGCTTGGTTTGCCGGCTCTTGCTCTGGCCATGGGGGTCACCTCCCTGCTGTCTGACATTGTCAGAATTGCCGTCATCCTTGTCTTGATTATGCTCCTCCTGCTCCCCCAGTCCTGACTCCCACATCAGGGAAGAGTGTCCTCCCTGGGGGGACCCGTAGCCTCCTCCCAGGCTCAAAGACTTAATTCACCACGAGGTGGTTGCACGACCGGGCTGTTCACCTGTGCGTGTTCGGCTTGCTCTGAAACCTAACAAAGACAGTGGGCACACAAATAGATGGGAAGGTTAGAGCCCACCTGGTCTCCAGAGATGCCTGTCACCCTCTGGGAGGCCATTTGTATTGGCTGGTGTCTTCCTTCGTGGCTTCAGCCACCTTCCTGTGGACACTGGGCAAAGCTATTTTCTCTCTTCAGAATATTGACAGGAAGACCTCCTTGCATTCCGAGCCTGAGTGACAGTGAATTTGCATTTCCCTTACATATATAAAGCGTTAAATCCTGGCCTCCCCACCCTGCCTGGGTGTTTCCCAGCTTCTCAGTGAGGGTTTGCACCTCTCTTTTCCCATCATGAGCCTTAATTTGGCATCAGGCAAGCCTTCCCCCAAGCATGCCCAGCCAGCTGTCCAGCAAAACGTAGCCACACTTTTCAAAATAACTCAAGCTCCTCTTATCTTGCCCAGCTGTCTTGTCTCGGGGTTACGGAAGATTCCTTCTACCGAACTGCAAATTCAGAACATTTTGAGGGTGAGAAGTGGAAGCAGTGGACGTCTCAGAGGGCGTTTGTGGCGCTGTATGTGGCCTCGCACAGAGGTCACATTGATGCTGTGCAGTACCTTCTAGAACACGGTAATTCTGGTAGAATGCTTGCTATGTTCAAGAGCTGGGATTTTTTGCAGGTGGAGAGGACAGAGTATCTTGTCTTCCTGGTGCCTCCAGCAGCGGTTTTCTGGACCTATGTCTTGTCAGCCACCAATCAGGGTCCGCATGGAGGCACTCACTCCCTGTCTAGGCGAGTGTCTTACGGCACACCAGTCAAAGGCTGCCCTTTTTCTCTTCACCAGGCCTCAAGAAGACTCTTTCTGCTTCAGTGAGGCAGACATTTTGGGACCCAAGATGCAGGGAGCAGCCACAAACGTTTCCTGGTTTATTTTCCACCAGGCACATTGCTGGGAATATTCCCATGCTGTCTGCACGATTTCCACCCTCATGTGAAATTAGGACGCTGCAATGGTCCAAAATGGTCAAGCCTCTGGCTGGGTGCGGTGGCTCACACCTGTAATCTCAGCACTTTGGGAGGCCAAGGTGGGCAGATCACCTGAGGTCAGGAGTTCAAGACCAGCCTGGCCAACATGGTGAAACGCTGTCTCTACTAAAAATACAAAAATACAAAAATTAGCTGGGCGTGGTGGCATGTGCCTATACTCCCAGCTACTCAGGAGGCTGAGACAGGAGAATAATATATATATACACACACACAAAAAAAACAAAAAAACCCCAAATAGTTCACCCTCCAGCTGGCATAGCTCTGTGGTGGATGGCACACTCATCATTCTCCCTTCCCCAAGCCTTGTTATTATTTTCTCACAAGACATTCATGTGGGACTCTTTTTTTCAACCTACCTCCACTTAAGGGCCTTCTTCCTCTTTCTCTCTCTCTCTCTCTCTCTCTGGTTCACTTGATGGGTAGAGGCAGAAGACTTAGCCAACATTGTCTCCAAGTTAAAGAGCTTTACACGACATTCCATAGGTGTACACTCTATCCTCCCTGGACGTGCGATATTTTTGGGAACAGATGCCCACTGATGGTGATGCAGACCATTCAAAAACAAAGGATAACTTAGCTGTTAATAGCAGTAACAGCGCAGACCACCAGCTGCCTTGGAAAAAGGAAGAACATGATACGTGGTGTTTGGTCAATGGTTTGGGCTCTGGAGGGGCCTTTCAGAAGGGTCTCCCGTATCAACTTGCCTCCAAATGAGACCCCCTTTTTCCCCACCCACAGCCTTGGCCCCAGCCTCTCTCAGCTCTGTCATAGCTATTTTTCCCACTTACACCAAGCAAGGTGGGTAACATCTTGGATTTCTTGGGCTGGATGTTTGGGCCATGCAATGGGCGTATAAACCTCTGTAATAGGTAAGGTTACCTCCGCGATATTCTCCTTCCTTCCTTCACTAACTTTCTGTACTTTGCTTGTTGTAAAATGAAGTATGGGCTTTGCACAGCCCAGCAGTCCTTTAAGCTCATAAAAAGTCATTTTCATTCTGATGGAACTGTGATGTATTTGAAGGCACCAGTTAAAAAATTACAGCCAGCTTTGCAAAGTTTTCTGTCCTCCACAGACAGCTGCTGGGAGGAGGCACCATGGTCGACACCAGTATTCTAAGAGCCTATTTGAAACTTTACCTCACCAACCAGCCAGAGCTCATAAAAACTGGCTCCCGAAATGTCTGCTGAATTTAATTGAATTGCCTTATTTTCTGTGTCATGATATTTGTTACCCAGAGTTTGATTCAATTCCACAAGTCCAGATTGGACACCTGTCATTAGTCCATCCATCTGCAGGATGCGGTGACGAATTCAATCGAAGTAAAATCTGTCTATAAGTCAGTCTGCCCGTTGCCTGTCATTTTCTGAGCACCTGTCTTCTGCAGGCCCTGAGCTACGTGCTGGGGATGAGAACAGCAGCGAGCCAAATGTGTGTGTTTTCTGCCCTCGTGGAATTTCTGAGGGGAATTCAGTAGAGTATCACAAATAATTCCATGGTCAATGGTGTACATGGTGTTTTGAAGATGTAGCGTATCTATTGAGCTTATATAGGAGGTTTCATGGGGTGGGAAAACTGAGGAAGATTTTCCCAAGGAAGGAAATGAAACCTAAAGAAAGGTCAGAGTTAGCCCAGAAGAAAATGGATGAGAGTGTTGTACAACGGACCTGGGGCAGGATGTAGAGAGCAGGGTGTGTTTTAGGGATGAAGGTGGAAGGCAGGTATAATTGGAGACTTGGTGGTGGGGTTGGGGAGGAGAGTATGGCAGGAGGGAATGCTGGAGCAGTAGTGGCAAGGTGGGGTGGGGGTGAGCGGGAAAGACCTAGACGATCACTCCACAGGTGGTGGGAGGCAGTGATGGATCTGAGCAGGAGTGTGATATGGGCATTCTGGAAAGATCATTGGCTGCTGCCAGGGGAATGGACTGGAGGCAGGGCAGTGCTGGAGCTGGGCCAGGCGGCAGGACCTCCCTGGGGAGCACTCCCTTCACAGCCCAGGACCCCTCCTGTGCTTCCCCTCTGCACGTGTCTTCCTTCTGGCCAATGCTTTTATTTTACAGGAGCCAGCTGCCTCAGCAGATCGCCCCTGGGCAGGACACCTCTGCATGTGGCTGCAGTCATGGGCCAGTTGGACTGTATAAGCCTCCTGGTCCGGCACGGGGCCTCCATCCATGACAGAGATGCCAAGGGGGAGACCCCCATCTCCATTGCACACCGCCTGAACCAGATACAGAGCGAGCGGCAGATGTATCTCCTCCACCAGAGAGCAAAGTCAGGGATAAGGGATCCAAGCGACTTGGTCATGCAGAAGGCTTTGCGGAGGGTCAAGTCTGGGCCTGGGTCTAAGAAGATGATGATGACCCCTCATTAGCTCCCACTGGGAATGTTTGCCCATGGAAGCTGGCTTGGACAGCTTTGCAGAGTTCAATCCCATGGGGGCCCTTGTTGCACAGGGAGGCAGGAAAACAGGGCAATTAACCTGAATCAGATACGAAATTATCTGTCCTGTTTGCAAATGATTTCGGGAGGGTGTTGATGGAAGCGGGTAAGTCTGTGTTCATTTAGTAATCCATTATAGACCGAACAGCCTCGGATGCCAGCCTTTAATTTTAAACTATTTGCGCATTGTACCCAATAGCGCTGCTTGGGGTGATGGGATCCAATTACCTTCTCTCCCTTCTGGGGACTGTCTAATGCACGGGATAATACGAGTAATAACAATAATGATAATAGCACGATTGTTATTGTACAAACCAAGTGCCAGTGAGTGTCGGGAGGTCGTGCGTAGTGTGGGCTGTGAATTTCAGTTTGTAAAGCCCATGGAACTAAAGGCTCCCACAGCTAATGTTTCAGAAGGTTTCCTGAGCCATCTTTGGGGTCTTCTTCTTGAGTGAGGGGCAGAAGGGAAGCTGGGTGAGCTTGGCTCTCCAGACACATTCTCCAGAAGGGACTAAAAAGTAACATGTTGGCATTAGATGGAGTGGAAACAGTGTAAAAGATGGTGGGAATCGGGCTGGCCACATCTTCCCTTTGACCCCTCCCCAGTGGTCCAGGCGGTCTCCTCTTGCCAGCGTTCTCCTTTTCCTGCCAGCACTGGGATAGCCCTTCCTTCTTTCCTTTGTGGAGACCACCTTGGAGTGCCTGTGTTCAACTCTCAGGTTTCTGCATTACAAAACCTTATACCAGCCGGGCAAAGTGGCTCATGTCTGTAATCCCAGCACTTTGGGAGGCCGAGGTAGGTGGATCACGAGGTCAAGAGATCGAGACTATCCTGGTCAACATGATGAAACCCCATCTCTACTAAAAATACAAAAATTAGCTGGGCATGGTGGCTCGCGCCTGTAGTCCCAGCTACTCAGGAGGCTGAGGCAGGAGAATTGCTTGAACCCAGGAGGCAGAGGTTACCGTGAGCCGAGATCGCGCCATTGCACTCCAGCCTGGGTAACAAGAGCGAAACTCCGTCTCAAAAAAAACCTTATACTGTGTTGTAGGATGTGCCTGGTGTGCCCGCAGGGGCCCAGCCTGCGGACTGCATGAGTGAGCCGGGCACGGGAAACAAGAAGGAAAGACAGCAATAGGGCCAGCTGTCTGAAGAGGGCACCAAGACGCGGCTCCTGCAGAAATGAAAGGCAGAGGCTGCTAGAGCTTTCTAGGGCTCTCCAGACCTAGAAATCTGGCTTTTTGAAAGGATCTCTCTTGATTTTTTTTTTGAGATAGAGTTTTGCTCTATTGCCCAGGCTGGAATGCAATGGCGCCATTTTGGCTCACTGCAAACTCTGCCTCCTAGGTTCAAGTGATTCTCCTGCCTCGGCCTCCTGAGTAGCTGGGATTACAGGCACTTGCCACTATGCCAGGCTAATTTTTGTTATTTTTAGTAGAGACGAGGTTTCACCATGTTGGCCAGGCTGGTCTTGAACTCCTGACCTCATGATCTGCCTACCTTAGCCTCCCAAAGTGCTGGAATTACAGGCATGAGCCACCGTGCCTGGCCAGATCTCTTGATTTTTAAAATTTGGCTTGAATTTTTGAAGAACGTGGTCTGCTACAAAAGGAGTGAGAAGACGTGGGGGCACACCCACGTGACTGCCTCTTGTTCTCAAACTCTAATTCCTTTCATGGAGAAGTGTGGTAGAAACAACCTAAGTCTTTCTAGAACAATCCCAGACTCTGACGCCACAGCAAGGGAGTGGCCACGGGTCTTGCTGGGTGGCATGTGGGGTCCACTCTCCCACCTCCCACAGGACATTTATGTTTCTCTAAAGCCCTACCTTGTAAGCTACTTCTGGAATCAAAATGTGTGGCAATGGTTTCGTGACCATTGCAGTTTTTCTGGGTCTGGGAAACAGCCGCCCTTTCCCACTTCCCTCCCGAGAACTGGAGTCAGCTTTTAAATTAATTGGCTGCACTTCCTGCTGTTATAGCAAGTAAGATCTGTGTTGATGATGTGGTTTTACACTCAGTGTACGTGGCTGTACCCAGCTCAGCACTCTGTTTGACAAATAATAGTCAAGGAAAAAATAGCTCAGCATCAACTATGTCAAAGCTGAGATCCTGCTCTTGGCAGACGTTCTGCAAAGTCAATAGGCAGATATTAAGCAACTCCAACCCAATGGGGCAATCCATTTAGCTAATGAGGTGTTGAGGGGGGTGATGCGGGCACTGTTTTAACTTAACAAGTGGCATTACTCAAAGTCGTGCATTTGCCAGGAGCTCTGCCCAGGTGCCTTCATTGTTTGGAGAGCCAGCTGCTTGACTCATGTATCGAAAATTCTGGGGCAAGCCCTCCATCTTCATCTACCTCCAATTTAATTAAGAGCTTGGCCAGATATGGGGCAAGTGCCAAACTCTTCGTGGTGATATTTTGCTCAGTCTGTGGTAGGGTCATCTGAACACTCTTGTAGGTCCTGGGGAGCACTTCATTTTAGACAACCCTAACATCCTATTTACATTGAAACAAGTGTGCATCATTTACGAAATAAAATATATCCAGAGTCACAGAAGGGTTGAGTTGCCATTGGGTGATATGTTACATTTTGTAGACACTTCATTAGACATTTATTTTGAAGGTTTTTTTTTCACATTTTGGGAGCCAACAAAAAGTCGTTTTTTTTTTTTTTTTGATTGTGTGTGTGTGAGGTCAATCTCAAACATTTTGTTGGACCTTGGGGGTGGTCTGGCATGGTGGTCAGGCAGGTTTCTGCTCTTTGTAAAGTGGACAGGAGCTTCCTCTTGTAAAGGAGCTCCAGATGGTCTTTCAGGTCATGGCATCCCGTTCCTTCGCCTCCTCTGGCATCCCCAGGTATGGAGAAGAACTGCCTGCGCGGAGTTGGGGATGTAGGCTTTGGGGTCAGCACAGATCTCAGCTTGCATCTTACTGGCTCTGCCATGTGGCCTTGGGTGAATTCCCCACTGCTCTGAGCCAAGAATCCTCTGTAGAGGGGAAAGGAGGTTAATTCTGGTCGCTGAGCTTGCCAGAAGGGCCTGGGAGGTGGGAAGCCTCAGTATATGTCAACTGCTATAGTCTCAAAGATTGGCTGGAAAATCTTGCTGAAGTCATGGCTGAAATTATTGACGTTGGCGAGAGGGGAGATAGAAGACCCATTTGGTGCCTTTCCTGACCTCCCAAGTGTTGATCACCAAGAAAACCCTCATGAGCTGACCCTTTGAGCTTGGTGGCTCCATGGAAATGCCATTGTGTATCCTTGGATTTCTTGGAGGCCAAATAAACACGAAGTCTTCTTCCTACCCTCGTCACTGTCAGGGACATTGCTTACCCATGAGCCTTACGCCAGCCTGTCAGGCTGGAGCCCACTGGAGAAACGAACCCACTTGCTATGAGCAGATGATGATGGCAACCGAGTCAGCCATCATGTTTCCAGTTGCCTTGGCTGCCAGGGGGCTCAGAGCCAAGGTTAATGCCCACATGGGGCAAATATCCAATGCCCTGGCCTCCTTGCCTTTTATCTTCCCTTGAATGAGTTATTTTCCTTTCTAAAATCATAACTGCCTCATACAGGTGTTGAATTGTAAATTTCCTCCTTTCTGGAAGTCAGTGCAGTAGAAATTTTGAGAGATAACGTCAACTGTGGTGTTGGAGGGTGACTTGAACGTCTCACCCAGGGCTGCCTTAGTGGGCCCAGCTACCTGGCCGTCCAGCCTTCCAGGAGGTGAAACAAAGACGCTGAACTTTTCTTCTGCACTTCATTCCATTGGCGGAGTCTCCAGCAGCCTCTGCAGCCACGAGGCAGGTGTTGAGGATGCCCCTCTGGGCTTCTGCACATCCTGGGTCTGCTAGGCTCTGCCCCAGTCCTCAGCACTTTGCTTTCTCTCTCTGAAGATGACTCCAGGAGGCCTTCAGCTGCATGCTGGGCTGTTGCCACTGTCTCCTCCCTCCATCTCAGTTGTGGGACACTCCCTTGCCTGAAGCATATTCACCAACCCAGGGATTCCCAGAAAGCAGGGAGGGCATCTCACCGGTGGCGCCTCAGGGGACTTCAGGTGGTCCCTGACACTGTATGAAGTGACACTGAGACACTGGGTGGGAAAAGCAATCCCTCCGCACATTGCCCTCGAGCCTCTCAATATCCACGAGGAGAAAGTTTCCTTTTTCTGCTAGTGTATCTTCAACAACTCCCGGACCCTTGCTAATCTCCTTCTTAAAAACATCCACAGTATTCCATGGTGTAGATGTGCCACAGCAATGAGAACACATGGACACAGGGAGGGGAGCACTACACACTGGGGTCTGTCGGGGGGAAATAAGGAGGGACAGTGTGGGGTGGGGAGTTCGGGAGAGATAGCATGGGGAGAAATGCCAGATACAGGTGATGGGGAGGAAGGCAGCACATCACACTGCCATGTGTGTACCTTGCAACAATCTTGCATGTTCTTCACATGTACCCCAAAACCTAAAATGCAATAAAAACAAACAAAAAATCAACAGAGTGCAGTGTTCTGTAGGTGACAGCATTTTGCTAGGATTTAATCGAACTGTCTTGTTTTCAGCGCACTGCAGGCCAGGGTTCTATCTCTTTCTCTTCTCCTTACTAGTTGTGTGACCTTAGGCCAAATGGTCACCTTCCAAGAGCCTCGGAGTCTTTATCCATCACGTGGGCCTCATCACCAGCATCCTAACCTGGTTTGCATTGGTGAAACCAGATGGCCCATGTGGATTGTGCCCTCAAGACCCAACGCCTTGTCAGTGTGACCTCGATGTGCAGTGGGAGGGGTCTGGGCTTGCCGTATGGCAGATCCGGTGTAGAATTTTCCTCCACCACGAGCTGTGTGGCACCGGGCCAAGCAATGGCACCTCTCAGAGCCTTAGCTTCCTCTTCTGTAATAATCGGGTAATAAAACCCGCCCCTGCCACTGGAGGGATTTAATGCCTGGCACGGAGCAGATGCTTGAAAAATGGTAGCCATTATTATTATTATTATTGCTACCCCCACCTAATTTGCTTAAGATGTTTACTCACTGGGAACCAATACACCCCCGGTCTCCAGATAGCCTCATACATTTCCAGCAAACCTTATACAATAAGCTCTCTGTCCAGAACTAATAATCCCCAAAGTGGGAGATAAAGAATTTCCCTTAAATTTGCTGATGCGGGTGTTAAGTAGAGGGCTTTCTCAGCAACTGGCAAAAAGTGCGCTCTGAACTCGAAACTCCAGGGCCGATTCTGCAGGAGAAGAAAACAGCTCTCAGGCGAGAGGAAAATTCCAGTCACCGGGCTCTGCCTCCGCAGCGTCGCACTGACTACAGATGCTTCCAGCAGAGGGCACAGAAACCCATTAACATTTAGACAAACACCCGTGTTTGTGTTCATCGGAAATGTCAGAGACGCCGCAGTCTGCGCCACTTTGAAAACTCAAGAGCAGGGCTCAGCAACAGGGCCTCATAGAGGGGCTTTTCTGCCTGAACCCCTGGAATGGTCTGCAAAATGTACCTATCTGTACACATTTTCTAGGGGAAACTTCATAGCTCTCATTATATCCTGAAAGGGTCTATGGACCACCCGCTTCCCCAAGGTACAAAACCTGGTCATATAACAAGGACCTCAACCATACCAATTATCAAAGTAATAAACCAAAGCATTGGTACAATGTCACCCTTTACCCATTTGGTTGGCTTGCATTATCAATTCACAACTGGAAAAATGATAAATACTGATAACATCTGGGCCTGCAGGGTGTGTGTGTGTGTGTGTGTGTGCGCGTGTGTATGCGTGTGAGGCCTCAGAAATGTGTTGGCGCTGCAGAGGGGAGCTTGCTGATTTCCATCTTCCGGCAGAATTGATTGCTACCTGACAATACGTATTCAGAATGCCCACGACTTAGCACAGCGGCCTTGCTTCTGTAAATCCATACTACAGAGAGAAAACCCCCGTGCAAAATGAGACCTGTTTGCGAATGTTCGTGACTGCTGTTTATAGTGGCAGGTGCCTGGAAACACTCCACATGCCCACAAGGGAGAGGGATGGTGGCACATTTTGCAGCTACGAAAACATGACTTCATCTGTATGTATAGGCCAGGGAACAGTCATGACGGGTATCTGGGATGTGTCATTAAGTGAAAAACAGCAAGTTGCCCAAGAAATGTGTATGAGAACAATTTGAAAAAGAGGTAAATCCAGTAAGTGTCTATATATGTTTATTTGAGCACAAAGAATGATGTCAAAGGTACACCCCCAAACTCTTAGCATTGCTTGCTTCAAGGTGGTAGAACTGTTTTACACAACCCTAACTTGTTACAACCAGCAAGTCTCCTTTTTTAAGTCAGGGTCTCACTTCATCATCTAGGCTGGAGTGCAGTGGTACAATCAAGGCTCACTGCAGCCTTGACCTCCTGGGCTCAAATATCCTCCCATCTCAGCCTCTTGAGTAGCTGGGACTATAGAAATGCCCTGCCATCCTGGCTAATTGTGTGTGTGTGTGTGTGTGTGTGTGTGTGTGTGTGTGTGTGTATAGTAGGGACAGGGTTTCACCATTTTGCCCACACTGATCTCGAATTCCTGGGCTCAAACAATCTGTCTGCCTCAGCCTCCTCCCTAAGTGCTGGGATTATAGGAATGAGCCATAGTACCTGGCCCTCCTTTTATTTTTTATTGTGGCGGAAGACACGTAACATTTATCCTAGTGACATTTACTGTATTCACAATGTTGTGCAACCATCTCACCATTTCCAGAACATTTTCATCATTGCCAAAGAAAACCCCATACCCATTCACATTCACCCCAGACACCACTCCCTCAAGCCCTAGACCACCACCAGTCTACTTTCTGTCTGTACATTTGCATATTGAATATTTCACATAAATAGGACCATATAATAGGTATTTTTTTTTTTTTGAGACAGAGTCTCGCTTTGTCACCAAGGCTGGAGTGCAGAGGCATGATCTCGGCTCACTGCAACCTCCGCTCCCAGGTTCAAGTGATTCTCCAGTGTCAGCCTCCAGACTAGCTGGGACAATAGGTGCTGCCACTGTGTCTGGCTAAGTTTTGTATTTTTTAGTAGAGACTGGGTTTCATCATGTTGGCTAGGCTGGTTTCAAATTCCTGACCTCAGGTGATCCACCCACCTTGGCCTTCCAAAGTCCTGGGACTACCAGCGTGAGCCTTTTGGATCTGGTTTTTAGCATGTTTTTGAGGTTCACCCATATTGTGGTATGTTTTAGTACTTCATTCTTTTTTTTATGGCTGAATGACATTCCATTGTATGAATATATCACGTTTTGTTTATCCATTTATTAGCTGGTAGAAGGGTTGCTTCCACCTTTTGGCTACCATGAATAGTTCTGCTATGAACATTGGTGTATAAGGATTTGTTTTAATTCCTACGTTCAACTTTTGGGTGTACCTTAGGAGGGGAATTGCTGGGTCACATGGTAATTCTGTGTTTAACAGCATGTCTTACTTACTTTTGAATTAAAAAAAAAAAAAGGCTGTGAAGGCTCATGCCTGTAATCCCAACACTTTGGGAAGCCGAGGTGGGAAGATTGCTTGAGTCCAGGAGTTTCAGACCAGCCTGTACAACATAGTGAGACCCCCATGTTTTACTCTACAAAAAAATAAAAATAATTTAGCTTGTGGCATGCACCCATAGTCCCAACTACTCAGGAGGCTGAGGCAAGAGGATGGCTTGAGCCAGGGAGCTCGAGGCTGTAGTGAGCTGTGATCACACCACTGCCCTCCAGCCTAGGTGATGAAGTGAGACCCCGTATTTAAAATAAAAAATAACCAATATAAAAAAGGAAGGAGAAGAGAAAACGCCCCCCGCCCCCGCCCAAGCTCTCTAGAGTTGGAGAATTATGACAATCATATGCGAGTATCTTCCAGGCACCCTGCACACATGATCTCATTTGGTCTTTTCAGTGACCCTGGGAGGCGGAGATTCTTAATCAGCATTACAGTCTCATGGGGGCTTTGTTAAAACATAGATTGCTGGACCCCACCTCCCAAGGAAGCGAGACTCAGTGTTTGGGACAGAGCCTGAAACTCTGCATTTCTGACAAACTTCCCGGGAAGGTGGAGCTGAACAGCACTGAACACGTTCTCTTGCATGCCTATTTGGCACGGAGGAAATGGAGGCTCAGAGCAAGGCTGCCACCTGCTGCAGTAACACACAGTGAGGATGCCCGCCCCCTCTGCCGTAGCTTCGAGTGTCTGCCGGGGTGAAGCTTGCCAACTCACAGAATGTGCCTGCTTTGTGCGGCAACGGCAAAGGTTCCACTCACATTTGGGAGGCAGGTGGGGAGAATTTTGGTTCTGGAGTCAGCTTGCCCGGGGCCTTCCCGGAGGCTACGACTTCGGTTACTTCTCCAACTTCCCTCTTTCCCCACTCGTAAAGGCAGAAAAGGCCAGCATCCATTCTCAAAGCATCGCCTGCTCTGCCCAGCCAGAGTCCAGCCGGGACAGGAGCACCGGACTGAGCAGGGCCAGGCAGTGCAGAGGGCGGGATGGGTGGGCAGGTGCGTACAGCCTCGGACGCTTCCCCCTGGGCACACCCCAGCCCCAGCGGCCCACAGGGCACACCCCAGCCCCAGCGGCCCACAGGACACACCCCAGAGGGTCCTGAGCACTTTCATCCCCTCTTGCCCTGGATTCAGAAAGAAAATCTTCCCCGGGCCGGCCGCGGCCTGCTCCCGCCAGGTGGCGCTGTCGCACGCGGTAGCCGCAGGTGCGCGGCCACGACGGCCTGTAGGTGTCACTGCGAGACCGCAGATCCACTCCTCGCGCGGAGCCTCCCGCGGATCCAGTGGGCTGCCCATCCGCCCCCATCCGCCCCCACCGGAGCTGCAGATCCGGCTGCATACCCCAATTTTCTCCTTTCCCGTTAGGCCGTTACCCCAAAGATTTTCCACTGTTGGTATTTTTGTACTCTGTTGATCTTTGCATAGCAGAGACTATTTTGAAAAATATGTAACTACGTGGAAAGTGTTTTCACGTGCCACTCATAGTGTAAGAAATTAGAAACACCGCCCTCCAGTCCAGAGAGTCTTCCCCTGAGGAGTTTACGAACTATGTTTTTAGGGTCAGGGATAAGAGCCAGCCAGCTTTACAGACAAATTCCATTTTTTAAAACCCATCCTCCTAAAGGGAAGAAAAGTCTAGGACCTACCTTTCAATCCTGGTGAACATGGTAATTAATATTTACCCAGGAGGGGCTGCAACAAGAAAAGCGAGAAGGAATTGGGCTTGCCTAGGTATTTCCAAGCCTAAGATCCTCAACATCATTCTCCCCAAGCAAGGTTCCAGTCGTGTGTCTCTGAAAAGGGGTGCATTCCGACAAATGTGTCCTTGGGTGAATGTGCCATTGTGCAAACGTCCTAGAGTGTACTTACACAACCTAGGCGGCAGAGCCCACTCACACCTAGGATGTGGGGCATAGCTGATTGCGCCTGTGCCATGTTACTTAACCTGTGCAGCACGCTGCTGTACTGAATGCTGTGGGGCAGGGTCTCCAACCCCTGGCCGCAGAGGGGTATTGATCGGCGGGAGGAGCAGGTGAGCGGCAGGCTAGCAAAGGAGGCTTCATCTGTATTTACAGACGCTCCCCAGAGCTTGTGTTAGGGCCTGAGCCCCGCCTCCTGTCAGATCAGCAGCGGCATTGGATTCTCACAGGAGGGGGACCCCCGTTGTGAACCGCGCATGGTAGGGGTCTAGGCTGCGCGCTCCTTACGAGAATCTAATGCCTGACAATTTGTCACGGTCTCCCATCATCACCCCCAGAAGCGACCGTCTAGTTGCAGGAAACAAGCTCAAGGCTCCCATTGATTGCACATTTTGATGAGTTGTGTAATTATTTCGTTATATACAATAATGTAATAATAATAGAAATAAGGTACAGAATAAATGTAATGCGCTTGAACCATCCCAAAACCATCACTCCCCTCTGGTCCGTGGAAAAACTGACACCCACGAAAGGGGTCCCTGATGCCAAAAATGTTGGGCACCGCTGCTGTAGGTGGTCGTAACACAATGGTAAGTCTTTGTATATCTAAACACAGAAAAGGTACAGAAAAAATACAATATGAAAGATAGGGAATGTACACCTGGGTAGCGCACGTACTTGAATGGAGTTTGCAGGACCGGAGGTTGTTCTGGGTGAGTCGGTGAGAGGGTGGTGGGTGAATCTGAAGGCCAAGGATTCACTACACCGGGTAGGCTTTATAAACACTGCACACTTAGGTTACACTACAGTTTTTCAAAAAGTAACTGCACTACAACTGTCTGATGGGTAGGGCCACAGGAGTCTTGAGCTCCATTATAATCTTATAGGACCACTGTCATACATGTGGTCTGCTGTGGACTGAAAGGTCGTTGTAAGTGAATAATCCATGTCATGTAGAGAAGGGCTGAGATGTAAAATGAGTGAGCACATGTTGGAATTACTATTTTTTACCAAAGTATACCATCGAAGAAGTTCATGATTTAGTTCAACTTTCACCAAACTGCAGCATATATATATATATATATATATATATATATATATATATATATATATATATATATATTTTGAAGTAGTCTCGCTCTGTCGCCCAGGCTGGAGGGCAGTGGTGCAATCTCAGCTCACTGCAACCTCCACCTCCCAGGTTCAAGTGATTCTCCTGCCTCAGCCTCCCTAGTAGCTAGGATTACAGGCACCCGCCACCATGCCTAGCTAATTTTTGTATTTTTACAAATACTTAGAGACAATGTTTCACCATGTTGGCCAGGCTGGTCTCAAATTCCTGACCTCAGGTGATCCACCCGCCTCGACCTCTCAAAGTGCTGGGATTACAGGTATGAGCCGCTGCGCCCGGCCTGTGGTGTATTTTATACCTGGTTCATCTCGCGCATGGTTTAAGAATCATATTTAAATAATGAAAACATTCGTCAGTCTGTTTTTGCCCAGTGCTATAAAGTATTGCATTTCATTCTTGTAATGACCCAGTGAGGTATTATTTTTCCCACCCCGCAGGCAGAGTCAAAGGCTTGCAGAACCAAAACTCCTGGCTTTGATGAGAAATGAATCCCTGCTCTGTGGCGTAGAGCTAGACCAGAGGGAGAGACAAACAGGTGTCCTAGAAATGCCGCGAGGAGCCCGTCTCACGCCCACACATTCACTCAGCAAGTGAGCTGCTGCAGCCCTTGCACGCCAGTCAGCTCCCCTGGGCCATCAGAAAATGATCTCATCGTTCCCACCACCGCCCTGTACACCTGTTCTGACGTTTCCCCTCCCTGCCTTGGGTAGTGCAAATATTTGGGTAGAGCCATTTACAGGTGCTCACCAACAGTCACCTTTTGCAGATCTGAAAAAACATCCAGCCTGCTCCAAACAAAAGCTGTATTTGCTCTTCCAAAGCGGCCCTTTTCCCTCAGCTCAGGGCCAGGCTGCGCATGGCAGTGGGGCTGGCACGTCTCCATTTGCCCAGCTCCTCAGGGTGGGCCTGGGATTTGGGAAGAAGGTGGGTGGCCAAAGGGTGTTAGCTGAGTGGGTGCTGAACGTGGCTGTCCCCTGACCATCCAAGGCTTCTGTTGGGGGAACTCAGGTACTTGGTGGGTATTTGGACACCCCCATTGGGGACGCCCACACTGGTGACTCCCTGTGAAGGTCCCTTGGGTCAGGGGAGGCTGTCCCTTCAGGACTGTGCCTGCCACCTAGCCCTGCCTTCCATGTGTCCATTTAGTCCATGACAAAACTGTCCTTGTCCTTGTCCTATGGAATTCCTGAAGCATGACCTGCTCCCTTGAACCTGCTCTGGGACCCACTCAGCAAACCCACCCTGGGTGAGGGTGAGATGCAGGGCTTCCCTGGATAGCCCCAGTCCCCGTGAGGGGAGCTCCGATGGCCTTTGCTTGGCTTTTGGTGCTAGGGGTGGGGGGGGGTGAGGAAATGTGCAGAGATTCCTGCAGGATGCCAACCCTCTCCTAAGGAACCCTCACTCCCTGCACTGAGTTTCTAACCTTCTAGAAAGTAGTGGCTGGCTGAGGGAGGGAAGGAGGTGTGGGACTCAGAGTGGCCTTGTCTCTCTTGGCAAGTGGGGTTGGTCTGGTAAAGTGTGTCTCTTTGGACTCAAGGATAGTTCTCAGCTGTGAGCTTCAGCTTAAATGCCAGACAACAGGTGACGTTCCACTTGGCATCAGCAGAGATGCCCCTGCCCTCACAAAGCTGCTGGTTTAGGGGAGTGACAGGACAGCTTGAGAGAAGACAGCACAGCTGTGCTGTCCCCAGAAGGAATCCACAGAGTGACGTGGCTGAGGGTGGCGGAGGGGGATTGGGGTGGGTGCGGTACTGGAGTGGCTGCTCAGAGGAGGCAGGACAACACCGAGACTTGAGGAACAGGGAAGATCTGGCAGGTTTAGAACCTTCCAGAAGCTGTTGACATTAGAGGAAGGTCACCAAAGAGGGTCATAGGAGTAAAAGATGGGGTTAGAACGGTGGGCAGAGGCCAGTCACGCAGTGCCTTAGGGGCTGTGTGGCCAGCGAGTAACCACAGCCCTGCTGTGTAAACAAAACTGCACGTTTCCACTCACAGGCCAGCAGGTCTCCGGGGGCCACGGGGTCCAGGCTGGGAACAGCTGGGCAGCTCTGCTGCAGGTGCCTCTCATGGTCCTGGCACCACAGGTCAGCCGGAACGCAGGCTCCACAAGCGGGGACGTGGGAAGTGTCTTCAGGTGTGGGCACTGATGTGAGAATCGGGGATGTGAGAAGCATCTTCAGGTGTGGGCGGGGACGTGGGAAGCGTCTTCAGGTGTGGGTGCAGACACGGGAGGTGTCTTCAGACGTGGGAAGCATCTTCGGGTGTGGGCGCAGACCTGTTATGCTGTCACTCCCGGCTGTAGGTGGGAAGCCAAGCAAGTCGAGTGGCCAAACTCAAAGTCAAGGGGCAAAAAGGAGCAATGCCTCCCTAAAATGAGGCCACAGCAAGGGGCAGATGCAGAGAGGGTGAAGAATTGGAACCGATGTCCTAATCTCAGAGAGGTCCTAGAAACGAGCTTAGATTTTGTTCCAGGAGCAGTGGAGAGTGACTGGCTGGCTTAGCAAGGAAGTGCTGTGATTCTCTCCATATTTTGAAGGGAGTCATTGGCAGGAGGCAAGAGTAGGGCCATTAGAGCAGCCAGGGGCCAGTGCTGCTGTCCAGGTGAGAGCGGCTGGCAGCCAGGCCAGAGGGACTGCCAGCGGAGATGGACCCCAGGGGGCAGACCCCCCAAAAATGGGTATGGGATTGGGGCAAAGTGGGGATCCTAGCAGGCACCCTGCTCTGTGGATGGAGCAATGGTGGGGGGGATGGTGGTTTGTCTACCGAGGAGGAGATGCTGGGATAGGGCAGACTCATGCTGGAGTTCAAGGGGCCTGCGTGAGTCATGGTATGAGCTTCTTGTGGCTGCTTCACAAATTACTACAAACTTAATGACTTAAAAACAGTTCTGGAGGTTAGAAGTCTGATATCCAGGTATCGGCAGAGGTTGAATGGACTCCCAGTTCCACACGGCTGGGGAGGCTTCATGGTCATGGCTGAAGGCTAATGAGGAGCAAAGTCACATTTTCCATGGCGGCAGGCAAGAGGGCAGGGGAACCGCCCTTTATAAAACCATCAGATCTCATGAGACTTATTCACTTCCATGACAGCAGCATGGGAAAAACCCGCCCCCATGATTCAATTACCTCCCACTGGCTCCCTCCCATACCACGTGGGAATTATGGGAGCTGTAATCCAAGGTGAGATTTGGGTGGGGACACAGCCAAACCCTATCAACTACGTCTTCTCAGATCAGGGCGTTCTCCCACTAAACACACTCTATCGAGTTAACAGCAGCTCCCAGAGAGCACCTGTATTGGTGTCTTATGGCTGCTGCCCCAAATCACCAGAGATTTAGTGACTTAAACCAGCATGGATGTGTCATCCAACAGCTCTGAGGGTCAGAAGCTCGAAATAGATCTCCCTGGGCTAGGCCTAGAAGGGCTCGTTCCTGGGAGGCTCCAGGGGGAACTATTTCCTGGCCTTTGCCAGCGGTGTCTGGAAGCAGCCCTGTTTCTGGGCTCTGATCCGGCCCCTTCTTCCACCATCAAAGTCAGCAGTGTCACACCTGTCTGACTTTGTTCCTGGTACCACCTCTTCTCTCCTCCGTGAATTTCCTTTGATTAGATTGTGCAGGGATCATCTCCCCAGCTCCAGGTCCTTCATCACTCCTGTGAAGTCCCCTGTACCCCACAAGGTGGCATGTTCACAGGTTCTGGGGGTTAAGACACGGCTTCTTTGAGGGCCATTGTCAGCCTTCCACAGCTTCTGCCAACTGATCTGGAGTCTGCCCTCCCCAGGCCTCCTCAGATGCCGGTGAAGCTAGCTGATTCACACCGGCTGCCCTCATTTAGCTGTTGCATTGGTTGTATTGGCTCTTGAACCTCTTTCAACCGGAACAGAGACTCACCGCATGACATGGCCTGTTGAGAAGGCCAGCCCGCCCAGGTGTCAGGTGGCAGACCCTGCGTCCTGAGTGCCTCTGATTCACATGGGGTCCTTCCACTTCTCTCCTGTCGCCCGGTTTCCTAGGAGGTGGGAGTGGGATCTCCAAGTGGGATCGGATTCAGGTGGACCGTCCTTTACCAGACCACTCTGTGAGTGACACCATGCATGTCACAGGGTTTCCCCACAGGGCATGACGACAGGGGTCCCGCTGCCAGCCCGCTGAGTCTGAGGCTCTGAGAGCTGCCCCTCCATGCAGAAGACCTTCCTTGGTGTGCAGCAAGTAATTCTGGATGATTCTTTCTTACCCTGTGAGTATCCTGTTTCTCATCTATCTTTTTTTACTATTATGGTAAACATATAACATAACATTTATGATTTAACTATTTTAACAGTACAATTCCATGGCATTAAGTATGTTCACACTGTCGTGCAATCATCACCATCATCCATCCACAGAACTTCATCTTCTCTTTTCCTTCCTTCCTTCCTTCCTTCCTTCCTTCCTTCCT